>NW_006408652.1:5753286-5755255 GCF_000296735.1 Chrysochloris asiatica | reverse complement strand
TAATCACTCCATTCCTTGCTATAAAACATCTACCTTTACATTTCCAACTCTCACAATCAGTCCTGATAACGATTATTCATTATTGTATCACAAGAGACCCATCTGCATTTCATTTCATCAGCTCCACCTAGACAGATTGGATACTACTCACTGGAGATTCTGCCTTCCTCCAGGCCTCCTGGCTCTAGGTTCCCTCTTGAATGGCTCATATTTCTTGTGGGTAAATACCAAGTAGAGGAATTGCTGGATCGTAAGGTATTTCTATTTCCAACCTTCTGAGAAAGCTCCATATTGCTTTCCAGAGAGGCTGGACCATTTTGCAGTTCTACTAGCAATGAAGGAGCGTCCCAGTCTCTCCATATCCTCGCCAGCATTTATTGTTCTCTACTTTTTTGATCTTTGCTGTTATTGTTGGTATGAGATGATAATCTCATTGTTGTTTTGATTTGCATGTCTCTAATGGCTAACGGAGTCCTGGTATGGCACTGTGGGTTAATGGGCCAGACTGCAAAGCTGTTTGAACTGCAAGGTTGGTGGTTCAAGCTCACCAGCTGCTCCTTGGAAACCCTATACAGGGTCCCTATGGGTCGGAATTGACTCAACGGCACTTGACAACAACAGTGGCTAGTGATCTTGAACATTTCTTCATATGTTTGTTGGCTGCTTGGATCTCCTCCTTGGTGAAGTGTCTGTTCATGTCCTGTGTGCATTTTTTAATTGGGTTATTTGTCTTTTTCTTGTAGAGGTGTTGTAGTTTCCTATATACTTTAGAAATGAGTCCCTTGTCTCATGTGTTATTGCAAAAGATTTTTTCCCATTCTGTGGGTTCCCTTTTTACTCTTCTGGTGTGAAGTCTTTTGATGCACATAAGTTTTTAATATTTTAATTTTTAATATGTCCCAGTCATCTATTTTGTCTACTTTTGCTTGTGTAGTTTTCAAAATGTTTTTTAGTTTGTGTGTTCCGTAAATTAGTGCCCTCTCATTTGTCCCTATTTTTTCATTGGTGGCCTTCATAATCCTGGGATTCCCATTTAGGTCTTTAATCCATGTTGAGTTGGTTTTTGTATAAGGTGTGAGGTGAAGGTCTTGTTTCAGTCTTTTGCATATTGCTTTCCAGTTCTGCCAGCACCATCTGTTGAAGAGACTATCACCTCCCCATGCGATATATTTAGGTATTCAATCAAAAATCAGTTGGCTGTATGTAGATGGGTTAATTTCTGGATTCTCGATTCTGTTCCATTATAATAGTCTATTATATAGTTCCACTATATAGACTATTATATAGTTTCATTATATCTTTCATTGTACCAGTACCAAGCTGTTTTGACTACTGTAACTGTGTAGTAAATTTTGAAGTCGGGGAGTGAGAGGTCTCCAACCTTATTTCTTCTTCTTAAGCAGTGCTTTGCTTATCCTGGGTCTCTCTCCTTTCCATATAAAATTTGTAATTGTTTTTTCCATCTCTTTGAAGAATGTTGTTGGAATCTGGACTGGGATTGCATTATATGTGTAAATTGCTTTGGGAAGTATTGACATTTTCACAATGTTAAGTCTTCCTATCCAGGAACATGGTACATTCTTCCATTTTTGTAGGTCTCTTTAGGTTTCTTGTAGTAGTGTTTTGTAGTTTTCTTTGTATAAGAAATACAATATGGCTATTGTAAATGGTATTGATACATTTATTCCTAGATATTTCATCCTTTGGGTGGCTATTGTAAATGGTATTGTTTCCTAATGTCTTTTTCAATGCTGTCATTTTTGGTATAGAGGAATCCAACTGATTTTTGTATGTTGATCTTATAGCCTGCCACATTGCTGAATCTTCCTATGACATCTAGTAGCTTTTTTACTGAGTCTTTGGGAGTTTCTAAGTATAGGATCTTATCATCT
Source organism: Chrysochloris asiatica (assembly GCF_000296735.1). NCBI lineage: Eukaryota > Metazoa > Chordata > Mammalia > Afrosoricida > Chrysochloridae > Chrysochloris > Chrysochloris asiatica. The sequence continues at coordinate 5,753,363 of NW_006408652.1, read as the reverse complement.
ACAAATAGACTTTTTCTTCCTCTTTGCCAATTTGGATGCCTTTAATTTCCCTGTCTTGCCATATAGCTCTTGCTAAG
>NW_006408652.1:5697227-5752909 GCF_000296735.1 Chrysochloris asiatica | reverse complement strand
TGCTGGATTCTGTTGGCTAGGATTTTGTTGAGAATTTTTGCATCTATGTTCATGAGGGATATTGGTCTATAATTTTCTTTCTTAGTGACGTCCTTCTGTGGTTTTGGTATGAGAGTTATGCTTGCTACATAAAATGTGTTAGGACGTTTTCCATCCTCCTCTGTCTTCTGGAATAATCTGAGTAGAATTGGTGATAGCTCTTCCCTGAGTGTTCAGTAGAACTCACCAGTGAAGCCTTCTGGACCTGGATTATTTTTGGTTGGAAGTTTTTTGATGACCTGATCAATTTCTTCTTTTGTTATGGGTCTGTCCAGGATTTCTACTTCACTGTGTGTAAGATTAGGTAGGTCGTGCTTATCTAAAAATGTATCCATCTCTTATAAATTTTCAAAATTTTTAGAGTACAACTCTTCATATTATTTAGTTATGATTATCCTTTTAATTTCCTTTAGTTCCATTGTGACATCGCCCATGTGGTTTCTAATGCGTGTTATTTGTGTCTTCTCCCTCTTTTCTTTTGTTAGGTTTGCCAATGGTCTGTTAATTTTGTTAATCCTTTCAAAGAACCAGCTTCTTGTCCTGTTGATTCTTTCTTTAGTTTTTCTGTTTTCTGTCTCATTTATTTTCTGCTCTAGTCTTTATTATTTCTTTTCCTTTGGTGGCTATAGGTTCCTTCTGTTGATCTGTTTGTAATTGTTGTAGATGCTGTGTTAATGTGCTAATTTTGTTTTTTTGTTCTTTTTGGATGTGTGCGTTTATTGCAATAAATTGTCCTGTCAGCACCACTTTCACCGTTTCCCAAAGATTGGCATTTGTTTCTAGGAACTTTGTGAATTCACGTTTAATTTCTTCTACTACCCAGTTGATTTTCAGCAGGGTGTTTTTCAGTTTCCATGTGTTTGACTTTATTTCTTTTGTCTTCCTATTGTTGATTTCTAATTTGATAGCATTGAGGTCTGAGAAGATGCTTTGTAGTATTTTGATATTTGTAAATTTATGAAGATTTGTTTTGTGGCCTAAGACATGGTCTTTTCTGGAGAATGTTCCATGTGTACTAGAAAAGAATGTGTATTGTGCAGTTGTTGGGTTGAATACTCTGTGCACATCTATGAGGTCTAGTTGACTGATTGTGTTATTTAGTTCTTCTGTGTTTGTCAAGTTTCTTTGTGGTTGTTCTATCCATTTTTGAAAATGGTGTATTAAAACACCCACTATTATTGTAGAGCCATCTATTTCTTTCTTCAAATCTGTTAGAGTTTGCTTTATATATTTTGAAGCTCTTTCATTGGGAGCATAGATATTTATTATGGTTATGCCATCTTGTTAAATTGTCCATTTAATCATGACATAAGGTCCATCTTTTTCTATTGTGCTGGTTTTTGCCTTAAAGTTTATTTTTTCAGAGATTAGTACTGTCACTCCTGTTTGTTTTTTATTGCAATTGACTTGGTATATTTTCCCCCTCCTTTGACTTTTAATCTGTTTTTGTCTCTATGTGTGAGATGTGTCTTTTGCAGACAGCATATCGAAGGATCTTGTTTTCTTATCCATTCTGCCACTCTCCTTCTCTTAACAGATGCGTTTAATCTGTTTACTTTCAGAGTGTAATTATTGATAGGTATGGATTAATTGCTGCCATTATTATTTTGTGTGTGTGTGTGTGTGTGGTGTTGCTGCTTTCTTTGTGCTGTTTGTCTTCCTTTGTTGAGTTCATGCTTTTTGTGTTCTTTCTTGTGAGTTTCCTCATAGTTTTAATGTTTCCATGTTCTTGGATTTTCATTTTCTTGGTATGTTGCGAAATGTTAATTTTCTTTAATGTTACCTTATAGTCCATTAACTTTTCTTGCCATTTAGTGCCCTCTATTTTATCCTGTAATCAACCTGACCTTCTCACCATCTGGATCTCTGTTCCTATGTGTTTACCTTCTTTACATTGTAATTGTTTTGATCATAGACTTACCTCCCAGATTCTCTGTATTTGTTCGTATAATTTTGTTCTGTTCTTGACTCTTCTGTCGGTTTAATTCTGGGAGGTGCTGCCCATGTATGTCAATCTCTGGTTGTTGTCTGTTCTTATTGGTCCTCAGTCCACAAAACTCCTTTGAGAATGTTTTGTAGCACAGGGTTGGCTTTGGCAAAATCCCTTAGTTTCTGTTTATCCTGGAATGTTTTGATTGCACCATCGTTTTTGATTGATAGCTTTGCTGCATAAACGATTTTTGGTTGACAATTTTTTTCTTTCAGCGTTTTGTATATGTCTCACCGTTGCCGTCTTGCTTGCATGGTTTCTACTGAGAGATCGGAGCTTAATCTGACTTGCTTGCCTTTGTATGTAACACTTCTGTTTTCCCTAGCTGCTTTCAGGAGTGTCTCCTTATCTTTGATTTTGGAGAGCTTGATTATGATATGTCTCAGTGATTTTCTTTTGGGGTCTATCCTTCCTGGGGTTTGTTGAGCTTCTTGCATGTTTATATTTTCACTTTTCAGGATATTAGTGAAATTTTATTCCAGCAGTTCTTCAACTATTTCCTCTGTGGACTTGTGTGATTCTTCTTCTGGAAAGCCAGTAATTCTTAAGTTATTCCTCTTCATGTTGTCCAACATGAATCTTAGACCTTCTTCAGATTTTTTAATGCTTTTTTCTGTTTGCCCTTCTGTCTTAGTGGTATTGAGAGATTTGTGTTCTAGCTCACTGGTTCTGCCTTCCATCTCTTCTATTCTACTCCTTTGCCCTTTCAGAGTATTGTCTATTTCTGATATTTTTATTATTGATCGTTGTGGACCTCTTTCTGTAGGTTTTGAATTGTTTTCAATGCTGTATCTATTTTATTTGATTGTTCCTGTAGTGCTTTCCTGACTTCTTCCTAATGTTTTTTTCAACTCTATTGTAAAGTGTTTTGAAACATTTTATAATCATTTTTCTGAATTCCTTCTCAGGCATTTCCAAGGCCTGCCCTCCTTCCAGAATGGAGTCTATGTCTACCTCTAGGTTATTTGTCTCAGACATTTTATCTTGTTTCTGGACATGTGCTGATATGGTCATCTGCTTTTGTTTCTTGGCCATGTTTAGTGTTTATCTGTGGCCTTAATACTTAATTGAGTATGTTTTTTGGTATCTTTTATGCTTTCTGATTGCTTCCAGGTAGTTGTGATCAGGATGTGGGCTTCCCTATCTCTTTCACAGGTCTAGTGTGCCTCCCTGGTATTAGCAGTTGGTATTGGTTCTTGCCTGGGTTTTGGTGTTTTATAAAGTGCGATTGTAGCTTGAGTATTTGGCAGCAGTTGCTGTCTCTTCTTGGGTAATATAGGGAGATAAAGAGTCCCCCAAAGGTATAAGGGGGAGTATAAAACAGTAAAACAGCAGCAGCAGCAAAAAAAACACACACACACACACACAAAAAGATAAAAAAATACCAAAAAAGCTACAAGAACAACAAAAAGACAAAACTAGACTGAATACTGCAGAAAAGGGAGAGGAGGTAGAAAAGAAAAATCAAATGTGTAGCCTAATATGAGTATGACTTTAATGTCCTCTCTTAGCTTCTTGCCTTTAAAGCTGCCTGAGAGATTTCAAGATACCACTGTTGGTTGTTATGCTGTACCTCAGAATTTAATTTAATTTTCGGTCTGTTTTGTTTTTAAACTCTCTTTCCCTCTCTCTACCCATGTCCTGACCTTTTCCGTGTTTAAAAACAAAACAAAACAATAAACAGTTCAGGGCCAGCTCTTGGGTTTGGAGTATCTGAGTGCATGCATGGCAGAAGAGCCCACAAGTGGTGAGGGTGGGGGGGTGTCCACTCGCTCAGGCACCCCCTTGAGTCACCAGACTGAAGGTATAGAAACAGTGGGGGGAACAATGAACAGATGCCTAAAAAAGAAAAACAGAACAAAGATTTTGTCCACCTTTGCGCCAAGGTTCCTGTGGCATTTTTCCATGGTGTGTCTGCTTCCCCGCTTGTTCTTGCCATTTGGTTTTACCCAAGTTGTTTGCTCCGGGCTGCGGAGCCCGGCAGATTCAAAATTACATGATTTCTTACTTTTGTTACAAGTTCCACTAGCTATAAGCCTTCACATTTTTAAGCTATTCCTAGATATGTGGTTCCGAGTTTTGGTGCTCTGCCCTGGATCTGCTTTGTCTGGTATTCTGTGGTATTGCTGAAGGCGAACTTCACTGCACTGCACCTCCACTCCATTGTTTTTGTATGGTTTCTAGTTGTCAGTGTATTTTGTCATTTGGCTCTTGTATTGTTTTCCTGAATTATTCTAGGGTATTGTATGCATTTTCCTTAATTTTGTGGGTTCCTTGATCTGCTAAAAACCAAAACCATACTCACTGTCCTCAAGTCTCTGAGTCATAGCAACCTCAGGGCTGCTCCTTAGGGTTTCTGAAACTGTAAATGTTTATGATAGCAGACAGTCTCGTATTTTTCCCAGGGAACAACTAATATCTTAAACCACCAATCTTACAGTTAGAAGCACCACACTTAATCCACCATGCCACGAGGGTTCTTTTTGATTTCTTGTAGGGTCCTATGTGGAGGTTTTGAATTCGTTCTGCGGTAATTCTATTATGTTTTCTTCCTCAGGGAGGTTTCCTGGTTCTTTAGTTTGAGTTTGGTAACTTGTTTCAGTCATCTTGCCCTGTTTCTTTGTATGATTAAGAGTTGTCTGTTGTGTCTGAGACATTTTGCTGGCACCATATTTATTTGCTGATTGCGATTGCATGTTGGATTGTTTCGTCCTGATTTTTTTTTTTTTCTTGTTTTGATATATCTGGTTGTGCTCCTTTAGTTGCTAGTTTGACAGCACCTTCTCGAGGTGGATGGAGCAATGGGTGGCATGTGGGCATAAGTCTCTGTTTGCTAGTCAAATAGAGCAGTTGTGGGCGGGGTGAGCAGGTGCCCACCATCTGCTGTTGATCCAGTGGTACCAGAAGCAGGTGTTTGGGAGCAAGCACTCCCCCAAAGTGGGTGGGATGGTAGGTTCTAGCTGACTAGTGGGGACACAATGGCCACCCCCTCCTTCACTCCGGATTTTTTTTATACTATGTCTCTGTCGTATTGGAGATTCTGTAAAGTTGATATCACATTCTGAGTCCCAAATCAGGACTGTGTGTCAAGTCTGCACTCCATCTATCTTCAGTTGCTGTGTTTTTACTGCAGTTCTTTTTCCAGTTGGTGTTCAATTTAATTTTGATCCTTTCATTTGATGCTCAGAGTTCTAACATTAGCATTGATATCTGTTTCATTTGGTTTCTCAGGTCTTTGTTGTAGAGAGGCAGGGTGGTATGTGTCACCGGGATGCCATTTTGTCTCCCCTTGCCTCCATGGGTACACTGAAGAAAACAAAGTATAAACGGATACTTTCAGTAACATAGTGAGGTCTTGATCTCATTTGCTAACCAAGACAAGAAAGAAACTCGATAATAAAACTACTCTCTGAACAGCCTGTTATTTCAAGCATCAGAACAAAATAAATAGAATGTTTATGATTGACAGGAATAACAGCTGAAAATCTAATGTATCATCCACTGTGGTCTTGTCATTTCAATCAAACTGTGTAAAAGTTGTTGATGACAATTGCATTTTGCTTTATTTCAATGTAAGGGATTTTGTAGTCAGCAGGAGCTCCTCTGGTGAGCAGACACAGACCTTTGGGGCATAGACTTGCTCACTGGCTGCCAGGAGGCCTCCTAGGACCAATTCCAAGCCCAGTAAAGTGTATAATTTTTTAATTAATAGAAAATACATTATTAGCAAACACTCAGGTTGAGGAAACTTATGAAATGCCACTTAATTTTGAGAGCAGAAACTTACAGGACAAATTAAACATGAAAAATGAATGTGCTCAGTAACAAGGGTTTTCCTCTCTGTACCCATAAGGAGCCCAATAAGGGGTGGCAGTCTTTTAATTAGTATGATACAGCCTCTCTGGACTAGAACGCTAGGTTAAGGTATTCAGTCGCAAATGAAGAATTTAGCCTGTACCCAAAGAGAAGTATCACTCTAGAGTTTAGTCACATTGCTTTGATTGCAAACATGACTGGAGCAAGTTGTTGTTAAGTGCCGTTGCGTCAGTTCTGAGTCATAGTAGCCCTATATAGGGTTTCTGAGGAGCACCTGGTAAGTTTGAACTGCTGACCTTGTGGTTAACAGTCCAGTCCTTATCCTAGTGACACAGCTAAAATAATTTAAGGAAGAAGACCATTATTCCTTAAGGTTGGTTTGAACAGCAGGGTCCGGTGGTTCATGCTCACCAGCCACTTCTTGGGAACCCTATATAGGGTCACTATGAGTTGGAACCTAATCGACAGCATTCAACAACAAAAGAACAACACATTATTCCTTTAGTACTAAGAAATGTGTTCAGTTATATATGCTTTGTGTGTGCTATTGTACTTAAAGCTTGCAAGATAAGCACTGAACTGCAAAATGCAAGGTCAGTGGTTCAAACCCACCAGCCACTCCTTTGAAACCCTGTACCAGGATCACTATAAGTTGGAACCGACTTGACAACCCTTGACATGTTCTAAGTATGTGTGACAAAAAAAAGAGAGAAAAAAAATACGCCTACCAAAAGATCTCTAGTTCCTGTCATGGTTTGACTTCCCTGGAAAGCCATTTGTGAGGTGACGAATGGAATGTAGGAAGTTTATTGACATAAATCCTGGTGTGGCGCTGCGGGCTAATGGGCTGGACTACAAAGTCGTTTGCACCACAAGTTTACCAGCCATTCCTTGGAAACCCCATACAGGGTCGCTATGGGTTGGAACCGGCTTGATGGCACATAACAGTAGCCACAACATTCTGGGGATCAGCACCTGCAGAATGAGCAGAAGGAGAAGTGACATTTGATGGAGTCCTAACAAAGACCTCAGCCATCGCCACAGAGGACTCCGGGGCCGATACATCCCTGCAGGGTATGCAGAATTGGGACAAGAGGGGCCGCCCCAGAAATGAAGTTGTAATTTAGAACAAGAATGTCTCTTTCCAGCTGTCGCATTGCCTAGAAATGGACTCATCTGAGAGAGATTAGTCACCAACACTTCTGGTAGCAGAGGAAATGAGTACTTCCGTCCTAGAAGCAGGGCTTCAAGCTGGTTCATTCACTGCCAACAAAGTGAAACTGGGACAGACCTGACCTTTTCAAATCTGAGTGATCCAGATTGTGAATTGGAATGGGAACAGCTATGGGTTGATGCCAGGATGTGTTATGTGTTGGGCTGCTAACCACAAAGTCAGCAGTTCAAATCTACCAGCTGCCCTGCCGGAGAAAGATGAGGCTTTCTACTCCCATAAAGATGTACATCCTCTGAAACTCTATAGAGGGTCACTATGAGTCAAAACTGACTTGATGACACGCAGCAAGAGCAGCAGCCAGGAAGTGTGCAGAATATCACACATTCAAAGTGACATGGTCGGCCACCATCTTTGAGGCCGACACAGGTATTTTCAACTCAGCCATTCAAGAGATTTGGTGGTTATGCCATGTGCATGCTGCCCTGTTTTCTAAGATTTTTAACAGGACTCTGACATGTAATTTTCCTGTTCAAGTTACTGTTCTAGTATGGTGGTGGCTGTGTGCCGTGGAGTCTGTTGCGACTCATAGTGACCCTGTTATAGGGTTTCTGAGGCTATAAATCTTTACAGGAGCAGAAAGCCTCATCTGTCTTCTGTGGAACAGCTGGTAGTTTCGAACTGCTGACCTTGAGGTTAGCAGCCCAACTCATAACCACTCCACTACCAGAGCTCCTTATTGCTCCAGTATACTCACTTTGAAATATTTGGGTCCTTTCCAGTGTTTCTTGTTGACCATGCCGGAACCAGTCTGAACCAGTTCCAAGCAGAAGTGGATGAATTGGGCAGCATATCACAGTGTCTACTACAGGTTTCCATTAGGCATGAAGACTACGAACAGCTACGGGATTGATTGCGCATGTATACTGGTGGTATTGGTGATGTGGTGTGTGCGTGGGGGGCAGGGATCAGGGAGGTGGGAATGGAGTGGGAAGTTTGATGGGGAAGGATTGGAGCCAGATCTGTGACTGTGTCCTCCTGTGGGCACAGGCAGTGTCAGCCTCCTTAGGCAGCTTTGCAGGGCAGCTGAGTATTTATTCTTACCCTTCTAGCCATATGGTTCCATTCTGGGAGGAAAACCTCCTTGCCTCTTTGCTTGAGATTATGGACCCATTTTGAATTGAGTTGTTAATGATGCAGGATTAAGGTGTGACTAAGGAGTCCTGGTGTGGCGCTGTGGGTTAGTGTGCTTTGAACCACAAGGTTGGTGGTTCAAGCTCACCAGCTTTTCCTTGGAAACCTTATACAATGTCGCTCTGGGTTGGAACTGATTCAGTGGCTCTTAACAACAACAGAGTAGTAAGTATTAAGGTGGGGATAGGGGTGCTGAAGAGCAAGGATTACTGTTAAACTAAGGATTAAGGAGGCTACCCTTAGTTTTCCTTGGGGGCATGTTCTCAGTCCAATACATGGGGATGTTTTGGCAAAGTTGGCTGTCTTGCCCTGGCTCATCACACCTGACCTCCAGTTCCTGGGACTTGCAGTCTATTACCTGACCGAATTCAGCAGCTCCCACAACTTCCTGCAAAAACAGCCTGTGATCTGACCTGTTGACTTGGCTTCCTCAACTCCTGAGACTACGTGGGTAAGAAGAATCTTCCAGACTGACCGCTGAACTATGGTTTTTGGGACTTGCCAGCCTCTACCATCACGTGAGTCATTTCCTTTTACAGTTGTGGTATCTGTGAGACATTGCAGTGTATTTCAGAACCCTGGGACATGAGGGAGGGGAGGAGTGGTGTGACATGTTAGAAAAGTCAGACATTTGGGATATCTTTTGGGCCCAGCCTTGTGCTGAACTTTGTAAAAGAAATTATTCATGCAAGCTTCTTTAGCAGCCAATGGGCCCTTAATTTCCATCTGAGTTAAAAGTAGGAAAGAAGGCAGATTCCAGGACTTCAAAACTAGGAGGGACCTTGAAGATTATTCAGTCCTGGAAAACCAGCCCTGAAAAGTCAAATGGCTTCATCTGCATACCTGATGATTAGGCTAGGCCAGAAGTCAAGGGTGGCCAACACTGGAACATCCTTCATCATCGTCTCAGCCAGTCTGCTTTATTGTTTTTTCTTAAAAGAACTCTTGATTTTGTTCAATATTTGTGGTAGGCAAAGTGCTAAACAGGGCTAGTACTGGGCTGATGCATGTGGAGCAGCTGGGGTGTAAACTTACGGAGGCACTTCATTCTCAGGATGTAATAAGATGCAGACTGTAAGAAGGCACTTCAGGGATCAGTGTAAGCCATCCTGGGAGTATGTGTCTCCTTCAAGTTCATGCTCACCCCATTCCTGTCATTAGAACTGAGAGGATGGGCCCCTTTCCTTCAGACTGGATGAATCCTATTCTTCAGTAGAGATTGGTTTCAGGTAACACTTTGTAACGTGCTGTACTGGCTAGTGAGATGGAAGGGATATCTGCTTTGGAAATCCTGGGAGAGATTTTCCTTCTTGATAGAAAGAAAACATTACACCCAAAGGAGAAATTTCACTTTTTGTCTTTGAACAGTTATCTGAAGCTGTGATACTTTTGAGCTGTTGCAGCTGTTTTATAGCCATGAGGGGACAAGTCTGATTCCCAATCTGAGAAAGTGGCTTGTCTGCATAAGAGGACATGTACTGGGGAGCAGTTCCCCAGCACTTCTAAAAGGCCTTTCTCCGGAACTGGGGTGAGAGAGAAAAGTCCAGCAAGGGTGAGGGTCGAGTGCCTCCCTTGAGACTCTTCCAAGGAAAGTGATCTGATCTCAGATACTGAAAGATATGACCAGCAAAACCACAGAGGGATGAGATGAATGGACAACCAGAGAGAGCCAATGAAAGTGACTTTCCCAGTCACTTCACCAGGCACAAACCCAATTGTTTGGCCAAAAGATTAGGTCCTCCCTGTCTTATATCCCTGGCCTCAGCTTGGCAGGTTGGATGGGCTATTACCCAAGGAAGTGGAAGCTCAAAGCTGTGAGGCTGTGCCACCAAGATGGGCAGTCACAGGACCTGTTCCAACCGGAAGGGGATTTAGAGCTCAACTAGTCTGGCTAGTTGGTTCCGATTCATTAGTGACCCTGTATAGAGTTTCCGAAAGGAGCTCTGGTCGCATAGTGGTTACGAATCAGGCTGCAAACCGCAAGGTCAGCAGTTCAAAACTGCCAGCTGTTCTGTGGGAGAAAGCTGAGGTTTTCTGCCCCTGTAAAGATTTACAGCCTCGGAAAACCCTGTACAGGGTTGCTATGAGTCGGAACTGACTTCATGGCACATAACAACAGCAATAGTCTGGCGAGAGCAGAACTGGAATACCAGCTGGAGGAGCTTGTAACCAGGGAGACCATGGAAAGCAGCTAGCCTGAAATTGATGAGGATTGCCAAGTAAAGTAGACAGTAGCAGGGGACCAAGGGAGCACTACTGTCTTTTTTGTAACACCTAGTGTAACAGTGAAGGACCCAGAGTAAGTCAAGAAGTATTGCTATTAAGGTTCTAGTTCATACGTGGATGGATTTATTACAAGCAAAACATGTTTAAACAAGTCTCCGTGATCAGTGGATAGCTGTAAACAAATTTTCTAAAGAATATACTTGCTTCAGTTTCATTAGGGTACCTTCAGAAAAATAGTATCGAAAAGACTGCTTCCAAGGGGATCTTCTGGGCCAGCTCAATGCAAGGTCGAGAAGCCAGCTCAGCTCAGAAGGTTGTGCTGACTTTTATGGACAAGTCCCAAGGGATCATTCTGATATGTTTTCTCAAAGGACACAGGTGATCACCAGTTTATTAGGAAGAAGTTTTAAGAAAATCAAAACTGCATTGCAGAGAAGAGGGCCAGGGAAGGCTGAAGTCCCACCCCCCCACCCCCATCATGACAATACCCCTGCTTATTCTTTGAGGTGTATGAGAATTTATTTGGAAAACCTTACCCTATTCACCTTACAGTCCTGATGTTGCCCCTTCAGTCTTCTTAATAGTCCCCAAACTAAAAGAATATTGAGAAGGAACATAATTCGAATCTCTCAAAGATGCCAAAACGGTCGTTTTGTCGTGATATAAATCAAAGAGTAAAGAATTTGAGGGGTGAAGATTGAGACAGAAACACCTCCTTCACATGTGCATAGACCTAGATGGAGGAGATATCAAGAAACAGTAGCTTCTTATTTGGATATTTTTCTTTCATAGAGGGTTCTAGGATTTTGTGTAGCAAGACTTTTTGACTTACCCTAGTGTTACTTGTCAATTTTGATGATGTAACCCTTTAGAGAGGAAATAACTTGTGACTCCTAGGCAGAAGGTCTGATATTTAATGGGCTTTGAATAACTCTTGCATTTGCAAGATGTCTGGCCTCCTCCTGTTGTTGGGTCAGGCTCTTTGATGGATCCTTTGAAGTCTGAGGCTGCTCTTGTGTTTGTTGTCTGTCAGTCTGAAAGGAAAAGCATCCTGAATGCCAGGCCACACCATCACATGCACCTTCATAGAAGCGTCACTATTGATGAAAAGACGTTAGAGTTGTACTCTAACGTTTCAGTGTCACTGACAAGCCGCAGGAGCCTTCACGTTCGTGTCATAACATGCAGTGTTTTTCAGTTTAATACGAGCACAGCCCTTCTCACCAAACACTCTTCCCTCTGCTGGGAGTAATTCAGAGTTCAGCTGAGCCTGACCCACTGACCCAAGCTGGCATGCTGCTTTTTGATGAGAGGGAATGTCCTCCCCTCCTTTTAGGAAGTTAGAGTTAAGAGCATCTTCTTTTCTTTTTTGCATTCCTACCTTTCTCTGCTTTTATTTACCAGGGTTTCCACTTTCCACTGCCTTGTGCAAGTCTCTGAAAATCACAGTGTATGATGTTCAAACACAAAACAGAAGCCTTCAAAGAGACCGTATACTAGGCTGGTGTGCTGTGCAGGCAGACAGCCTTATATTCTCTCTCTGGCTGTACACGAAGGATGAGATCAGCTGCACAGAAAACTCTTTTTGGGGGGTGGGTTGGGGAGGGGCTTTGTGCTATTTTTTTTACATTTTCCCTTTTCTACTTCGAAAATATCCAAACAGTCGATGCACTCATCTGATTTTCTTTGTGATTTGCCCTGTTGTCTCTGAATGGATGCTCCTGTCTGCAGGCTAATGGTTTGAGAGGCTTGCCCTTGGGAATTTTCAAAGTCAGAGCTTTTGAATTGAGCTCTTCACCCACGGTTTCTCCAGCAGCAGCTCCCCCTTCTCATGACTCACACATGGCTACCATCCTGAGCAAGCCTTTTTCAAAGGGGCCAGCAGTATAACTGAGCTTCACTGTATCTTCCTTTCCTGATCAAAAACTCAGAGGGTCAAACGGGAAATCTCCCAGTTCCTGGGCTGCTGTCATGGGCTCTGGGCAATCCCAGAGAGAGGGCAGCTTTTATTCTGATGAGGCGGCTGCTGCCTCGCAGATGTCACTGAGGATCTGTATTATTTTATCATTGCATTTGTTTAGAGTACTAGGCAAGGGCCTCCCTAAAACGCTGAGACCCTTTCTCATGCTCTAGACTCGGATCTGTGTGGAGAGCAACATGCACTGCAGCCTGGCCAGGGAGACGCAGACTTTCCATCTCTCCTAGGCCAGCACGGGTAGTTCTCTGACTCTTTTCTATCTTACAAGCTGCGTTTCACTTTCTACGTTGGCTTTTTCTGGCCTATTTGTTTGCAGTTATCACTATTTCTATGTTTTCCTCCTTGGGTATCTGCCCAGCTTCCACGTTGGGTCCATTCCCCCCTTTGTTTGCCAGCGCCCTGTGTTGTGTGTTGTTACTATTAAGAGCTGGGACCCAGAAGTAGGCGAGCTGCTGAGTGAAACAGCTGCCAACTGTTGTTCTTCCCAGAACAGTTTGTCTTTAATATTCCTCAGTTAGGGCCAGCTTGTGCTGGTGGCACAGGGGCTGGGAAGTGGCGTGGGTTGCCCAGCTACTTATTATTATCCCTTAGTATATGTTTTTTAGTTTGCTTTCTTGCTTTCTGTTCATATGACAAATAGATTTACCCTCAACTACATCATCTTTTCCACCAAGGTTTTTTCCTATTTACATTATACAAAACATATGGAATGCAAACTACCCACCCTACAGTGCCTTCTCCTTCTCATAGTGTCACTGGCTACTTCATGGCATTTGCCACCCAGAACTTAAACAAACCATACTCAAAATTGGGTTAATTAGGGAAGTTTACTGGTTACAGTGCAAGGTCAGAAATGCCCACAAAGAGACCTCTCTCTGTCTGGTTAATGCTACAAAGCTCTGGACGGCAAGGTCGGTTTGAACCACAAGGTCAGCAGTTCACACTCACTAGCTGTGCCTTGGAAACCCTGCACAGGGTCGCTATGAATTGGAGGCAACTCAATAGCACTTAACAACACTGAATGCCCACAGGACACACTACGCCACTGTAAGCTTCAGCCTAAAGGCACTGGACTCGAGCTCCCCCACTTACTTAAGTGCCTAGGGGCACCCTACTCTGCAAGCAAGCCTTTATTTTGCTTAGCTTAATGTAAGTATATAGTGGATTGTTTTCATGGCAAAATGAAATCATTCTCTTCATTGCACCACTTCATAAAATAAGGTTATTACCACCAAGGAGCATGAGTCAGGCTTGGGAAGCTACACAGATTTCCGGTTCTGAGGCTCAGTATTCCTCTCAGTCTTCTTCAGTAGATGTTTGAACATTGTCCTCTGGAATGCATGGGATGTTCCCTCCTGATGTACAATTTGCATTAACTGCATGGACAAGGAACACACACACAAACACAAAGGCATGAGTCAGGTAAAGGCAGGGTTAGAATGGGTAAGCTAACCAGAGAGGCAACACAGGGTTGCATTCAGTCTATTACAGAGCACCGAGCCACGCATTAGGTTTGGCTCTGGCCAGAGAGAAAAGAAGCACTGTGAACACCACAAAGATAATGAGAACTGTGGACAGTCCGCCATGGCTGGCCTAAGTGTTTATGGGTGCGAAGCCCAGCCAGTGGATGAGAATTGGAGCCAAGCACTTGGAAGGATGGCAGATGAGAGCCGAGTGGATTCCTCTAAAGCGGAAGCTGACTCTGTAAGAAGAGAGAAATGCATCAAGGAGCCTTTGCAACATTTCTGAGATACTGTAAACTAGAGTGGGTAGATGGTCCAAGTGCTGAGGTCCTACTATTGAGTGGCTTGTTGGCCGGTTAAGCACTAGGGCAGATGGTGTTTGCTGGAGAAAGCATGAGAGGAAGGAGAAACAATGACTGCTGATTTCAGCATACAATGAGCAGAGAAAAGGAATGCAAAGAGTCTGAGAAGCATTGGAGGCAGCTAATAACTCAATGGATGTTTTCCTTGCTTAGAGAAGTCCTGAGAACCAGGTAACACAGCATGACCCATGAGTCTCCAAAGAAAATAGTGGTACAAACTGAGCTCTGGGCTTTTCTCATGTGACTTTAGAAGGTTTTCCAAGTGATGTTGTTATTGTTCAGTGTTGTTGAATCACTTACAATTTATCACAAACGACCCTATGCACAATAGAATGAAACAGTGCCCTGTCTGGAACCATTTTCACATTCGTCACCATTCTTGAGTCCACGTTCCAGTCACTGTATCACTGTATAGCTGCTTAAGAAGTCTTTGACCTATTGGCCAAATGCACCAGGAAAAATGGTTAGTCAAATCTTTGCTGTCCTGCACTTCGGCTTGTTTTATTTAATTTTGGTCCAGATATTGGGTTCCCATTTAGCGACATTAAATTTCACCTTGCTAACTACATGACTCTATCATTTCAGTCTGTTGAGATCATTTTTGGACCCTGTCTCTATGTGAATTCAAAGAAAGGAATCTTCAAACCAGTTTTCTTTTTCAAAACAAGCAGCATTTAAAAAAATATATTTTTATTTGCTTCATTATTATATTCTGCTCAGTTTCTTGCCATCTGTCACACTTTATTTAACTTGAGAAAGTCAGTTTAAAGACTGCTTACAGCCCTATAGGGATTTGACTGTTTGATAGCTCCGTGCTTATGTCTGAAAGTCATGTCTGTCCTCCACTTACAAACACCCTGCCCCTATAGCCAAAACATGAAAGGAGAGGAAGGAAGTAGCATTCATAAAATCAGAATCGACTACTTGTCACAAGGCAGATACACATGTCTCCCAAACAACTATGGTGCAAAGGAAGGCGTCCATGTTCTGACAATTAGTTACAATGCTAGCGGCCTCACTCCCTTGGGTGGCTCATCCTGGGCTATCTGATTCACCTCTGTATCGTTTCATCTAAAAGCTACTGGGTCCTAGCCTCACAGGAATGTGAGATGATAAAAGAGGCTGGCCCCAAAACAACACGGAGTTGCTGCTCAATGTGTATCTGAGTGTCGTGAACACACGCCCTCTTTTGGAATCCAGGGTTCCATCATTCCATTCCATTCTTGGTTGATATTTTAATTTTATCTACTACTTCTCATTTACTTCTTAAATTGATGATGAACATATTCCCAGAAAGCTTCTTTCATTTACCCCCTTCGCCCAGGACTGCCATTTGACTTGGATTGCACAGTAGTGGGCAAGTGCAGGTGCTGGTAGAGCGAGCGTTTCCATCCTACAGAGCTCTAGCATATGGATATGGCTCACAAAGTGACGGGTGCTGTGACCTGAAAGGAAGGGAATCCGCAGGATGTGCACTATTCCAGCCTCTTCTTCTTTAAAGGTCGGAAAATCCCCCTCCTGCTTCTGAGATGGTGTGTTTTATATCCACGTTCGAGTTTTTTTACAATCACAGTTAACTGTGTTAACAACACACAACTGAATTATATCATCCTATCAGCATCTTCTCCCACCTTCTCTCATTCAGACCCAGCAAGGCAACAGTGTTGTTTGGTGGGAGTTTACAAAGATTAAGGATAAATGGACATGAAATAGCTCACTGTACTGCAAATAGAGATGCAATGAAGGCCTTAGATGCCATTTTAAATTTCCTCTTAGTTGCATTAAAATTACAGCTTGTTGGGCTCGAGCTAAGAGTGAAATATCCAGCTGATACGAAGTGAGGAGAGATGCACAAGAACACCCAAACTTGAGACAGTGCGTCATTTTACCTAGCTTTGATGGCTTCATGATCAGAACTTGAATAGAGGAAGATAAAGAAATTTGATAAAGTAAATAAGTGTAAATTGCTACAATTTGATTAACTTGACCAGTATTTATGGATGTAGTAGCTCAACAGCAACTGAGAGGAAAGGAGTCTTCACATCAAGGATCTAACCTATCCCCTCTGTACACAGGGTTGGTAGGGACGGGCAACTTAGACATTGGCTACCTAGCGTAGTGGTTATGAATCAGGCTGCGAACCTTAAGGTCAGTGGCTCGAAACTACCAGTCGCTCCGCAGGAGAAGGATGAGGCTTTCTACTCCCATAAAGATTTACACCCTAGGAAACAGGGTCGCTATGGGTCAGAACTGACTCGACTGCACTTAACAACAACCTAAAATGGTGGGGGTGGGGGAGGGGAGAGCGGTGTGGGCAGTTATAAAGGCATGAAGTGTCTGGCTTACAAGTTTTCAAGAGAGAATTTATCTTTAGAGTGTGAGAGGGAAGATAGACTCCCCACTGAATAGTTTTCATCTAATCTAGATGGATCTAATGAAAGGAGATGGGGATAGGATTCATTTGATTCAGTAGTACTTGTTATCATGACTAATTGCCATTGTCACAACTGTAAAAGTAGAAGTTTTGTAGCAAAAAGGAGG
This sequence comes from Chrysochloris asiatica, assembly GCF_000296735.1. Taxonomy (NCBI): domain Eukaryota; kingdom Metazoa; phylum Chordata; class Mammalia; order Afrosoricida; family Chrysochloridae; genus Chrysochloris; species Chrysochloris asiatica. Next base: position 5,736,129 of record NW_006408652.1, on the reverse strand, counting down.
GAGTAGTTAATCTTACAGTCCAGGAACAGAGGACCCTAGGACTATCAAGGAAAAAGTGCACGAGTGGAATGTGGGACTCTACGCAGAGAAGCAGCGACACCAGATATGGAGACACAGATGGGGGCATGGAGAGGTAGAGCAACTGAGGACTCTAGACTCATGAAAAGAGAAAGGTCAGTAGGCAGGGTTACAGAATGTGCCCTTTGATTGTTTAAATGATTATATTCCTGAGTGTTTTTCTGTACATTTAAAAAAACCCAAAAAAACCCCAGAGGGAATAGATGCAAATAGTGTTGCATGGATACATGGAGGGGATTGTAATCATTGCAATGAAACAAAATACGATAGGATGAGTACAAAACCAATGTTCTCCCAGGTAAACTATCACTCAATTCACAATAAAAGCTTTTAAAAACAAAAATCTTGTTGCTGTTCAGTGCCATTGAGTTAGTTCTGACTCAGTGACCCTGTATAGAATTTCCAAGGCTGTAAATCTTTAAGGGATCTGAAAGCCTCATCTTTCTCCTGCATAACAGCTGGTAGATTTGAACTGCTGACCTTGCAGTTAGAAGCCCAGCGCATAACCTACTATGCCACCAGAGCTCCTTAGGAGTTTTTTCAATAGATGAGTTAAATTAGAGACAACTATTTGGCATGCAGAAAAGATAATGAGTAGGCTAGTGTGGTACATGAAATCCGAGTGTGGTATTGTAGGATAGGCATTGGACTGCTAACCACAAGTTCAGCAGTTCAAACCCACCAGCCACTCCTCCTAGGACACCCTACACAGGATTTCTGTGAGTTGGAACTGACTCGATGGCAGCAGTGCAATGCAGTGAATTATTTGATAAGTCTCTGCTAGCTTTAATCTTTGTGATTCCTATTAAATGATGGGGTGTTATTGTTGTTCAGTCTCATGGAGTCACTTCCAGTTCGGAGTGAGAAGCAGCTGGTGAGTTTGAAACACTGACCTTGTGGTTCAAACCAACCTTGCAGTCCAGTGCATTATCATACAGTGTCACATCAGGACTCTGCAAATGTGAGGGGATTATGGCCCTCCAAGGAGATTGGATAGCTTTCTAATAATGTGGGTAAGGTACATATAACTCTTGGGGTAGAACAGTGCAAATGAGGTATGTTGTTGTGTGCCATTGACGTTTTTTTCTGAGGAACAGTTGATGGGTTTGAACTGCTAAGCTTGTGGTTAGCAGTCAAGTGCTTATCCTACAGTACCATGCCAGGATTCCAAATAAGATATTTTGAACCCCAGTGTGGGTATTATTCAGTTTTGCTGTTGCATTAGGTTTAAAATGGGTCATCGCAGGAGCAGAAAGGGAGGAGGATCTCAACTGTCCTGGAAGAAGAGAGTCAGGAGTGGAGCATGTCCTTTAGACCTAAGATCACTGCACTGAACTTCTCAGTCCTGGAGCCCGAGAGCTCTGACACCAGAGATGGTGAGAGACAGCAAGAAACAGAGATGGAAAAGTGGCAGCAGCAGAACTGGGAGACTGTCAGGTGACACAGAGCGATGGGCTTCCGAGCCCCCAGTCTGAGAGCTAAGTGCCTTTGGGCTGAGGCTTACTGGTGAAGTGGAGTGCCTTATGGGCTTTTATCAGCAGAGCTAAGAAGAGCCTTGTAACATTTGCACTTCAGGCCAGATGCCAAGGGTCCACGTGACTGGTGACTGAGAGATACTGAGCTTGTGGATAGGACTGAGAGGAGACTGTCCTGACCAAAGAACTGGACCTTTAGCATTTCTGATCCTGAATTGTATCCTGTTCCTTCCTTAATAAGCCTCATAATCATGATGCATATGATCAGTGAGCTCCGTTAATTGCAACAAATGATCCAACCCAACAGAGAAGTTGAGTGTCCTGGGAGGGGTGGCTGGTTTTAGAGTTGGAGGGTTGAGCGCTCATCAGAATCGGCCTTAGGTTAGTAGTGAGTTTGGTTTTTCTTCCCCCTTGTGAAGTCAGAGAAGGTCTCTCTCAGTGTTTCTCATGGTGGCCAGGAAAGAGGTTTAAGCTTGAAATATGTAACAGCATAACAATGGGATTTATAGCTGTGACTCTGGACATACTCATCCACGGAGTTACTGTAAATATGGAAAAGAGAAGGAATTCCAAAACTGCTGATCCCAGGGTACTCCAACATTACAGCAGCAGGTAGGAGAAGACTCATTCAGGGAGATAGAGGCTAAACAGCCAGTGAGTGACATAGGAGGGAACTCCGAGCAGAAATAGTTTTTATCTTTTTTGAACTGCTATATTATGTTGTAGTAATATAATGGCTTTGCTTCTTTGTTGATTTCCAGACTCCAAAAGAGTCTTGACATATTTCTTGTTAGTCCTTGCAATAGACCTGAGTCCGTGAGTTAATATGACATTCAGTGACGGAGTTTTGTCTGAAGGATTAAATGGGGGTAAAACCCCAAGTACATTACCTGCTGTGTAAGTAATGATTGTTGCTGTTACGTGCCATGGAGTCGGTTCTGACTCATACAGGATTTCTGAAGCTGTAAACCTTTCTCTTGTGGAACAGCTGGTAGTTTCGAACTGCTGACCCTGAGGTTAGCAGCCCAATTTGTAACCACTACGCTACCAGAGCTCCTTAAGTAATGATTGTTGTTGTTGTTAAGTGCCGTCGAGTCGGTTCCGACCCATAGCGACCCTGTACAGGGTTTCCGAGGGTAAGTAATGATTAAGGGACTGTAATTTCTTGTTTTGTTTTGTTTTTTTTAAATGATATCATTTCCTTGTTTTTCTTTTCTTTCTGTTCTTTATCCTCTTTTGTACTTCCTCTTCTTCTACCTTTTACATTTCTCTTTATTATTTTTTTAAGTTTTTATTGTGAATTGTGATAGTTTACATGGGAGAACATCAGTTTTGCACTCATTGTATCATGTTTTGTTCCATTGCACTGATTACTATCCCCTCCATGCATCCATCATTCAAGTATTTGCTTCTACTCCCTCCTTTTGTTATTTTTGGGGGGGAGGTGGGGTGTACACAAAAACACTCAGGAATAGATAATCATTTAAACAACCAAAGGGCACATTCTGCAAGCCTGCCTCTTAGCCGCCAGCACACAACCTTTCTTTTTCCATGAATCTAGAGTTCTCAGTAGCTAGCTCTATCTCTCCATGCCCTCATCTCTGCCACCATCTGTTTTGTCACTGCTTCTCTGGTTAGGGTCCCACATTCTGCTTATGTCATCTAAGATGAGATATGTGTCCCTATTTGCCTGGAGAAACACAGGAAGTAGGTAATGGCCTCCTTTGTCAGGATACCAGAAGAACTGGATGGTACCCAACGATTATTACTATGCATTTTGATCAAAGGTTCTATAGAAGAATCTTGATCAGAAAGGGGGAAAAATGAGATTGAATTTCAGATTCTCATGGGCCCTAGACTTTGTGGAGTCATGTAAGGTAGATGAACCCCTAAAACTATTGCTCTAAGATAATCTTCAAACCTTAATAGAAAACTATCCCCTGAAGTCACTAGCTGCTTCTCGGAAACCCTATACAGTGTTGCTATGAGTAGGAACTGACTCAACACACTACTCAACAACAATAGTCAACAACCCTGAGGCTGCATTGGGTTAAGCATTTGGCTGCTAAGCAAAAGGTTAGTAGTTTGAATCCAACCCACCAGCTGCTCAGTGGGAGAAAGATGTGGAAGTATATTTCTGTAAAACTGCATAGCTTTGGAAACCCTATAGGGAAGTTATGCTGTGTCTTAGAGTCGTAGAGTCCTTATTAATTTGATTTTGCTGGATGGCAGTGGGTTATACCCGCTATTGCTCATTACGTACTTTTTGAGGTAAATCTTGTCGGGTAACAAAGTACATACTATAAACGTGGAGGTTTCTACGAAGTTGTCAAGATAGTGATATACTTGGTATAGAGAACATAATTTATCTGTAGAGATTGACTTTTGTATGATTCCACAGATAGTGGTGAGAACTCCTTTTTTTTATATATTTTGTCAAAACTGAATTTTTCTTAATAAATTTTAGGATGACTCTATTGTCCTGTCACCATAACTAGTAGGCCTAATCCAGTAGAAGGGAAAAGTGTGTATTCCATAGCTCTTTCTTAGCCAATATTGTCCTTATACTTCCTAAACATCTAGCACATTCTCTTATTTCATGCAGACCTGTTCTAATCCCTAATGAAATCAGCTGAAGTGTTTGTCCCGCTAATCCTGTTATCATAGATTGAATTGTTTCCCTCCAAAATCTGTGGCAACATGGCCAGGCCACTTTTCCTAGCATAATGTTCTATTACCAAAAAAAACGGGAAGCAGAGGTCCTTGTGCTAAGAACCTTCTATACCCAGGGGAAGAATGATGCCAAGGAACATGGAAATCTCCAAGGAACGCCTGGTTCACATAACTCGAAAGGAGACAGAGATCTTCCCCTTAGAGCTGGAGTCCTGAATGCAGATTCTAGTCTCATAACTGTGAGGAAATAAATTTGTTTGCTTCAGCCATCACTTGTGGTATTTCTGTTATAGCAGCACTAGAGAAAGAAGGCACCTATATATTTATTGTTGAGCACAGTTACATTTATCAAGCGCAAAGAAATTTAGGCATGAGCATTCAATTTTAATCTCAGGTTCATTTCCATCTTATGTACATGTTAAAATGTATTCCACTTAATAATATCCAAGAGCTCTTATATCAACGCTAAAATGAAAGACACTCATTTTTATACTGTTGAAATCATTGAAACTTATGGGGAACAGAGGCTAATTGTTTGACACGCTAACTCTTCTTGATTTTTGTTCCAGAATGCAAACAAAACCATATGCTTTTATCAGTTGATTCTGGTAATTTGAGCTCAGCATCTCTTCTTTAGTCATTGTGATACTTTTTGAATGATTGTCTTCTGTGTCAATTACACAGTGTGTTTCCACCTATCGCCAACCCTTATTGTTTCTGTTTTTGAAGTCACTCTTGTTGGCTTTTGGTAGAGTCATGCCTGCAATGTGGAGTAGACTCCAAAGTGTTCAAGGAAGCAACGTTCACTTTGACCACCTGGATCAAGAGTGCTTTTAGTTGGTGCAGTGACACTGAATACCCACTGAGAACCCAGGCACCTTGCAAACTCTTCCATGAAAGGTGAGTCTTCATGAAGCTGCTGGGAGCTTTTGTGTATTCATAAAGAATTGCTACAACTGCAGTCTTTATGTGGTTAGCACAGTTGTTTTTTTACTGTGATGGAAATGAATGTTGTGTAGTATACTCATTTACTTGTCTCACTATTTTGGTTAAAAAATATTAACACATTTCTTCAATCATTTTTAACAACATTTCTATAGTATATAATTAAGAATAATATTTGTTGATGAATGTGGGTAATTTAAACAACATTGGAATTGGAGCTAAGCACCTCTACTGGCAAGCCAAGTGATTTAAAAATGATCAGTATTAATGTTTAATAATTAGTTATGGTCTGCTAACATCTGTATACAAGTAGACATTTTTTGTTACAGTGACTTGTTTGGGATTCCTTCTTAATGATTTTTTTAATGATAAAAAGCTCTTATTTTACAGTAGTCAGTGAATCTCATTTCTTGGTAGATGTGTATATATGTATTTACAAGGGGGCTTCAAAAAGTGTGTGGAAAAATGGAATGCAAAGATAATGGGATTTTTTGACAAACTTTGTGAAGCCTCATGTAATTTTTTAATATATATATATAAATATTGAAGTCTTTGTTCTGTCTTCAAACATTCAACCTATAAAAGAGGCAATTTTGTGCTTTTTTTCGTGTCATAGGTGTGTGTTGTTTTATAAAAGCAGACCCCGAGTTTTGTATAATATGGTCATTCCGTGAATGTGAAAAGATTGATACTTTTATAGATCAAATTCATTTTTCCTTTATTGTTTTAATATCCCACTCTGCAATGTATGTAGTTTACAGTTGGATTACTGATGCAAGCTAAGGTATAAATAAGCATTTTCCCCCTGGCATATACATATTTTTGTCATATGACACAAAAGCATGAAGTTCCCTTCTAGCAGAGGTTCTGAATTATTTGTACCATAAATGCATACGGTGACGACTTTCACTTTTGCAAATACAGTGGAAAATCTGGTGTGGCAAAAGTTCCATTTTACTGTGTCTAAGGATTTCTTGAATAATCGAGCCCATTGATAGTTAGTTATGAGAACTTTGTAAAATTTTGTGTTTCTCAGGGTGTCGCAGTAATGAGGGAGTTTAGGCCTAATCAGAACACAAGGTAGACCTTTGCTCATATCCTGATTTTGAGACATGCAGTCCTATTTTGGTTTTCTCAGGAAAGCTCTGTTCTTTATGGAGATCTAAAAAAGATACAAGAGGTTCCTTAGTAATTTTTCTTTTCATTTTGATTACGTTCTTATCATGTACAATGTTCTTGATACTACTGATGAACTGCTATAATGCCTTGTTTTGCCAATCTAAGTTACTTTATTTATATTCAGAACTATTCTATTTAGGTTATTACACAGAGTTTTTAAGAATTAGATTTAAATAAAGCCTTATATCATCCATTATGAATTGGTTTAAAATACAGTACTAAATGGGATTTGGCAAAAAAAAAAAAAAAATTGTACCTTTTTTCATTCAAAGCTCAGAAAAATCCTTGGATACCAAGTTAATGACAAAGTTTGTTTTTGTTGTTATGTGCCTTCATGTCAGCCCCAAGCACAACGGGAACAAAGACTACCGGGTCCTGCACCATCTCCACAGTTGGTCCACTTGAGCCCACTGCTCCTGCCACTCTATCTCAGTGGGGTCTTCCTCATTTTCACTGACCCTCCACTTTACCAAGCATGATGTCCTTCTCCAGAATAATATGTCCGAAGTATGAGAGACAAATTCTTGTCACACGGACTTCTAAGGAGGATTCTGGCTGTACTTCGTCCAACACAGATTGGTTTGTTCTTCTGGCAGTCCATGGTACTTTCAATATTCTCCATCATCATAACTCAAATGCATCAATTCTTCTAAGACTGTCCAACTTTCACATGGATATGAGGTGATTGAAAATACCATGATCTGGGTCAGGTACACCTTAGTCCTCAAATTGATCTGTTTGCTCTTTAAAGATGTTTTGTGTAGCAGATTTGTGTAATGCAATATATTGTTTGATTTCTTGACTGATGCTTCCATGAGTGTTGATGGTTGTTGTTATGTGTGCAAAATGAAGTCTTTGACAACTTTCAATCTTTTCTCCTTTTATTGCTCCAGTACTGAGAGTTTTTGTTATCTTTACATTGAGTGCAACCCATACTGAAGGCTGTGGTCTTTGATCTTCATCAGTAAGTATTTTAAGTCCTCTTTGTTTATAGCAAATAACAAAGTTACATAATGTCTTTTTTATGCTGATTAAATTTAATACTGCTCAATGTCTTGCGCACATTCAACTTAACATACTAATTAACAAAAAACACTGTTGGTATTGACTATCATTGGTTTTATTATTACTTTTCTGTTAACATAAAAAATGTGAATCATTGCTTGGTGGTGGATATGTGCCGTGGAGTCGGTTCCAACTCATGGTGACCCTGTACAGGGTTTCCGAGGCTATAAATCTTTACGGGAGCAGAAAGCCTCATATTTCTCCTGCAGAACAGCTGGTAGTTTCGAACTGCTGACCTTGCTAACCACTACGCTAGAGGGCATATTTGTTTAAGGTGATGACAAAACTTTGGATGCAGGTCTCTAGGTGTGTCTGGGTGGGAGATTAATCGTAACTGTCTTGCAAGGCATTTTGTATGTGTTTGTGGGGAATTTCTAGGAGAGCACTGCTTTATAGTAGTGGAAGTGCATGTTTGTAATGATAAGACTACTTATGTCTCTCACTGTTTCATTTGCAAATATGTTCAAAACATATTTCCTCATGTATTTTAATAGCAATTATATGATGGCTTCTTTTTAAGGTTTTTATTGTGAATTGAGTGAAAGTTTACAGGGCAGATCATTAGTTTTATATTCAACAATGGTGGTGGTGGTGGTATGCCAACAAATATGTTCATGACCCTGTATAGGGTTTCTGAGGGAGCAGAAAGCCTCATCTTTCTCCCGAGGAGTAACTGTTAGATTCAAACTGCTGACCTTGTTTGTGGTTAACAGCCCAGCTTATAACCCGCTACGCTAACAGGTTACATTTTTGGACTAGAGATGTTCAAGACACAGTTGTTCAGCCACAATAGCCTCCTCCCAGCCATGCCTACAAGCTTTCTATGGTCAATGGCCTCTTCAGTCACGTGGCCTCTTGGCCTTTGCCTTGTTCAGCCAATGTTACAAGGCTTTTTAAGTGCTGCTGATAAATGCTCAAAGGGCACAGCACTCCGCTGTATGTCTCAGCAGAAGGTACTCAGCTCTAGCTCTGTGTGTCAGCAAACTTCAATTGCTGTAGTCACCCCATTCTGTACACAGGCCTCCTGCCTAAAAGTTGTCTTCTGTTTTGCTCACTCTGGGTCCTGGGCAGATGATTGTTCTGTCTTTTGTTCTGGCTCTTGGTTCTGCGGCAGCTGCTTCTCTGCTCCTTCTCTACTGCTTCTCTGGTAGCACAGCTTTCTGTTCCTAGATGAAGGAGGTGAAATGCACAGGGATCTAGAATAATGCATTCCTTAGAATAATCATCATTCAAGCTCAAAGGGCAGGCTTTACTTAAGGACAAAGTGCAGAAGGGTTGGGATAGAAGGCGGAATGGAAAGGAGAAACACAGGGAGGAAGTGGAATAAGTGATGTTACATTGCAGTCAATGAGATGAAACAAAATGTGTGAATTATTGAACGTAAAGCTGAGGATCTGCTTTGTAAACATTCACTCAATTCACAATAAAAATGAAAAAACAGAACAGAAAAGCTCTTGGAATTCCTAGTAATTTCATATTTTCTTTGTCTTGTCGCTAGAAGGAATAAGAATATCTCTGTTGACTGATAATTTGCGGAGGACAGGTAACCCACCTCTTTTGATATGATTCCTTTTTCTCTTAATTTTCAATCACTTAAATCCTTTCTCAGATGAGGCTGAAATTATTAAGTGTGTTAAGAATGAAATACTGATGAATGAGTGAAAAGCATTGACAAGGACAATGTCTAAGAGACACTCATCTCTCAGTGTGTGTGGTGAAATGAACCTGACAGAATATTGATCTGTGTGCGTGTATGTATTTTCCTGGTTTGTTAGGATGTTCTCTTCATAGTTGTTTGAACAATATGTAATTAGCTTATTTTTAGTCTTTTTAACAGCTTCTTTCTCTTTTAAGTGGATTCATATCTTATAGTAGTTGTTGATAGTTAATGTTAATAGTCAGAAAAAGTACTTACCTCAAGTATCTTTATGTTTCCACCCAGTATTGCTTATCTAGTTAGTATTTGTGATTTTTTTTTAAATGAATGTAGGTGAAACTAAGATGTTTTTAGGAGTCACCATTGTGGTATGACGCTGTAGGATGAGCACTCAACCACAAGGTTGGTTTGAACCTCAAGGTTGGTGGTTCCAATTAACCAGCAGCTCCTTGGAAACCCGTGAATTGGAACTGACTCAACACCACTTAACAACAACAACATATGTAACTATAGTCACTATATTCCTGTTGTGGCATTGCAGGATAACACACTGGATCGCAAGATAGGTTTGAATCTTAAGATCAGCAGTTCAAATTCACCAGTCACTCCTTGGAAACCCTATATAAGGTCACTAGGAGTCAGAACTGACTTGACGGCACTTAACTTAATAGTGACTAAATCCTTGTTCCATGTCACCACAGTGAGTCCAAGGGACACCTCTGGTCTAAGAAGTGTGCTCTGGTGATCAATTTAGAAATGTTGTTGTTGTCAGGTGCCATCGAGTCGGAACCGACTCATAGCGACCCCATGCACAGCAGAGTGAAACAATGTCCAATCCTGGGCCAACCTCACTACTGCTGCCACACTTGAGTCCATCAATGATGCCACCTGGCCAATCCATCTCGTTAGGGGTCTTCCTCTTTTTCTCTGACCCTCCACCTTACCCAGCATGATATCCTTCTCCAGCGACTGTTTCCTCCGGACAATATGTCCAAAGTAGGAGAGACGAAGCTTAGCCATCCTGGCCTCCAAGGAGCACTCTGGCTGCACTTCTTCCAAAACAGATCTATTGGTTCTTTTGGCAGTCCAAGGCTTTCTGCTCCTGTAAAGATTTGTTGTTGTTGTTGTCAGGTGCCATAGAGTCGGAACCGACTCATAGCGACCCCATGCACAGCAGAACGAAACAATGTCCAATCCTGGGCCAACCTCAGTACCGCTGCCACACTTGAGTCCATCAATGATGCCACCTGGCTGATCCATCTCGTTGGGGGTCTTCCTCTTTTTCTCTGACCCTCCATCTTACCCATTTAGAAATATTTGCTGCCAGTTCCTTCTGGATTGGCTCCTCATCCTTCAGAAACAGCAGTGTTTCAGGAATGATTGGTCCAAAGGGAGACAGTTGAATAGTAACAGTTAAGTTTAGATAATAGAATTACTGAACCACTTACACCTGGTAGATAGTAATCTGCTGTTGTTATGCAGTGCTGTCGAATCAATTCTGACTCATCTCAACCCTGTATTGGGTTTCTGAGGAGTGGCTGTTGGGTGTGAACCGTCAACCTTGTGGTCAGCAGTCCAGTGTTTATCCCACAGGGCCACACCAAGACTTCAGATTGTAAGTTGTTTTGTTCAACACCATCAAGTTGGTTATGACTCATAGTGACTCTGTATATGGTTTCTGTGGAACAGGTTGTGGGTTTGAACTGCCAACCTTGAGGTTAGCAGGCCAGTGCTTATCCTACAGTGCTACACCAGGAGTCTTCCAGATTGTAAGTAATAAATGGATATATATGTTATGCGCTTGTTTTCGTTTGTAAAAATGACTTAGTATGTGGTGGGAATGGACTATCTTTCCTTCAGTTTTACTTTTCAAGTTTCAAAACGTGTCTTCTCATGAGTCCTTGCAACAACCCTATGCTAGTGAGTTAGTTGGATATCCACTGACACAAATTAGTTGTGGTGGTCCATTGAGAGCATCTACGCTAAAAGCCTAGCTAAGTATCCTGCTACGTAAGTAAGCATTTGGAAGTGTGAATACTTCTTCTTCTTGTTCCTCTTTTATCTCTTCTTTTTCTTTTTCATATAATTTCTCAAAAAAGACAATGAAGGGCATCTTTAGTTATATCCCTCTGTGCCAGCTGGGATCTTCAGCACTTACTTTCTGTGAGCTGGGCTGCCTGGTCTGCCATGTGAACCAAGTGGAAAACCTAAGACCCAGTTTTTGTTAAGTGCCGTCCAGTCAGCTCTGATTCATAACGAACCCTGTATATGGTTTTCAGGACATGGTTGGTGGATTGGAACATCCGACCTTGCTGTTAGCAGTCCTGTACTTATCCTCTACAGCATGGCACCAGGAAATAATGGTAAAACTGAGTCCAAAGAGGGATTGCTTTCCAGACCTTAGCTCTCTCTGTTTCTGGTGACCTGGGTGTCCTGGGCACTGAGCATAGTTTTTCTTTGAACTATATCACCTATTTTTGTCATGCTTGTTAGAGGGAAGACAGAGGAAACACCATGTCGACACTGAAATTTTCAGCTGAGAGTGAGAGTTTAGATCCTAAAATGACCAGCAGGAGAACTGGTTCGTGGTCAGGTATCTCCTCATATGTTGTTAGTGTTGTTGTTAAGTGCCATCGAGTCAGTTCAGACTCATTTTCTCAGGAGTGGCTAGTGTGTTTGAACCACCCATCTTGCAGTTCCAACCGACCTTGCAGTCCAGTGCTTTTCTTACAGCACCACACCAGGATTCCTCTCCTCATACCTTCCCATTTCTGTCAGGCCGAGCTGGTGAAAAGAAAGGCAAGGAGAAAGTGTGATCTGTGACCAGATGGAGGGGCTCAACAAACTCCTCAGAAGAATTCCATTATCTTTCCATTCCATTTTTCCACAGACTTTATGTTCCACAATCAAACCTCAGATGAAAGGCTAAGGAAATCCAGAGCTGAGCGGAAGAATACTGCTACTCATTTCTCCCTTGAATTCAACAGAGATCGTTAAAAGGTTGGTTTCTTCTCAGGGGATGTGGAGGAAATTGAAAGTCTGTCCTCACCGCCTATTCCTTGAGGAATTTTGCTTCTCTTAATAGAATTGTGTGCGTCTTTTCAGTGTTTTCCTCTGAATTTGTTCTGAAGTGATTTTTGGATTACAGATGAATGAGAGTCTAGTGGAGATTGTTTGGTTTTGACTTTTGGGGAAAGCAAACCATTTACAATGCTTTCTTCCTACAAACTTGAACCGTGTACAGGGTAGAGATGATATTTCCTCAAAGAAGAAGAGAAAACAAGAACAAGCTTATTCACTCTTGCCTTGACATTTATTCTGGTTTTTCCAGAGAGCAAGTAAGGAGCTCTTCACTCAGGGAGGTAGACAAAAGTTGGAGGGCAGTGGGGTGGGCATTGTCTAGAATTTTGTGTAAATCTTGGGTACCGTTATCTGATCTTAGTTGATGGGCAGAAGGAAGTTCGTGGGGATTTGTGCAGGGCTGCCACCTTCAGGCATGCCACGGGCAGAGCCCTGCTCAGTAGGGTATCAGTCACATACACTGCAGTGTAATTGGTGCTTTTCTGGGCAGACTTGCTGTCGAGCCGGTTCCGGCTGGCTCAGAGTGACTCTGTACAGGGTTTCCATGAACATACTTTTTATTTTTCTCTGTTAAAAATGTTTATTTGTACTAATGTTTAGAGTACAGGAACTAATGGGGGGTGGGGAGAAGACCTCAATTCCCAAGCAAGAGTAAATCATGGTCTGTTCGTGGCCCAAGGGGGAAGGTCACTGCAGGGTGCCCTGGAATGGACTATCCCCAATGACTTAATGTCATTGCCTCCAGCAGAAAATGGAGGAATTCAGGGCATTGAAGACCTTACCAGCTGCTGGCGAGCAAGTGTGCCAGGGGAGAAAGGCGTAGCTATGTGGCACCCCTGGGACCTGGAGCCAGGGCGCACAGGGCAAGAGGCAGAAACTCCCTCTTCAGATAAGGGTGGGAGACTGAATGCCCATATCCAGGAAGAACAAAAAGGGAATTTCGGAGGTAGGCTTTTACAGCGAGTTAAAAAACAGGCACATTATCCAACGTCTGTCTCCCTGTGGCCTCTAAGCTGCTGGCCTGGCCCCTGATGCTTCCCCTCTCCCCACAAAATCAAAGGGAATCAGGAGGGGAGGCAGGAAATTCAGAGGGTGGGGAATGCGTTGGTGAGCATAGGGCAAAATCGGGGTGAAGCAGATGCTCCTCCTGGGGTGGGGTGGGGTGGGACAGGGCAGGACAGAGCCAGGGGTGACCAAGCAGGAGTGGAAGGCCATGGCAGTGAGGTTAGTGAGGGCCGTGAGGCAACACAAAGGGCTTCATGTGCTGCCCAAGCCTCTCAGTCCCTCCCTCCCTCCCAGAGCTGGCAGAGGCCCAGGGCCTGGCTGGCCCCTGGGGAAGGCAAACCCTGGGGACAAAGTGGACACAGAACCTAGAGAAGGGAGCTGCTCTCCCACTCTTTCTCAGAGGCCTCTGTGTGAACCCTCTGACAATCAGGTTCTGGGCCCAAGGCAAGCCGAGCGAATGCATTTCATAGAGAGCAGTGAGGATCCGGGCCTTATGGGTGTACCTGGGGCAGTGCACTACTCCTTTATCCCTGAGAACCTGGGGCCAGAGGCAAGCAGAGCTGCCACCTCAGCTTGCTGCTGCCAAAGGCAGGTTGGCACAACCACTCCAAGGTTCTCTGGACTTGTGATACATTGAGGAGGGGAGGGAAATGGGTATGAAAAACATGAGAAGAGAGAAACAGCCCTAGATGTATGGGGGAGCAGGGGCCGGTCACATCAAGAGGAGTTCTGGTTCTGGTAGCTGGAAGCTTTTTCCTTCAACAGGTCCAGACACAAGTGACAGCTCCAACTTCCTTCAGGAGGCTGGCTCAGACATGGGCGGGGTAAGACAGTACCTGTGGTAGTCTTCACAGAAGAGCAGCTGGCTGTCATTCTCCAAGGTGCCGCAGATGTTGCAACACTTTCACCTGATGCACTGGCAGCAGTAGGTCTTCACTGCTGCCATCATCACAGGGGTGAACTAAAGGCAAGACGGGAGCCCTGAGTGGCCACAGTCCGAGCAGGGCAGCAGCTCCTCAGGTTGGCCCGTCTGCTTGTTGATCTTCGAGTCCCCCACGCAGAAATCACAGTAGTTGTTGGGCAGGGCCAATCCATCAGGGCCTTTCTTGGACCTCTGTTCCTCAGACCTCCAGGAGTCTTCCTTGTCTTCTCCCTCCTCCTCAGCCAAGTGTGAGTGGGCATAGTGGTAATTGAGGCCTGGCCGGTTCTTGTAACGTTTTCCACAAATGTCACAGGCATAGGGCTTGTCCTGGCCCTCCAGGATCAAGGTGTCCAGCTTCTTACGGGTATTGCTCACACCATTACCCTTGGTTTTCCCTTGCCCCTGCTCCTTCGGGGTGTCTTCTTCATAGTCTTCATCATCAAGGGCGTCCAGGATGTCTTCTGATTCTAGGATCCGCTTCCGGGCCCCAATGTTGGTTACAGGAAACTCGCTCAGGCTGTCATCGTCAACTCGGGGATCTGGGGCATTCTGCTTCTCCAGTGGGTAGGTACACAACAGAGCTTCTAAACTGCTACCGTCCTGAGAGATCGCGCCTTCCTTCTTCAGGGTCTGGTCTGTGTCTACCTGCCTTCCCCACTGAGAATGAGCTGGTTTAATGGATGGGAAGGAAAGCCGGGGATCTTTGGGAGGGTGAACGCATGGCTTTTACCACCAGTGCCAGGCAGGCTAAGAGTACAGCTGCCCCGAAGCTAATCCTGCAGCCCGGTGTGGGTGTCGCTTTTCCATCCAGATATAACAGTTGCTCTGGGCTCCTCCAGTCTGCGAGTCTAAGGAAGGCAGACGCACACTGCGCTCAGCCCAGAGGTGGGCGGACGTTGTAATTGTGGTACTGCTCCATGGTATCTTTGGAGTACTGCTCCACAAGGCCTGGTAAGACTCCATAGAGGTGGTTTCACTTCTGATATCACATGTGGGAGGGACAGAGAATTTGCAAATAGGAAAATTCTTCTTGCAGGACAAGATACAAGTCAGAAAAAGATGTTCTGATCTGGATGAGAGCTTCACTACATTCTCAACCACAGCCACCATCTTACCGGCTCCTCTCCCTCAGGTCGGTAAGCCCTGGAGTCCGCAGCACTCAAGTGCCAGTTCCGTCCTGGGGAGCACTTTTCCTTGTCATTCTGCGCAGGCGCTGCCTGGGTGCGAATAACCTATGGGTGGGTCAGCCAGAGTTGAGCTGGAAAGGCATTAAGGAGCCTGAGGGAGCCCAAGGCACAGGCGCAACCAGGGCAGGGGCGCACGACCAGCTGCTTCTGTTCTAGTCCTGCCTCTTCCATTTGGGGGAGTTGGAGGAGGTAGGAAGGATCTGCCTCCTCCAGAAATGAACAGGCGAAATGTTGACGAGAACTGTGGGGTGCGAGGGATGGCTTGGATGGAGTGCATGCATTCAGCTACAGAACATATTTTTTGTAGGAGCAGAAATCTTCATCTTTCACTCATTGTTTGTGTTGAGTGATGCTCAACAAGTAGAGTGCTTGTAGTGGCCTTGGGACAGAGAAAGGGGTGGTGACCCATGCAGACTTGAGCTGCTTTCACTGAACTCAGAAGGCCTTGGCAGTTACCTGGACCCTGACATCCTCAAGATGCTTAGGCTTTAATTACGAGCGGTAGGGGGTAAACTCAACTATTAGGAAGGGCTTCTTGACCCCTTGATACAAGTGTTGTTGTTAAGTGCTGCTGAGTCAGTTTCAACTAATAGTGACCCTGTATAGGGTGTCCAAGGAGAGACTGGTGAGTTTGAACCACCGACCTTGTGGTTCAAACTGACCTTGCGGCCAGTGTTTTATCCCACAGCACCACACCAGGACTTGATACAAGTATTATAAGCACCTAATAAGGAATCAAGGAGTCGTAGGGTAGTGGTTATGAATTGGGCTGCGAACCTCAGGGTCAGCAGTTTGAAACTACCAGCGGTTCCACCGGAGAAAGGTGAGGATTTCTGCTCCCGTAAAGATTTACAGCCTTGGAAACCCTGTACAGGGTTGCTATGAGTTGGAACCGACTCCACGGCACATAACAACAACAAAATAAGGAATCCAACCCAGTTTTTTAGTTCTTCAAGGAAATATACAGCCTTCTTAATGTTGTTGTTGTTAATATGCTGTCGAGTCAGTTCTGACTCATAGTGACCCTGTATAGGGTTTCTGAGGAACAGCTGGTGAGCTTGAGTCGTCATATACCTTGCAGTTCAAACTGACTTTGTAGTCCAGCGCATTAACCCACAGCGCCACACCAGGACTCCATGTGTTCTTCATAGATGTCTGGAATGTCTATGATAAGATTATGCCTAGCAAAGATGTATTTGGCTGTTACTGTGAAGGTGTTTTTCCCCATCATTTCATTGTCTGCTGTTTATGAAATCTGTACAAGTAGTACTGTTTTCTCTGTGTGTTTCCTTTTCAACATAGCATTATCTCCCTATTCTAATCAAACAAAAGAGACCCACTGCCACTGGGTCTATTCTGATCCATAAAACCAAAGCCAAACCCATCAAGTCAATCCCGACTCACCGTGCCCCTGTATAGGGTTTCACAGGCTGTAAATCTGTGCAGGAGCTGAAAGCCTCATCTTTCTTCCATGGAGCGACTGGTGGGTTTGAATGCCTGATGTTGCAACTCACAGTCCAGTACTTATCCTGCAGCGCCACTAGGGCTCCTTATTCTGACTCATAGTGACCCTATGTAGAGTTTCCTTCTTTGTATTGTTGATAATCATAGTTTGAGGATTCCATCCACATGTTTTCTGACATGGACTTCTATGTTGTTGTTGTTGTTAAGTTCCGTCCAGTTGGTTCCGACCCATAGCGATCCTGAACAGGGTTTCCGAGGCTATAAGCAGAAAGCCTCATCTTTCTCCTGCAGAGCAGCTGGTAGTTTCGAACTGCTGACCTTGCGGTTTACAGCCCGATTCGTAACCACTACGCTACCAGATAACATGCTCCATACCCCCAACTGCCAACAAGTTGATTCTGACTCAGAGCACCCATATAGGACTCGTAGCAACTCTAGGGTTTCTGACACTGTGAAACTTTGATGGAGCAAACAGCCTCATCTTTCTGCCATGGAGCATTTGGTGGGTTCAAACTGCTTCATCTGGTGTTTGTTCTTAAGTGCCATTGAGTCTGTTCCAACTTGTATAGGGTTCCAGCGATGCTGTATAGCATTTCCGAGGAGCAACAGGTGGATTTGCACTGGAGACCTTGCAGTTAGCAGTCCGGCACTTATCCGACAGGCCACACAAGCTCCCCAGATATGTTCCATTATATATCTGGTTACTTCTTTAAGTCTAATTAGCAGAAGGACAAAATCACCCTCTGCATTTGGACTGTGCCTGTGTTTTTCAGTCTTCACTTCTTGTTTTGCAAAATAAGTTCATTGTATTCAGAGAATTGACTTCTAAAATTATTAATTTAGACAGACTTTGCATCTTCATAGAGTCTGGAAATATTTTCCTGAAGCACTAACAATTAAAAAAAAAATGATATGACAAAAAGGATGGTTTTAGCTTGTGTGAATTCCTGAAAATACTTATTATGGGTGAAAATATTTTGCAAATCTTATATCTAAAAAGGGACTTGGATAAACATTATATAAAGAATTTCTAAAACTCAATATTAAGAAGACTAATTCAAGAGTGGGTAAAACTGTTTCAATGGACATTTTACCAAAGATATACTAATGGTCAGTTGTTGTTGTAAAGTGCCGTCGAGTAGTTTCCGACCCATAGCGACCCTGTACAGGGTTTCCAAGGCTGTAAATCTTTACGGGAGCAGAATGCCTCATCTTTCTCCCGCAGAACAGCTGGTAGTTTTGAACTGCTGGCCTATAAGGTTCGCAGCCCGATTCGTAACCGCTATGCTACCAGAGCTCCTTAATGGTCAGTAAACACATGAAAAATAGCTTCCTTACTTATTGGGGAAACAAAAGTTAAAAAAACACAATAATTTAGCTCTTCATACCCAAAACAGTCCTGGTGTGGTGCTGTGGGCTAATACATCAGACTGCAAAGGTGTTTGAACTGCAAGTTCAGTGGTTCAAGCACTCCAGCTGCTCCTCGGAAACCCTATACAGGGTCACTGTGGGTCGCAACTGATTTGACGGCATTTAACAACAACAAAAAGGAGCTCTGGTAGTGTAGTGGTTATGAATCAGGCTGCTAATCACACGGTCTGCAGTTCGAAACTACCAGCCTTTTGCAGAAGAAAGATGAGGCTTTCTGCTCCCGTAAAGATTAACAGCCTTGGAAACCCTGTGCAGGGTCACTATGAGTCGCAACCGACTCCACGGCACATAATGACAACAACAACAAAGTAGAAGACTGTTGTCTAAAGTTCACAACATTATAAGTGTCATTGAAAGTCGAAAAATTGTATGTTGCTGTTGGGGTTATAAAATGGTGAAGCTACTGGAAAACAGTTTGGTAATTCCTGAAAACGTCAAATGAAAAAGTTAAATCATGTCATCAATTCGATCCTTACTCATAGCGATGCTGTGTACAGGGATTCTGAAGCTATAAATCTTTATGGGAGCAAGAAAATCTTAACATTATCCTGCAGAGTGGATGCTGGGCTAGATCTGCAAACCTTGTCGCTAGCAGTCCAGTGTTTAGCCTACCGAGGCACAGTGCTCCCCAAATAATCATGTTGTTGTTAGGTGGCATTGAGTCAGGTCTGACTCATAGCGCCCTTATGCACAACAGAATGAAATACTTCCCTGTCCAGCTCCATCCTCACAGTTGGTCCTCACAGTTGGTGTTATACTTGAGTTCATTAGTGCTGCCACTGCCCCAAGCCACTCATTGGGGGGTCTTCTTTTATGCCGACCCTCCATTTTACCAAGTATGACTGGTCCCTTCTGATAATGTGTCTATAGTATGAGAAATGAAGTCTCGCCATTCTAAGGGACATTCTGGCTGTACTTTCAACACAGATATGTTTATTCTTCTGGTAGTCTGTGGGACTTTGAATATTCTTCTTCAACACCTTAATTCAAATATATCAAATCTTCTACAACTCTTCCTTATTCACTATCCAACTTTCACATGAATATGAGGCAACTGACAATAGCATGGCTTGGGTCAGGTGCACCATAGTCTTCAAACAGACATCTTTGCTCTTGAACACTTTAAAGAGGTCCTGTGCAGCTGATTTGCCTAATGCAGTACCTCGTTTGATTTCTTAACTGCTGCTTCCAAGAGTGTTGACAGTACAAAAGTACAGTATTACCCAGCCATAAAAGGTATGAAATATTAATACAAGCTACAGTATGAAGTCCTATGTCCTTGCTGGACTGCAAGTTTGGTTTGAACCACAAGGTCAGCAGTTCAAGCTCACCAGCCGCTCCTCGGAAACCTTATACAGGGTCTCTATGGGTCAGAACCGACTCCATAGCATTGACAACAACAACACAGCATGAAGTAGCCTTGAAAACATGCTCAGTGATATAGGCAGACACAAAATGCTGCATACTGATGTGGTGCTGTAGGATCAGAACTGGACTGCTAACTGCAAGGTTGGCAGTTCAAACCCACCAGCTGCTCCATGGAAACCCTATGCAGGGTATCTATGAGTTAGAACTGATTCAAGGACACTTCAACAAAAGCAACAATTCGGTTAAAATGTCTAGACCCACTTCACATTTATCTACATAGTTGGTTTCAAAACCCAGATTGTGATATGAAAATTGACATTCTGTAGAAATGAAACATGACCACATCTGAAAGTGAAAAATGAGTACATCATTACGTAACTGCCACAAGCTGACCCCTAACCTAAACCATCACTCCCATGTGACTCTTCTCGGTCCTTCGGTACTTATTATTACCAGACGTGTGTGTGTCATTAATGTGCAGAACGTATTTACTGTTGTCAGAGATGCAAAATGTTAGCGGAGGAAATAGTCGATAAATGAGGGACAGGTGTAGTGGAGAGTTTGCCCAGTGTTGGAAGACTGGTCATTGGGAGTCACTACTGATGAACCTAAGTTTCTGTTTTTTGTTTTGTTTTGTTTTTTTCTTGCACTTTTTATTGTGCATCGAGTTAAGGGTTATAGAGCAGATCATCAGTTTTATAGTCAACAAATCATATACTTCATTTCATTTCGATTAAAATCTCCTCAGTGTAACATTACTTATCCCACATCCTCTGTTTTTCTTGTTTCCATTCTTCCTTCTATCCCCACCCTTCGGCATTTTGTCCTTGGGTAAATGTTGCCCTTTTGGTTTTGATTGGTTGACCATTTATGGTGTGCATATCTCACTAGTGTTGTTATTCCTCCAACATACCTATTTCTTGGCTGAAAATTAAGCCACAGGGATGAGTTCTGTTTCAGACCTGAAGGGTGACAAAGGGCCATAGTCTTGGGGTTCCACCATCCTTTATCTGCTCATTACGCCTGGCCTTTTATCCTTTTTTTTCTTTTTTAAAATTTTTATTGTGGATTGAGAAAGTTTACAGGGCAGATCATCAGTTTTACATTCAACAAATCATATACCTTGTTTCATTACAATGATTATATTCCTCTCCATGTACCACCAGTTAACAGTATTTCTATCTATTCACTTTAACTTTTTTTTTAAAAAACATAAAACAAAAGCACTCGGGCATATATAATAATTTCCACCTTCAAAGGGCACATTCTGCAAGTCTGCTCCTGGCCACCGGCTCTTAGTCCCTCTCTTCCCATGAATCTAGAGTCCTCAGCTGCTCCCTCTCGCCATGTCCCCATCTCTGCTGTTCCTGCTTCTCTGGATAAGGTCCCGCATTCTGCTTATGCACTTCTCCCTTGATGGTTCTAGGGTCCTCTGTTTCTGGACTGTAAAATTAACCGCTCCTTTTCAATTGTGACAAGTCACAATTAGTCATGATAACAATTATTCACTATTGAATGATATGGATCTTATCCTCATCTCTTTTCACCAGACCCATCAAGACAAGATGAAAACTATGCAGTGGGGACTCTTTCTATCCCCCCCACCCATACTCTTAAACTAAACTCCCTCTTGAAGCCTTTATCGTCCCCTTGTTTTAGGTACCCAATGTCTTATTTGCCCATCCCTATCTACCTGTGTACAGAAGGGATAGCATTGATACTTGATTTGACTACTCCTTCCCTCTCTGTTGGCATTTAGAGTTACTACCTCCATGAGTATAGGTCAGGTTAATCAAATTGTAACAATCTACCCTTGTTCCCTTTATCAAAAAACAATTTTTTTTTTTTTTTGGGTAATCTACCTCTAGTTGAATTCTGATTATCAAGACATTGAGGCTAGGTCAAATGGGTATTGTCTGTAACTTTGGGTGTTCTTGTGCATCTCTCCTTAATTTATATCAGCTGGATGATTCACTCTCAGCTCTAGCTCTCTGTGACTATGTCCTTGTACATGGGCTCAAGTGTCCCAGGTCTCACCACACTTTGGACCAACCAGTAGTTCCTCTTCCCTCACTCATCTCCAAGTTAACAGGAGTCAATGGACTGTGGTTGAACTCAGCCTATTTCTTCATTATTGCCTTTCTCCCTCTTCCACTCACTAGTAGACCATTGTGATTGCCAGCAAGCTTACATGTCTGCTCATGTGTTCCCTTTGAGTTTCAGTCTTAGAGGGGAGTTTGTCCTGAAGGAACTTGATTGCTTGCCTTGATGGTTCCTTTTTTTGAGGTAATGAAAAATTTTCTAAAATTGCATAGTTAACAATATTTGTACTACTTTGTGGATATATTGGAACCATTGAATTGTAATCTTTAAAAGGTCGATTTTTAAAAATGTTTTACTGTGAATTATGTGATAGATTATATGGGAGAACATTAGTTTTACATTCATCCTATCATATATCGTTTCATTGCTATTGTTGCAATCTCCTCCATGCATCATCTACCAACCAAAGTGTATACCCTACAAGCTAGTCCCCCAGTTGTCAGCACAGAACCCCTCTCCCTCTATGGGTCTAAAATCCCCAGCTGCTCCATCTCTCCATGTCTTCATCTCTGCCTCCATCTCTGGCATCACTGCTTCTCTGGGTAGGGTCCCGCTTTCTGCTCTTCTCCCTTGATGGTCTCAGGGACCTCCGCTCCTAGACTGAAAAGTTAATCACCCCATCCTTGCTACAAAACATATACCTTTACATTTCCAACCCTCACAATTAGTTCTGATAACAATTATTCACTATTGTATCACAAGAGACCTATCCACATTTCCTTTCATCAGCCTCACTTAGACAGATGGGATACTACTCAGTGGAGAGTCTACCTTCCTCCATGCCCTCTGGATCTAGGTTCCCTCTTGAAAGCTTGTAAGCCAGTCACTTCTTGCCTTTTTAGCCCCCCACTTTGGATAGCCAATGTCCCAGTTGCCCATCCCTGTCTACACTGTGTATGGAGGGGGGTGGGAATGATCCTTGCTGTAAGAATTTGTTCCCTCTTTTGAGCTACTGCATCCATAGGTGTAGGTCAAGTTCATCAAATTGTATCAGATTACTCTTTTTTTCCTTCTTCTATCTCTTGGTTGAGCTCTGATCATCCAGTCATTGAAGCCAGGTCAAGTGGGAATTATCTGCAAATGTGAGTGTTCTTGTGCATATGCCCTCTCTTCTTATCAGCTGGATGCTTCACTGTCCACTCTAGTCCTCTATGGCTATGTCACTGACTCTGGGCCCAAGAGTCCCCAGGTCTTGCCACATTGCTGGTCAACCAGGTCTCCACCTGAGTTCACAGGAGTCTATTGAACGTTGTAGGGCTTAGCTCGCAGCTTCATTGCTGTTTTTCCCTCACTTCCCCTTATCGGTGACAAGCATGGTCACCAATCAGAGCGTGTATTCCCATTGAGTCTTAGTCTTGGAAGGGGGTTTGCACTGAGGGGACCCGACCACTTGCCTTGATGTCTCCTGGGTGAGCAACTTGCTTGGTCTTGTAGTAATTAGTTGTTCTGCCTATATTGTTTTGTATTTTTCCTGTCGGTCTTTCTTTCAAGAAGTATCTTCTGTTCTTCTAGTTGCTCCAGGCTGGTCTGCCCGTCCTGTCAAGTGGCAGTTTCCCACCTCAGAAGATTCTGGATAGAGTTCAGGATCCCACCTATGGGATTATGTAATGCAGAGGCTCCGCATGAAGTCTGCTTCACTGGGCACAGTGTAGTCCCATTTTAGGTATTCCAATAAGTTATAGACAGAAGACGGACTTACAAGCTTTCTGTGGTGATATTTCTGGCTATTCCTTTCTCTCTCCTTCCAGTGTCTATTTTATAATGGTACACAAGGGAAACCAAGATTCAAAAGACAGCCAAGCATCTTAACATTATTTTCCCCATTCTATCCATGTCTCAGTCCCTGTATCCCAGAGCCCTGTTGTTCCAAGACTGTGCATATACATCATTCTTCCCACTTAGAAAAGTGGATTTTTGGTATGTAAATTATACCTCAATAAAAGCATTAGTGGGAATAGAAAGATGCTGAAAGTTTGTAGTGTTTCACAGTATCTGTGTTGGGATCACACAAGTAGTAATGGGGAGGGCTGATATGGGAACTCATGCCATCACTGTCCCGTGTCCCTGCTTTTCGTCACCTCATGTGCTCTCAAGGGGTTTCTCATTCCCATGGATGCCCCAACATGTACTGTGCCAACAACACAAGAAGCCCAACTTCTTCTGTGGAATTTGACCCAAACGCCCACATTGAAGGAGGCATGAAGGGGGTGTGGGACATGCATCGGCAGTGTTCCTCCATCCTTGGGTACTTGACAGGTTTGGGGTGGTCAGAGGTAAGGGATAGACAGAGAGAAGGCTATTAGAATTCTGTCCTCTCCAGGGCCCACAGCCCTTGATGCAGCTCTACTTCTGTCATAAGGGTTTCAAGTTTCTTCACTGATTTTCTGAGACTTTGACTGAAGTGAATTTTGGGCTACAGATGGGCTTGTTGGGAGGTTTATCCCCGTCTCAACTTTGGGAAGACTAACCTTTTTTTTAATGTGCCATTGCTAGCAATGGGAGCACCTACTGTTTAGAAACTGTTTAGAAAGGAGCTCTGGTAGCATAGTGGTTACGAATCGGGCTGCAAGCCGCAAGGTCAGCAGTTCAAAACTGCCAGCTGTTCTGTGGGAGAAAGATGAGGCGGTCTGCTCCCATAAAGATTTACAACCTCGGAATCCCTGTGTAGGGTCGCTGTGAGTCAGAACCGACCACAGCACAAAACAACAACAAC
Source organism: Chrysochloris asiatica (assembly GCF_000296735.1). Taxonomy (NCBI): domain Eukaryota; kingdom Metazoa; phylum Chordata; class Mammalia; order Afrosoricida; family Chrysochloridae; genus Chrysochloris; species Chrysochloris asiatica. The sequence goes on along the minus strand of NW_006408652.1, from coordinate 5,711,783 downwards.
AACAACACTGTTTAGAGAAGAGAAAGATATTTCCCCAAAGAAAAGGTGGTGGTCTAATCTTGACAACCATTCAGGTGAACCTAGAGTAAGTGATGGGCTGAAAATGGGAGGAAGTTGGGGTAGGGTTTGTTGTGTGAAAGCTGCATACAGTGGGAGAGAGGGAGGCTGGGCAGGGCCACCACTGTCAGCCATGTTGTGGGCAGTGCTTTACTCAGGCAGGTGCTGATCATATAGTCTAAAGTATAAACGGCACCTTCCTGAGTGGAGCAAGGCTCAACACGTATGGTGTTTGTGGTGACCTTGGGAACAAGATGGTGGTAGAGCTGATGGTCCCTCTTGAGCTGCTTTCCAGTAACCCAGGAGAGCCTTGGCAGACACCTGAATCTCAGGCATCGTCTTACTATGACCAGTGAGCCACTGAGACTTAATGTAGACCAATAGGGAGGACGCGGGGTGGGTTTTGTGTAGCATGCAAAGATCAATCCTGAGTATAGGCGTCATTCCTGACAGGGGGGTGGTGAAAGCTGTACATGGTAAGTGTGGGGGGCACTGGGCAGGGTCATCACTGTCAGCCATGCCATGGGCACTGCCCTTTTCAGGAAGTGTCTTATCATATAGTATAAAGTACAATCTGAGTCTCCCTGAGAATAACAATTAAGAAGTACAGTGTTTGTGGTGACTTTGGAATCCAAATGGGGGTTAATATGCATGTCACTCTAGGCTGCCTTCCTTGATCATCCCAGTAGAGTCTTTGAAGACAGCCTCCTACCATCACCAGTGACCCACTGGGAAGAGTTGTCAAAATAGATGGAGCTTATCCTTGAATAAATGCAAACTAAGGCATTCCATTCAAGTATTGGGTTTTCCAGGAAGGATACACACCCTTCCTCATAGGAGTCTTGAAAGGAGATGAGAAGATTGTGCCCAGCAATTTTATTGTTTATATGTTCGTGGTTGTTGTTGCTAGGTACCATCAAGTCGGTTCTGAATCATAGGGACCCTGTATAGGGTTTCCAGGGAGCAGCTGGTGAGTTTGAACCACTGACCTTGCAGTTTAAACCAAGCTGTTGGTTCCATGCTTATCCTACAATGCCATACCAGGACTCCTATGTTGTTTGTATTGATCATTTTAACTATTTTGAAGGGTCTATTTCATTGGCTTTCAGCTCATTCACATTGTGTAAGCATTATCGCCATCTAACTCCAGAACATTTTCATTTCCCCCAAATCAAATCCCATATCCTTTAAGCAGTGACTCCCAATTCCTTCTTTCCTCTAGGCCCCGACAGTGACTAGATAGTTTCTATCTTCATGAATTTGCTTATTCTGGCTATTTCATAGAATTGGAATGCCTGGCTTTTTCCCCCACCCTCTCTCTCCAGAATTGTTCAGTTTACTATACAAGACATCTTCAAAAACATTTCTGAATATCCTAATTCACCATTATATATTTCAGTGGCTTTTTATGTCTTTCTTATTTATATCCCTTAGCAGAATGTTTAAAGGTTCATCCATGCTGTAGCATGCATACATTAATACCTGCTTATTATCATTATTCCCTTCTAGAGACATACTACATTTTGTTTGTCTGCCGTTCCCATCTGGGCACTTGGGCTTCTTACACCAGGAACATTATGATTAATGTTGATTTGTATATTCATGGACAGCGTTTTGTTTGAACATTTGTTTTCATTTCTGTCATGTCCCTAGGAGTGGAACTGCTGGGTCATACGTTAATTCTGTATTTTACTTTTTGAGGTGACATCAAAATGTTTTCTCTAGCTGCTGTACAATTTTACATTTCTACTAGCAATGGATGAGCATTCTTACAATGCAAAGGGTCTTCAAAACGTTTATGGAAAAATGGAATTAAAAGATGATGGAATTTTTCTGCTAATTTCTTGAAGCTTCCTCATAGTATTTCTTTGTGATCAATTGACCCTTTCATCATTTTGTAATTTTCTTCTTTGTATCTTCTACCAATTTTTATGTTCAAGTCTCATTTTTCTGATATTAATATTATAACCATTCCAGTGTTTTTTATTCAACTTGTGTATCCAGTGAAGTTTTATAAAGCAGGTTCTCATTTTTACTTTCAAATAAAACATACATTTCACGTCATCTTACTGATTGCAGTCCCCTCAGTGTAACATCCTTTATCCCCCTTGCTCTCTGTGGTTCTGCTTCCTAGTCCTCCTTTCCTACCCTTCTTATTTCTGTCCTTAGGTCATTGCTGCCCTTTTGATTTAGAATGGCCATTCTGTGGTGTGTGTTGTGTGCTGTACTAATGTTGTTTACCCTGCTATCTATTGCTTCACTGAAACTGGAGTGACAAGGTTGAGTTCAGTTCCAGACCTGAAGGGTAACCAAGGACCATAGTCTTATGGTTCCATAGGTCAATCTGGTCTTTGTTAGTGATTTTAAGCTTTGTTCCAAGTTTTCTCCCACTTTATCTAGGACCTTCTATTGTGATCCTTTCTGAGTTGTTGGCAGTAGTAGCTGGACACCATCTACTTCTGATCTCAGGGTAGTGAAGACTTGGTCCTTTAGGCCATCGAACTAATTGTGTCCAAGTGTCTTTCATTTCCATCACTCTTCTCCTACCTGCACAGGGAGAGACTAATAGTTGCACCTTGATGGTGGTTATGTGCCATGGAGTCGGTTCCAACTCACAGCGACCCTGTATAGGACCTCTGAGGCTGTAAAATCGTTGCGGGAGTAGAAAGCCTCATCTTTCTCCCATGGAGCGGCTGGTAGATTCAAACCGCTGACCTTGCAGGGATCACTATGCTGCCAGAGCTGCTCCTTAACTGCATTTTCCCTTCCATATCCATTCAGCTGATGTATCTGTCCATATATCGATCTGTAGATCACTGTTGTGGCAGGATTGTTGCCTTTAACTCTTGAACTCCTCCCGTATCCAGTTCTGCTTTAGTTACTGTTTGCATGAAATGTCTTTTTCTATCCTTTCATTTTCTACTCATGCAGCTTTGCTTCTAAAGAAAGTCCTTTCTGGACAGTGTGTATGAGAGGATGAGTCCAAAATTATTGTTATTAGAGTTCCAATTCATACTTGCTCTCAGGCATATTCCCCCCCAAATGTGTTTAAACAAGTCTCTGTGATCAATAAATAGCTGCAGGCAAGTTCTCTCAGTTATACACCTTAGGGTGCCTTCACAAACATGGTCCAATCCCAACTGTGGCTTCCAAGGGGTTATATGTGGGGTCAGTTAAATTCAAGGCAGAGAGGTCAGCTCAGAGGGGTCTTGTGATTGTGTTTTGGGGATCAAAATGGGTAAATTCGATTGAATTTCTTGGAGGACACAGGATGATCACAGGGAATTTATTAGAAAAAAATTGTGTTTACCTATTTAGATTCACTTAGCAATGTCTTTAATATTGTTGTTTGGTGGCTCCCAGTTCTTGTTGAATTTTGTGTGTTTTAGCCTCAAGGATGCCTGTTAGCATTTCTTGTAGTGTAGGCCTAGCAACTGACACTGTCAGTTTTTGTTTATCTCAGGTTGTTCAGTTTCTCCTTAAGATTTGAAGGATAGTTTTGATAGATGATGAGTTCTTAGAAGTTACATGTTTTCTTTGATCCTTTTGAGGAGGCTATTCCCCTGTGTTCTGGCCTCCTAGATTACTGATGAGCAATCAGTTGTTTATTGGCTTGAGGATCCATTTTATGTGATGAGGTGCTTTTGTGATTTTCAATATTCTCTCTTTGTCTCTGGCCATTGACAGTTTGATTGTAATGTGTCTTGTGAACCTCTTTTAGCTTATTCCATTTGGGGTTCATTGAGTTATTGGGAGTATAGATGCATGTTTTCAATAAATTGCATGTATAGATTCATGTTGTCAACATATTTGAGAACATTTCAGCCATTATTTCTTTTTATTGAGGTCTGGGAAGAATTAGGCACTTTTCCAGAGCAGCAGCTTAATAGCAGTATTGGCTCTGCTAAGAAAACATACATGCTAACAAGTGGCTGGTGAGGATACGGAGAAAGTTGAAATAGCTTACGTTTCTGATGGGATTATAAAATCATTCAGCCCCATGGAAAACTGTTTAATATAGACTTTGCTTAGTAATTTCAAAGCCAGCAATTAACACAAGAGAAATGAACACTTGTTAACCTTAAAATTTGTACACTAATGCTCATAGCAGCATTTTTTAAAAAGCTTTTATTATGAATTGAGTGATGGTTTACATGGGAGAACATCAGTCTTATACTCACCCTATCATATTTAGTTTCATTGCATTGATTACAATCCCCTCTGTGCATCATCATTCAACTGCATTTGTTTCTAGTCCCATTTTTTTTTTTTTGGATGTACGTGAAAACACTCAGGAATATGTAATCATTTAAACAACCAGAAGGCACGTTCTGCAAGCCTGCCTCCTAGCCGCCAGCACACTGCCTCTTTCCAGCAGTCTTTCCTCAGCTCTCTTAGCATTTTTGTAAGTAGCCCCAAAGTGGAAAAACCTATATATCTATTAACTGATGACTGGAAAAAGAAAATATGGCATATCTGTATTTGATATCTTAGTTGGTGTCTAGTCAGTCATGAAAGGAACACATTACTGAAACATTCTACAACATATATGAGCATTGAAAACATGCTAAGTGAAGAAAACCAGATATACTGTTGATTCCAGGGAACACAGTGTCTCTGTAGCGTAAGCACTGTACTGCTAACCACAAGAAGTTCGGCTGTCCAAGCCCACCAGCTATTCCACGGGAGAAGGATGAGGCTTTCAGCTCCTGTGAAGAGTTCCAGCCTTTGGAACCCTATTCAGAGTCTCTTTGAGCCGAAACTGACTTAACAGCACTTGAGAATAACAAGTGTATGATTCCAGTTCATTATGAAGTAATTCTGTTTATGTTATGAAGTGTATATTATAGGTAATATACATGTGGTGCTGGAGGATATGCACTGGTTACGATTCGGGCTGCTAACCTCGAGGTCCACAGTTCGAAACTACCAGCCGTTCTGTGAGAGAAAGTTGAGGCTTTCTACTCCTGTAAAGATTTGCAGCTTCGTAAACCCTATACAGGGTCTCTATGAGTCAGAACCGACTCCACAGCACATAACTACCACCACAACATTCGGTGTCATTATCTATGGGAATGAATTGATTGCCTTCCTCTCAACTGTTTTGGTCGTATTATCAGGAGGGACCATTCCCTGAAGAAGGACATCATGTTGGTACGGTGTAAGGTTCAGTAAAAAAGAGGAAGACCCCAATGAGATGGATTGCCACAGTGGCAGCAGCAGTGAGCTCAAGCATAAAATTGTCAGGATTGCACAGGACTGGGAAGACTTTCATTCTGTTGTTTATAGGATCACTATGAGTCGAAACAACAATATGACTTGATTGCTGTCATTTTGCTGTGTGTCTTTTGTGGGTGTTGATAATTTCTTTGTTCCTTTTCTTCACATCAAAATTTCTCCTAATGTTAGTTTTAGGATGATCCCTTAGCAAGCAAGTACGATGCTATGAGAAGAAAAGGCTCTAAAACTCCCCACATTATTCCTGGGAATCTAAAAAGGCTGTGTGCATTCCCAGAGTAGAGGGTATTCTCAGAGAAGACCTGAGAAGACCCTATGTTTTCACCTCTAGCCAGCCTTCTAATTGTACTCAGTGAGTTTTTTTATGCTCCTCACGCTCATGATTTTATGTAATTCATACAAAAACCTTCTGAAATAGATCCATCCCCATGATACTAATGAAAAAGAGAAGAAAAGAAGTTATAATGGTCTGACCATCTCCGAGCCAGCAAGAGGCAGAGCTGGCATTCGAACTCAGGGAGTGCTGCTTGGTGTCCCTGCAGGTCCTCATTCCCACTGCTGCCCTGAATGGAGCATGTGGCATGAGCAGTGTCCTTCCATGCTTTGGGATGGCCAGGGTCAAGGTTAGAAGAGAAAAGAAGGTTTCTGTCTTCTTTATACCTGAAGGCCTGATGCATCCCTACTCTCATTACTAGGGTTTTGGGTCTCTTCACTGCTTTTCTGTCTCTCTGACCAAGTGCAGATGGGTTTAGTGAGTGTGTTGGAGTATTTTGTCTTTTGTGTGTCTGTTTTATTTTAGGGAATACTCAAATCATTTTAATTGTTCCATTTGTAACAGCTGGAATATCTCTTTCTATAGATTGGAGAAGATGGTGTTGTCTAAGTGAAGATGATAAAAGAAAGCAGGAACATATTTACTCTCTTCTTCCTGAAAATTATCCAGGTAAACACAGAGTGAGTGGTAGGCTCCTCACCCAAGGGGGGCTGCAGATGGGAGGACAGTGGGATGGGAATTGCGTAGGATGCACGAATTAGTCCTGAACATAGGCATCAGCCCTGCCATGGGAGCGGTGAATGCCAGAGAGGGACTGGGCAGGGTCAGCCATGCCAGCCAAGCTGTGGGCAGTACCTTACTCAAGGAGGTGCTGATTGTACAATGTAAAGTGTGATCGGGATCTCCCTGAGTAAAGTAAGGCTCAACAAGTACAGCGTGTGTGGTCACCTTCAGAGTGAGGGTCTGAAGAGTTGCTAGCATCCATGAGTTGCTGAAATTTGGGCCGAAATGTTTTAAGTTGACCAATGAGGGGTTAATCCCAAGTAATGAAATGCATTCTGGGAGTAGGTAAATGCATTCTTGCTCAGATAAAGACAAGCCATCCAGTAAAACTGGCCTTTTCCTGGGAAGATAAGCAGCCTCCTTCATAAAGATCTCGAAAGGATGTATGTTCATGCCTAGCAATTGTACGGAGTCCTGGTGTGATGCTATAGGCTAAAGCACTGGACCACGGGGTTGACTTGAACCGCACTGGGAGAGCTGGAACAGACTCAGCAGCACTAAACAAGCACCACAACAGCAGCAACTGTATGCTTCGTTTTTAACCGTGAAGGTACTATTAGTTCTTACTTCCGTTGTCTTTGCTTGTTGGTTAGTTACTGTGGACATGTAACATTCTAATTTTTGTGTGTTTTCTTTTCTGATGCCAATTTACCATTGTCTTCTCCTCTTACAGATGATTCTAGTTGGACGATTACACACGTAGGTTTTCTAAGGTAGAGTTCAGTACAGCTCCTGTGGAACGCCTTAACTCAATTCCTTTCATCTAAGGCTTCATGGTGTTCAGATAACTGAGCTCCAAAGTCATGATTTGTAAGACTTTGCTTCTTTCCCATCCAGATTTTCTCTGGGGTCTTTCTGAAGCGCTAACACATAGGGAAATAGAGCTAGAAGCAAAAGGATGTTGGCTGTGTCAAGATTTGTAAATATATCTAATAAGTGAATTGTGGGGGTGATACATAAAGAATTCCTACACCTCATTTATAAGAAAAATGAACTAACTTTACAATGCGGGCTAGGATCTGAGTAGATCTATTTACCAGATACCATATATTAATGTCCAGTAATCACATGAGAAAATAATCATCAGGGCAGTAAACACTAAAATCACAGTGAGATATAATTCTAAATACAATAGATGGGTATAATCAAAATGACAGACGATGACAAGAGCTGGTGAGAATGGGGAGAAACTAGAACAATCATAGTTTGCCAATGTGATTGTACATGACTCATGCCACTTTGGAAATCAATTTTTCAGATACTTAAAGACTAATCATAGAGATTCCTTAGCCCCCAAGCCATTCCACATCTAGGTATATAGTCAAGAGAAATGAAAAACACATGCTTATATGAAAATGAGTGCACCAATGCTCATAGCAGAATTTTTCATAATAGTTCAAAAGTGGGAAACTGTAGATTCAGGATGACTAATAAAAAAGAGAAGAAGTGTTTTCCCATCTATACAATAGAGTATTAGCTAGTGAAGTAATCACTCGTGTTTCAGCATTGGTGAATCTTGAAGACATCATGCTAAATCAAAGAAGCCAGACCCAAACAGACATGCATTTTATGTTTCCATTTATATGAAATGCCAATTATAGGCAAATCAATCGAAACAGGAAGGAAATTAGAGTTTGCCAGGTGTTGGCAAAGTAGTCATTTGGAGTTACTACTGATGAACACAGACTTGATAGGAAAATGAAAAATATTCTGAAATTATGTAGTTGTGATATTTATACAACCTTGTTGAATATATGGGAGCCATGGAATTATCATGTAAAGGGTAGATTTGGGGGGGGCGTGTAAATCATATCTCAACAAAATCACTACTGGGAATTAGATGGCCACCAAAAGTTTGTAGTGTCTCACAGTCTTCATTTTATCGATCAGAAGCTTCAGTCAGCCATGGATATGGGACTTGCCCAAGGAAGCAGGAGGAGCTGAGAAAGTAATAATTACAATGGCAGTGGTGAGAATTGCCTTTAACGCAAAAGCTTATAAGCATGTGATTGATTGCTCCTATATCTTCACACAAAACCTCTTTCCAATTTTCTAAGAGCTCTAAGAGGCAGGATCTTACACATACATCCCGTTTACTAATGGGAAAAGAGAGATCAAAAGGAAGTTTCACCACTGTGTTGGGATCACATAAGCTTACTGCAGAGCTGATAGTAGAACGCAGGCCATTGCTGCCCAGTGTCACTGCTTTTAGTCACCTCATGTGCTGTCCAGGGTCTTCTTATTCCCATTGCTGCCCCACGTACACTGAACACTTCAGCCAATGACACAAGAAGCCCAATTTCTTCTATGGAATTTGACCCAGATACCCACGTTGAAGGAGGAATGAAGGGGGACAGAGACAGGGGCAGTGTCCCTCCATCCTTGCATACTTGACAGGCTTGGGGTGATCAGGGTTAACAGGTGGAGAGAAGGCTGTTAGATTTCTATCTTCTCCATGCCCACAACCCTTGTGGCATCCTAACTTCCATCACGAGGATTTCAAGTCTCTTCACTGATTTTCTGAGATTTTGACCAAAGTGAATTTTGGAGTACCTAGGAGTCCTGATGTGGCGCTGTGGGTTAATGTGCCAGACCGCAAAGCACTTTGAACTGCAAGGTCGGCAGTTCAAGCTCACCAGCTGTTCCTCAGCAACCCAATACAGGGTTGCTATGAGTTGGAGTTAACTCGATGGCACTTAACAACAACAACAACAGCATGGGTTTGTTGGGTGTGTTAGAGGGGTTTTGTTTTTGTTTTGCTTTATTTTTGTAATGTTTGGGGAGAAGACACCGTTTTTGGTTTCAATTCTTAACAGCTTGAACATTAGATTCTACAGGTTAGAAAAGATTAAGATATTTCCTTATAGAAGGAGAGAAAGCAAGAAACAGCTCATTTGTATTTCAGCCTGAATGCCATCCAGGCTAATGTCCACTGAAGGGTCTTCATTCAAGGAGGGATGCAAGTGGGAAGTTACTGGGCACAGGGCGTTTTCTAGGACATGTGGCTGAATTCTGACATCTTGGGGAGTTGTGAAGAAAGCTGTTCGGTGTGGAAACAGGGTTTGGGCTGGGCCACGACTGTCAGCCATGCTGTTAGCAGTGCCTTACTTAGGAATGTGCCAGTTGTGTTGCTTAGACTAGAATGTAATTGGTGCATTTCTAATTAGAGTAATGCTCAACAAGTACAACTCCTAGTGGCTTTGGGATGGGATGGGGTGGGTTTGTAGGGGTTCATGTATATACAGTTCAGCTTTCTGTGTTGAACTCGGGATGTCTGGGAACCTACCCAGACCTCTGACATCCCCAGGAGGTTTAGGATTTCGCAATGACTTGTGGGCTAATTAATTTCTTCTCACAGGAAGGGCTTCTTCAGGAGCATTGTGTTCATCCTGTAATGTGGCTACCATATAAGGTGGCATCTAGTCAGCTTTTTGGTTCTCCACAAACATATATGCAGCTGCTTTTATAGATGTTTGAAAAGGGTAGGATATGATTATGCCTACATGAAGAATTTCGGTCTCATTGTGAAGATGTTATTTCTTGTTTTCACTTTCTTTGCTGATTATTAAGTATGGAGCATTCTAGTATTTACCTAATTTTGGGGGGTGCACACTTTCATCTCTGCTCTTCTCATTATTTACAGATCATTATAGTTGGGGATTTAACATATGGAAATAAGACATGAGGCAGCCTGGACACCTTTTTTGGTACTCACATCAGAGGATGAGCAAAATGTAGTCCTCAAACTTCATACGGAGGTAGGAGAATCAAGATCATTAGCCTCAGCTGCACGTGTCTGGTTCCATGTCTCTACCCCCATCCTTATTACCAGTTTTGATTCCCAGCTCTCCCTCCCATAGCACTGTCTGCCTCTCTGGTGTGTTTGATGATTTGGGGCCACACAGAGCTTACAGACCATACTCACAACTATGGGGCTTGTTAGGGAATCAAGAGCACTCAGGATACACTTCTTTCTATCACAACTCTCTCCTGGCAGTGTTCCCAGGCACGCTTAGTCCTCGTGGCCCCTGGCCTCTGCCCTGCTTAGGTAAATGCTGCAGCACTCTTAGCTCTACCAATATATTCCCAGAGGCACCAGCAAGCTTTGGCCTGCAGGCCCTCAGATTGAGTTTATTGGGCCAGCAACCTAGTCCCCACTCCATTAAAAGGCCAATGGCACAGCATTCTGCCAACCAGCCTCCTGCTCAAAAGGGAACTGGTTTCTCACTCCATGGACTAGCATTCCCACCACTCAGTCTGTTCCTTCTGTTGCCGCTTCATTGCTACTACTGTTTCTTGCCATTTCTCCTATCCATTGTCACAGCTCTCCATCTCTGTCTCAGCACATGGATCTCAGCTGGAAAAGACGCCCTCGGCTCCTAGCCCTTTGTGAATAGTAATCAGATCTCCCACCCTGCTTCCAGGCTGGCTCACTTTAAGCGTAGCAGGAGCCCAAACTGACCAATCCCCACCAAACATCTTATTTGCATGGTTATGTTCCCATGCCCCTAAAGAGTACCATGCCTCTTATTGACATTGTGATTAAGCTTTCCAAGCCCCTTGGTGGTCTACAAACGCCCTCCACCCTCATTTTGCATGTCTTTTGGTGAAAGCTGCAGAGACCACAGCTAGAAGGATTATATTATTAGCTGCACCACGATGCAATTTTTATGAAATAGATTTAAATATGGCTTCAAACCATATAATCCCTTAAGTAAGTACTTTAAACACTCAAAATGTTCACTCTCCTGTAAGAGCTCATATTATCTAGCATCTAAAACCATGGCTCAGAAGACTTTGGCCTTTCCTTAGCTAGCCTTGCCATGGAGACTTCATGATGTGCTCACCTTCTGAGAATTTAGAGAGACAAAAGGGGGCAATTTCAACTTTTAACTGAAATTCCTGGAAGCACTTACTATGCAAGAACTAATTTTTAAGCTTCATATAAGACAATTGTAGGCATATTTTATAAGTAATTCTGTGGTTGTTGTTAAGTACCATTGACTCAGTTCCAACATGTAGGGACCCTGCGTAAGGTTTTTGAGGAGCAGCTGGTGGGTTTGAACCACTGATCTTGTGATTAGCAGCCCATTGCTTATCCCATATTGCCCTAACAGGACACCACAATTATTCGCGTGTTTGTTATTAAGTACTGTCGAGTTGGTTCCAATTCAGCAACTCTGCACAGGATTTCTGAGGCATTTTCTGTCTTTGTGGGTGCTGAAACCCTCATCTTTCTCCCAGAGTGCCTGGTGAGCTCAAACTGCTGACCTTGTGGTTTGCAGTCTAGTGCTTTTCATATGGAGCAACCACAGTCCCCAAAATAATTTAAATAGACATTTTACCAAAGGCTTTGTTGGTTGTTGTTAGATGCCCTATGCACAATGAAACAAAACACTGCCCAGTCCTATACCATCCTCACAAGTTTGCTGTTTGAGCTGTTGCTGCTACCCCTGGGCCAGACCATCTCATTGGGGGGCTTCCTCTTTTTAGCGGACCCTCCACTTTACCAAGCATGATGTCCTTCTCCAGTAACTGGTCCCTTCTGACAATATGTCCAGAGTCTGAGAAATGAAACCTTGCCATACTGGCTTCTAAGGAAGATTCTCGCTGTACTTCTTTCAACACAGATTTATTTCTTCATCTGGCAGTCAATGGTATTTTAAATATAATGCATGAGTTTTTCTTTGATATTCTTTATTCATTGTCCAACTTTCACAGATATATAAGGTTACTGAAAATACCTTGGCTTGGGTCATGCATGCCTTAGTCCTCAAACTGAAATATTTGCTCTTGAACACTTTAAAGAGGTCTTGTGCAGTAGATTTGCCTAATGCAATACGTTGATACTGGATCCAAGCAAAATGACGTCTTTGACAACTTCCATCTTTTCTCCATTTATCATGATGTTAGTTATTGGTCGAGTGATGAGGATTTTTGTTTTCTTACATTGAGGTACAACCTTTACTGAATACTGGGGTATTCAGATTTCTTGGCATAGGTGAGTGCCACCAGTTGGTTGAAAGATTTCAGTTTGTATTCCATCAATCCTAAAGCCTTGTTCTTTGTGATGCCTTCAATGAACCTTGGACCTCGTCCTTTAGTACCATTGGCTCCTGATCATATGCTATGTCTTGAAATGATTGAACATTCACCATTTATTTTTGGTACAGTGACTCTGTGCAGTCCTCTCTTTTGATGCTTTCTGCATCTTTCAATACTGTGCCCATTGTTGTTGTTGTTGTTAAGTGCCATCGAGTCGGTTCCGACCCATAGCGACCCTGTACAGGGTTTCCGAGGGTGTAAATCTTTACGGGAGTAGAAAGCCTCATCTTTCTCCTGCGGAGCGGCTGGTAGTTTCGAACCGCTGACCTTAAGGTTTGCAGCCCGATTCGTAACCACTACGCTACCAGAGCTCCTTAAAAATTCTAAGTTGAAGCTTCAATTTTTTCTTCAGTTCTTTCAGCTTGAGAAATGCTGAATGTGTTTTACCTTTTTGGTTTTCTAACTCCAGGTCTCTACATATTTCAGTATAATACTTGCCTTTGTCTTTTTGAGCAGCACTTTGAAATGTTCTGTTCAGCTCTTTTTATACCTCCTTGTTTCTTCCTTTTACTTTAGCATCTCTACACTAGAGAGAGAATTTCAGAGTCTCATCTGACATCCATTTTGACTTTTCCTTCCTTTCTTTCTTTTTTTTTTTTTTAAAGCTTTTATTATAAATTGCATCATAGTTTACATGGTTGAACATCAGTTTTGCACTCATCCTATCATGTTTTCTTTCATTGTAATGATTACAGTCCCCTCCATGCATCATCATTTAACAGTTTCTATCCCTCTTTTTTTTCTGATGTACAAAAAAACTCAAAAGAATAATCATTTAAACAACCAAAGGGCACATTCAGCAAGCCTGCCTCCTGGCTACCAGTACACAGCCCTTCTCTTTCTATGAGTCTAGAGTCCTCAGCTGCTCTTTCTCCAAATCCTCATCTCTGCCTCCCAACTCTGCTGCTGTTGCTGCTGCTTTGGATAGGGTCCCACATTCTGCTCCTTTTCCCCATTTCTACTCACATGTAGAACAATGTGGTCACCAGCGAGTGTTCCTTTGAGTTTCAGTCTTGGGGGGGGGGCAGGAGGGTTGCCCTGAAGGGACTTCTGTTGAAGTGACTATCTCCTCCCCACTCAATGTACATTGGCCTTTTGTCAAAGATCAGTTGGCTGTATGTGGATGGGTTAATTTTTGGATTCTCAATTCTGTTCCATTGATCTATATATCTTTCTTTCATTGTACCAGTACCAGACTTGTTTGACAACTGTAGCCATATAGTAAGGTTGAAGTGAGGAAGTGAGAGGCTTCCATCTTTGTTCTTCTTCTTAAGCAGTGCTTTGCCTATCCAGAGACTCTTTCCATTCCATATAACAACAGTGTTGTTTTTATTTTCATTTCTTTAAAGAATGTCATTGGCCTCTGCATTGACATTGCGTTATATCTGTAGATTGTTTTGGGTAGTATTGACATTTTCACAAGGTTAAGTCTTCCTATCCAGGAGCATGGTATATGCTTCCATTTTTGTAAGTATCTCTTGGTGTCTTGTAGTAGTGTTTTGTAGTTTTCTTTGTATGGTTCTGTTTGGTTTTTTCCCTTCTTTGTTGTCTTCTTAATGACCTTTTTTTTCCTATATGATGCCCTTGATGTTATGCCACAACTCTTCTAGTCTTTGGTCATCAGTGTCAAATGCATCAAATCAGTTATTGCAATGATCTTTAAATTCAAGTGGGATATGTTCAAGGTCAAGTTTTGACTTTCATGGACTCTTTTAGTTTTCTTGAGTGTCAGCCTGAACTTGCATATGAGCAGTTGCTGGTCTGTTCCTGGCCTTGTTTTGGCTGATGATACGGAGTTTTTCCACCATCTCTTTCCACAGATGTAGTCTATCTGACTTCTGTGTAGGCGAGGTCCATGTGTATAGTCATCTCTTAGGCTGTCTAAAGAAGGTATTTGAAATGAACAAATCATTGGTTTTGCAGAATTCTATCATATGATCGATCTCCAACATCATTTCTATCACTAAGGCCATATTTTCGAAATACTGATTCTTCCTCTTTGTTCCCAACCTTTGCATTCCAATCACCAGTAATGATCAATACATCTTGATTGCATGTTTGATCAATTTCAGATTGAAGAAGTTGGTAGAATTCTTCTA
>NW_006408652.1:5649144-5693606 GCF_000296735.1 Chrysochloris asiatica | reverse complement strand
ACTTTAAAAAGTTCCTGTGCAGCAGATTTGCCCAGTGCAATACGTCGTCTGATCTCTTTACCGCTGCTTCTGTGAGTGTTGACTTCATTACTGATGTTGACTATCACACCAAGATAACCAATACCAATCCATTTCAGCTCACTAATGCCTGGGCTATTGATGTTTATGTGTTCCATTTTATTTTGAACAATTTTCAATATTCCTAGATTCAAATTTTACACATTCCATCTTCTAATTATTAATGGATGTCTACAGGTGTTTATACCGTATTAAAACATGATAATTTCCTACTTTACAACCAATGAAAATCTATTCTTGTCAGTTCTCTCATGCTGCCATAACAGAAATATAACAGGTATATGGCTTTCACAACGAAATTTAATCTTGTGAGGGTAGAAGTATGAATTCCGGATACCAGCTTTTGGGGAAGGCTTTTTCTCTCTGTCAGTTCCAGGGGAAGGTACTACTACTCTCTTGTCAGTGTCTGTTTCCTGGTTCCTTGGACATCTAATATGGAGCGGCAGCCATCTTCCCCCATTGGTTCTTGCTTGCTGTATACCTCAAAAAAGATGGACTTGCTACATGTTCTGTGCAAATACTACCTTCTTAACAAAACAAATAACACATATGTCCAAAGGCAATTCTGACCACAGATTGAGGACTTAAGAAAGACACCACATTCTTGGGGGTCACAGTTCAGTCCATAACAGCTTGTATCAGAAAGGCCACTGAGTAGATGGATAAGCACAAGCAAGCAGACACTGCTGATGAGGGAGCGACATTGGGTCAGGAATATTGAAAAGTAGTGGGATTGTTCTTCAGCATGTGAAATGTTTTTTTTTTTTTTTTTTTGAACCACCACTCCTAACCTTGATGTATAACCAAGGAAAATGAAAATGTGCCACAGTGTATTCACCCAGGTTCATAGAATTATTACTCAGAATAACCCCAAAGTGGAAACCACCAAAGTGTCCATCAGCACATCAATAGAGCATCAAAATGTGCTAAAACCATATGGTAGAATGATATTCTGCATTAAAAAGGGAGGCAGTGCTTGTACATGAAACAATAGCTATGACCTTAAATGCATGGCACTAACTGAAAGAAGACAAAAAGAAAAGGACACATGTTATTGGAGTCCCTGAATAGGAAATGTCCATCATAGGTTGATGTAGACATATAAAATGGCATATAATGTTGTGGTTTCCAGGTGTTGGTGAGAGAGAGAATGTGAGCTTCTGATAATGGGCACTGAAAAAAGGTTTGGGGTTAGATAACTATGGTCATTGCACAGCCTTGTAAATAGACCAAAATCTATCAAAGTGTAGATTGTATTGTGTATGAATTACGTAGCCAAAATATATCTGGATATTTCTTGCATAACATCCTCTAGTTTATAGATCATATACTTAAGGCACAGCTGGGAAAAGGGAAAACTTGCCTATGGAAATAACTTCTGGTAGAGTAATAACAATATAAATCGTGAGAACAGACTATATTTAACAAGAATGCTTCTAAGGTAGCCTGGGATTTGTCTAAGCTCTTCATACACATCGATACATTTTTTTCTGTTCTAGATCTAGTGTACGCATCTGTGCGTTATAATGCGGAGAGAGAAGAAAAAGCAGTTAAATAACAATCTTGGGATCTCCGAGCCAGTGATATTGGAACTCAGGTAATTGCTGGCCAGCCTCACGGAGTAGAGAGAAGGGTATTCGATTTCTGTCTTTTCTTTCCTCGATGCATCTCTAGGGTTTCACGTCTTTTCACTGCTTTCGGTCACCTTGAGCAAAGTGCGTTTTAGGGTGCAGAAGGATTTGTCAGTGAGTTAGACAGGTTTTCTGCCCCTAAACTTTGGGAATCCCAAACCATTTCTAAAGCTCCTTTTCTAGCAGCTTGAATATCGAATAGTGAGAAAAGTTGAAGATACTTCTTGAAAGAAGACGAGAAAGGAAGCTTGCTCTCCTCCTCCAAAAAACCTTCCAGGTAAACATAGAGAAGGTGAAGGGCTCTTTACATAGAGAGTGATATAACGTGGGTACTACGGGGGGGTGGTGAGTGTTATGCAGGGCTGATGGCTAAATCCTGGCAACAGCTGTCATTGTAGGTGGTGGGAATGAGGACTGCCTGGGCCACCACAGTCAGCCACGCTCTTCGCAGTGCCTGATTCAGAGATGTATTACAATTGATGTTTTTCTGGTTAGAGTAATGCTCAACAAAGGCAACATTTGTGGTGACTTGAGGATAGGATAGGGGGATGGGTATAGCGACTTGAAGTCTGATCTGAGAAAATGATTTCCCTGATACAACTTCCAAATAAGGTGTTCAATCTAGCTGTTAGGTTTTTCAGAAAGGATGTAAGAAGTTCATGCTTAGCGTATGTATCTTTGGGATATCATTGTAAAGGTCACTCAGGTTCGCCCATTGTCTTCTTTGACTGATTAGTCCTGTGGATGATGGGCATACTTATCTGTGTTTATTCCCATTTTGCCCATCCCCTTCTCTTGTCTCTGTTGTTATGTGCCTTCAAGTGGATTTTAGTTTATAGCGACACTGTAGGACAGAGTGGGACTACCCCGTGAAGTGTCCAAAGCTGAAATCTTTTCTGAAGCAGACTGTCATGGAGAGGCCGGTGGGTTGTAGCCATAAACCTTTTGGTTAACCGCCAGGCACTCATCCATTGGGCCACCCGGACTCTTCACCTCTTGGGTCTACACATTAGTTACCTCTATTTCTATGCACTATTTATCCAAGAATTGTAGTTTTATGATTGCACTGACAGGCTTCTGACATGGTGTCTTGTGGAACAGCGTACCAGGTCATCTGCTAAGTGCTTGAAGTCATGAACCCTCCTGATGGCCCCTCGTTAAAGGCTTCGTTTATTCTAAGAACTGAGCTCTGAAAAGGTAACTTGGCAGCACTCTCTGTTCCCCTGCAGGCTTGCTGTGTGTTCTTGTGGCATTAATATCTAGAGATGTTTGGATTGAGGCAAAGGATGATTTCAGCTCCTGTAAGAATTCCTGCAAAAAAAAAAGAAGGTTTCATCTTATCTTGTTTACATGTTTTTATTAGGCATGTTGTTGTGCTGTGATTCACTTTGCATTTTTGTGAACACTCTGTTTCCAGGTACATGTTCACATGTTACCTCATTTAATCCTCATGACACAAATCTGAGCTATGAAATTCAGTGCTTGTCAGTACGTGTTTCTCGTGGTGGTTAAATGAGAACATTCGCATGAAATTCTCTGTGGAAGTCTAGGTTCCTCACTTGACCCATACCTGGCCCGTGTTGACATCTGAAGGGCGTCACTGCTGGACATATCTGAAAGTCCAGGCTCCTTCTCAGTGGGTGGGTAGACACAGACTTGTTACTGAATGAGGGCAATGAAAAGTCCCACCTCCCATTTCACCTTATTTGATATCACACTGGTGGGGAAATTGGACACTTTGCTGCAGCCTCAGGAAGTGGGAGTCTTGAAACCCTCCTGAGCTTTGTCAGAATGTGTATGGAATTGATTTGTGTGTGGTGAGAAGCTGAAGGACAGTGAAGTCAAAGTTTTCTGTCTCCTTGGCTGCCTCTTTCCACCATCCTTGGCTGGAGGAAGCAGGCTTTTGTTGAAGCTCTTAGGGTACTGAGCCCATTGGTATTTCTGGATTGCCTGTGTCTTTAAATCCAAGTCTCTAGATGAAGAGATCCAAGTAAAGACACTGCCTTGGATCTATAACAGCGTCTCATTCTGTTACAGGAAAAGAGAGATCACTAACATATTGCATTTCAGGTGTAGAGGTCCTTTGTCAACCAGACATGTTCTCTCTACCTTGTAGAACCTGACATTTGTTTGATGAATCATATTCAGGCATTTAGTTGTAGGTGGTAGGAGGAAAAGGAATGTATGTATCTCCTACACTGTCATGGACGCAGACATCTGCCAATGTTTTTATAAGTCACATTTGTTTTGCTGAATTTAACTGCACCTCACTGGGTGAGCACTGGGTGAGATCTCAGCCTGGTCCAGACTGTCGAGCATTAATTCCCATTCAATGAAACCACTGGTTATTTGTTGATACATATAGGCAGGCTTGCCGTAGCAAGATGAGTGACATATTGGCAGCAGTAATAGGCCCATGCATAGCAATGATTCCCAGGATGGCCCATGGCCAGGCCAAGTCTCATTCTGTTGTATATAATGTCCATGTGAGCCTGAACCGACTTGACAACACCAACAACAACAACACTTGGGATTTTGAGAGACTGCCTCTTTCAATGATTGTTAATTTTTCCAGTAGTACTGTCATTTTGTCATTTATTCAGACTTTTCTGTATTTAAAATTCCAGTGTCATTAAGGAATTTCACTTACTAGGTAAGGAAATAAAATCAAATTCATGTATCTTTGCTACTTTTACTTAACCTCAGTATTTTGCACATCTTGCCTCATTAAAACCTCGAAATCATCTAGTGATTAAAAAGAAAAAGTAATGATAGTTTTTATATTTTTGAGGTATAATGAAGAGAAAATGAAACAATCTGTAACTGCTAGTTTGCTAATCTGAAATATTTAAAATTGTAAGTGTTAATAATGTTAATAATGATACACATTTTATGAATATTGGTTATCTTCATATTCTTTTTAATAGGAAGGACACTTCAAACGATATAAAATAATGAACTCTTGAATGTTCCATAGCATGTCAGTGAGGGGAATTCACTGGTATATTTTCAAAATACTTGATTTTCTTAATAATGTCACTGTAATCCCCCCCCCACCCCAATGACTATGTAAGCAGTATTTCTTTTAGGTACGTCTGTTATAAATGGAAAATCTACGTATCATTAATGAGATGTCTTTTGGGGAAGCCTCCATGATGACATCACAATGCTTCTTGCTGATGCGTTCCTGTTCAAATTTCAATCGTAGTTGGATGCGTCGTCTCATTGGATTGGCATGGGGAAGCTGGGGTATGCCTGGCATGTGTTGTGATAGCACACTGAGCACATGTGCCAAAAGGCCCAAAGCACATGATCTGCAAGGTAAGACAATATTGAGTCTGTGGGTATCTGCTTATATTCTTACTATTGTCATCCCCTTTAGGTGTATTGCTGGGAATCTTGCTGTTACTCCTACCCTGCCTAATCATAGTTAACATGAGGTCATCTGATCTCTTGTTGTAGTTGCTAAGTATTACTGAGTCAGGTCTGATCAAGAGCAACTCTGTATAGGATTTCCCAGCAGTGGCTGATCAATTTGACCCGCCAACCTTATGGTTAGCAGTGCAATGCTTATATTGTAGCACCACACCTTTGATCTCAATATATGGAAAGTCCTTTCTCCCTAAAGATTTGGTCTAACATTTCATAGCACGTTAAATACATACATAGCACCAACCTCTGAAAACTTTCTGTTTCAAAGCAGGATGATTTAATAGTGAGAATTCGTTTTAGGTACGAGGACGAATGGAGTGTTGGTGTATGATAAGAACTGGATCTCAAGGTCACTTTGAACCTCAAGTTTGGATGCTCAAACTCATCAGCCACACCATGGAAACCCTATACAGCATCACTAAGGGTCAAAACTGACTCGATGGTACTTAACAGCAACAACAACAGGAGGAATGGAACTTACTTTCTGTTAGGTATGTGAGTGAGTTGTGGGTAGTAAACTTAGATATGGAAACTTAGGCTCTTGCTGCTCTGTTCTTTTTCATTTTCAAGTCACCTCCTTTGATCCTCAAGACAAATATGTAGCAGAGGATTAATAGTAGTTTTTGCGCTGTGTTGTAGCAATGTCTTAAGGATCAAATGAGCTAAACTACATTGAAAGGCTTCTTGCAGAATAGTGTATTAGGCCATCAAAAGAAATGTATGCGATGGAAAAGACATGCAACCAAAGTAAGTATTTGTTGTTGTTGTTAAGTGCCATCAAGTCATTTCTAACCCATAGTGACCCTGTATAGAGTTTCCAAGGAGCAATTGGTGAGCTTGAACCACCAACCTTGTGGTTCAAACCTACTTTTCAGTCCAGTGCATTAACCCACAGTGCCATACCAGAACTATTAGTCCATGGTTAGTATTTTCTTTTGCAACATCAACAGCAATATCTGATACCATTACTGATACTACTAGCACTGTACCTCTGACAATTATCCATATCATTTCATTAGGATCAGGATCATTTTTGCAAAATGTTTTATTGAGAATTTTGTGATAGTTTACATGGGAGAACATTGGTTTTACATTCATCCTATCGTATTTCATTACATTGCCATGGTTACAATCCCTCCATGCATCATCAACCCACCAAAGGGTATATACCCTGCAAGCCTGCTCCATGATCATCAGCACACAGCCCCTCTCCCTCTCTGGGTCTAGAGTCCCCAGCCGCTCCATCTTTCCACAATATTGTCTCTGCCTCCATCTCTGGCGTCACTGTTTCTCTGGGTAGGGTTCTGCACTCCGCTCTTCTCCCTTGATGGTCCCAGGGCCCTCCGCTCCTAGACTGCAAAGAACCCACTCCCCTCCTTTTGCTACAAAACGTCTACCTTTACATTTCCAACCCTCACAGTTAGTCCTGATAGTAATTATTCATTATTGTACCACATGAGTGCTATCCCCATCTTCTTTCATCAGTCCCACCCAGACAGATGGAATATTACTCAGTGGAGATTGTTCTTGTAGTAGTCTGTCCGACAGCTGGTATAGTTTTGTATTTTTCCTGCTGATCTTACTTCCAAGAAGTATCTTCTGTTCTTATAGCTGCTCCAGGCTGATCTGCTTGTCCTTTCAAGTGGAAATTTACAACCTCAGAAGATTCTGGATGGGGTTCAGGATACCACCTATGGTCTTCGCAATGCAGGCCTCCACAGGAAGCCTCCTTCACTGGGCACATAGTAGCCCCATTTTAGGGATTCCAATCTGTTATAGGCAAAGGATGGACTGACAAGCTTTCTATGGTGATATTTCTGGCTATTCCTTTCTCTCCCTCTCAAGGGTCTATTTTATAATGGTATGCAAGGGAAATCAAGATTCAAAAGATAGCCAAACATCTTAGCATTATTTCCCATTCCAACCATGCCTCAATCCCTGTATACCAGAGCCCTGTTGTCCCAAGGTTGTGCACACATCATTATTTACCTCTGTTCCACTTAGCCCATGCAAACCTGCCTGATTGTTTTCCCATCTGCATTGTCCTTCCATTCCCCTCCCCCTTCTTATGTATTGCCCCCCTCCCCAGCAACCAAACTATCCTGTGTCTATTTCCTACTCCTTCCCCTCCCTTGCCTCACCCCACTCCCCTCACCCTGGTAACCAGCAAAGAATCCCTCCCCGCCCCCCTTTTTAGTATGGGTTCTTTACAATAGTGGTCCTATGCAGTATTTCTCCTTTTGTGACTGACTAATTTCACTCACCATAATGTCCTCAAGGTTCATCCATGTTATATGGTAGCTTACAGCTTCCTTGTTGTTCTTCAAGGTACCATTATATTCCATTGTGTGTATGTACCACAGTTTGTTTATCCATTCTTCAGTTGATGGGCACTTTGGCTGCCTCCATCTTTTTGCTATTGTAAATAGTGCTGCTACAAACATTGGTGTGCATATATCTACTCATGTTATGGCTCGTATTTCTTGTGAGTGAATACCAAGTAGAGGAATTGCTGGATCATACGGTATTTCTATTTCCAACCTTCTGAGAAAGCGCCATATTGCTTTTCAGAGAGGTTAGACCATTTTGCGATTCCACCAGCAATGCAGGAGCATCCCAGTCTCTCCACATCCTAGCCCGCATTTATTGTCCTCTACGTTTTTTATCTTTGCTGTTATTGGTGGTGTGAGATGATATCTCACTGTTGTTTTGATTTACATCTTGGAACCGACAACAAGGCACATAGACACCATCACCACCAATGGCTAGTGATTGTGAACATTTCTTCATATGTTTGTTGGGTGACTGGATCTACTCCTTGGTGAAGTGTTTTTTCATGTCCTGTGCCCATTTTTTACTGGGTTAATTATCTTTTACTTGTAAATGTCTTGTAGTCTCCTATATATTTTAGAAATGAGTCCCTTGTCTGATGTGTTGTTGCAAAAGATTTTTTCCCATTCTGTGAGTTCCTTTTTTACTCTTCTGGTGAAGTCTTTTGATGCACATAAGTTTTTAATTTTTAGTATGTCCCAATCATCTATTTTGTCTAGTTTTGTTTGTGTAGTTTTCAAAATGTTTTGTAGTCTGTGTATTCCCTGAATTAGATCCCTCGCATTTGTCCCTATTTATTCATTGATGGCCTCATAATTCTGGGATTCACATTTAGGTCTTTAATCCATGCTGAATTGGCTTCTGTATAAGGGATGAGGTGAAGGTCTTGTTTCAGTCTTTTGCATATCACTTTCCAGTTCTGTTGATGAGACTATCCTCTCCACATGTGATGTATTTAGGCACTTTGTCGAAAATCAGTTGGCTGTATGTGGATGGGTTAATTTCTGGATTCTCAATTCTGTTCCATTAATTAATGTATCTTTCAGTGTACCAGAACCAAGCTGTTTTGACCACTGGAGCCATGTAATAAATTTTGAAGTTGGGGAGTGAGAGGTTCCCAACTTTCTTCTTAAGCAGAGCTTTGCTTATCCTGGGTCTCTTTCCTTTCCTTGTAAAGTTTGTAGTTGTTTTTTTTCCATCTCTTTGAAGAATGACATTGGAATTGGGATGGATTGGGATTGCATTATATGTGTAAATTGCTTTGGGCAGTATTGACATTTTCACAAGGTTAAGTGTTTCTATCTAGGAGCATGGTACATTCTTCCATTTTTGTAGATCTCTTTTGGTTTCTTGTAGTAGTGTTTTGTAGTTTTCTTTGTATAGGTCCTTTGTTTCTCTGGTTACATTTATTCCTAGGCATTTCAGCCTTTGGGCACCTATTATAAATGATACTGCTTTCCTAATGTCCTTTTCAGCGCTGTCATTATTGATATAGAGGTCAGAAGAGAGGAGAGTGGGACCCTACCCAGAGAAGCAGTCATGCCAAAGATGGAGGCAGAGATGATAATGTGGAGCGATAGAAAGGCTTGGAACTTTGAACCCAGAGAGGGAGAGGAGCTGTGGGGCATGCTTGCAGGGTATACCCTTTGGTTTGTTGATGATGCATGGAGGGGATTGTAACCATGGCAGTGAAACGATATACAATAGGATGAATATGAAGCTACTGTTCTCCCATGTAAACTATCATATAATTCACAATAAAGCATTAAAAAGAAAAAAAAAACAAGATTAGGTTACATGAGAGAGTGAAACAAGACTAGGGTACATGAGAGAGCGATTAAGTGTTGACCTAATTGTTGGTGGAATAGCAAGCATTTTCCAGGGAGTGATGAAAAAGCAGCTACTGACCCGTGCCACTTGTAAATTTCTCCTTTTGGCTTGGCATCATTGGAATTTTGCTTACAGACCTTGAGTTACTATACCCTTTTATCAAATGATTCATGGTTAACTTGCTTGTTTATTAAAAGACATACAAAATGTTTGTCTCACTAGGATCAAATATAATATCTACATAAAGAAAGTAGATCACTTTAGCAAAGTGATAGGGCTAATGAAAGCCAGTTAGTGTGCCCACATATTATTTCTGAGATAATGATGGCAAGTAGGGTGCAGGAACTCAAATTCAGTGCCAAAACATTTCTTAAGAAAATATTTCAAATAACATATTTGAATATCAAACAAGCAAACCAATTAAAGCACCAATTTCAAAAAAATAATCCTTACTGCATAGCATCATGATTTCTGACTGGATTTGAGTTTTATTGTTTCTTTGGCATAGAGCAGTTTACCATTAGTACTATGTTCTCTATGATTTCAGGCAGTTACAATAAAACATTCTCTTTAGGATGAAATTTGAAGAAAACTAAGACTGTTTATTAGTTGTTGTTTTTTCAATCACAGATTAAAATAAAAAAAGACTCCTGATTTTAACTTCCAAAAAAAAGTTAAAATATAACACTAAAGTGCTTAGAAAAAATTGGCTCTATTCTTATCTAGTAATGAAAATCTCAAGATAGAATTGTTTGAAGTGAACTGATTTTCAGTTTATTATTCTGTTTGAACTCTATATAGAATAAATATAGTGTGGCACTGCAACAAAACAAAAACTCTGAATCTTCCAATGAGGTCTAGTAGCTTTTTTACTGAGTCTTTGGGGTTTTCTACATATAGGATCATATCATCTGTAAATAGAGTTTTACTTCGTCTTTGCCAATTTGGATGCCTTTAATTTCCCTGTCTTGTCATATAGCTCTTGCTAAGACTTCCAGCACAATATTGAATAGGAGTGGTAACAGAGGGCATCTTTGTTTGCTTCCTGTTCACAGAGGGAAGGCTTTCAGTTTCTCTCCATTGAGAGTGATGAATGCTGTTTGTTTTGTATATATGCTCTTAATTATGTTGAGGAATTTCCCTTCAGTTCCTACTTTGCTGAGTGTTTTTATCAGGAATGGATGTTAGATTTTGTCAAATGCCTTTTCTGCATCAATCAATGTGATCATGTGGTTCTTTTCTTTTTGTCTTATTTATATGGTGGATAATGTTGATGGTTTTTCTAATGTTGAACCATTCTTGCATCCCTGAGATGAATACCACTTGATCATGATGTACTGCTGGATTCTATTGGCTAGGATTTTGTTGAGAATTTTTGCATCTATGTTCATGAGGGATATTGTTCTATAATTTTCTTAGTGATGTCCTTCCCTGGTTTTGGTATGAGGGTTATGCTTGCATCATAAAATATATTAGGAAGTTTTCCATCCACCTCTATATTCTGGAATAATTTGAGTAGAATTGGTGACAGCTCTTTCCTGAATGTTTGGTAGAACTCACCAGTGAAGCCATCTGGGCCTGGACTTCTTTTGGTTGGCAGGTTTTTAATGACCTGATCAATTTCTTCTTTTGATATAAGTCTGTTCAGGTTTTCTACTTCACTGTGTGTAAATTTAGGTAGGTCATGTTTTTCTAAAAATGTATCCATCTCTTCTAAGTTTTCAAATTTGTTGGAGTACAACTTTTCATAGTAGTCTGTTATTAACTTTTCATAGTATTCTGTTATTATCCTTTTGATTTCCTTTGATTCCGTTGTGACATCACCTGTGTGGTTTCTAATGTGTGTTATTTGTGTCTTCTCCCTCTTTTCTTTAGTTAGGTTTTCCAATGGTCTGTCAATTTTGTGAATCCTTTTAAAGAACCAGCTTTTTGTCCTGTTGATTCTTTCTATAGATTTCCTGTTTTCTATCTCATTTAATTTTGCTCTAATCTTTATTATTTCTTTTCTTTTGGTGGCTGTAGGTCCCTCTGTTGGTCTGCTTCTAATTTTTGTAGATGCTGTGTTAATGTGTCAAGTTTGGTTCATTCTTCTTTTTGGATGTATGCATTTATTGCAATAAATTGTCCTCTCAGCACCACTCTTGCTGTGTCCCAAGGATTTTGGTGTGTTGTATTTCATTCTCATTTGTTTCTAGGAACTTTGTGAGTTCACGTTTTATTTCTTCTACTCTCTAGTCATTTTTCAGCAGGGTGTTAATCACTTTCTATGCATTTGACTTTATTTCCTTGGTCTTCCTATTGTTGATTGCTAATTTGATAGCATTGTGGTCTGAGAAGATCCTTTGTAGTATTTTGATATTTGTAAATTTATGGAGGTTTGTTTTGTGACCTAACACATGGTCAATTCTGGAGAATGTTCCATGTGCACTGGAAAAGAATGGGTATTGTGCTGTTGTTGGGTTGAATGCTCTGTATACATCTATGAGGTCTAGTTGGCTGATTGTGTTGTTTAGTTCCTCTCTGTCTTTGTCAACTTTCTTTCTGGTTGTTCTATCCATTTTTTATTTTGGAGACCTTGATTATGATATGTCTCAGTGACTTTCTTTTTGGGTCTACCCTTCCTGGGTTTCACTGAGCTTCTTGAATGCATATCTTTTCACTTTTCTGGATGTTCAAGAAATTTTATTCCTGTACCTCTTCAACTATCTCCTCTGTGGACTTGTGTGATTCTTCTTGTTCTGGAATGCCAGTAGTTCTCAAGTTATTCCTCTTCATGTTGTCCAACATGGATCTTAGACATTCTTTAGATTTTTTTTAATCCTTTTTTCTGCTTACTCTAATGTCTTAATGGGATTGAGAGATTTGTCTTTCAGCTCACTAGTTCTGCCTTCTATATCTTTAGTTCTACTCCTTTGCCCTTTAAGTTTATTGTCTATATCTGAATTATTGATCATTTGGACCTGTTTTTGTAGGTTTTGAATTATTTCCAATGCTGTATCTATCTTATTTGATTGTTCCTGTAGCACTTTCCTGACTACTTCCTTATTTTTCTCAACTCCATTGTAAAGTGTTTTGAAACATTTTATAATCATTTTTCTGAATTCTTTCCCAGGCAATTCCAAGGCCTGCCCTCCTTCCAGAATGGAGTCCAGGTCTACCTCTAGGTCATTCATCTCAGACATTTTGTCTTGTTTCTGGACATGTGCTGATATGGTCATCTGCTTTTGCTTCTTGGACATGTTTAGTGTTTAGCTGTGGCCTTTAATACTTACTTGAGTGTGTGTTTTGGTATTTTTTATGCTTTCTGGTTGCCTCCAGGTAGATGGGATCAGGATGTGGTCTTCCCTTTTCACTCTTCTTATTGCTTAACTCAGAGTAACTTTCACAGGTGTTGTCTGCCTGCCTGGTGTATGGCAGTTGGTATTGGTTCTTGCCTGGCTTGTGGGGTTTTATAGGGTGTGATTATAGCTTGATTATATGGCAGCAATTTCTGTCTCTTCTTGTGTCATATAGGGAGAGAAAAAGCTTCCCCAAGGTAAAAGAGGGAATGAACAACAACCAAACAGAAACATAAAAAAACAAACAAACAAAAAAAAAAAAAAAAAAAAAAAAAAAAAAAAAAAAAAAAAAAACAAGAAAGAAACACACACACACAAAAAAAAAATTAGATTGGATGCTGCAGTCTATAATCGCAGAAAAGGGAGAGGAGGGAGAGAAGGAAAAAAAAAAATTTAAATCTGTAGCCTAATATGAGTATAAGGACCTCTGGTCGCATAGTGGTTACAAATTGGGCTATAAACCTCGGGGCCAGCAGTTCAAAACTACCAGCTGTTCCGTGGGAGAAAGATGAGGCTTTCTGCTCCTGTAAAGATTTACAGCCTTGAAAACCCTGTAGAGGGTTGCTATGAGTCGGAACTGACTCCATGGCACATAACAACAACAACAATATGAGTATAAATTTAATATCCTGTTTCAGCTTCTTGCCTTCACAGCCACCTGATAAATTTCAAGATACCACTGTTGATTGTTAAGGAGCTCTGGTAGTGTAGTGGTTACGAATCGGGTTGGGAACCGCAAGGTCAGCAGTTTGAAACTACCAGCTGTTCCGCAGGAGAAAGATGAGGCTTTGTGCTCCCGTAAAGATTTACAGCCTCAGAAACTCTGTACAGGGTTGCTATTGTTATGCCCAGAATTCGGCATCCCCAACGACCACCAATGAGCTGACACACCGATGCAAGTGCACAAACGTTGTTTATTCATGCTCGAGCTCTGACTCCACCTGCATCTGACGCAGCGGATTAGGGATAGAGCCCCGAACTCCCAGTTGGCAGGGTTTTTATCGAGTTTACAAGGAAGCTTAGGGTTTTTTAGCTTTACAATATTTGGATTGTTTGACATTTGGCAAAATATGAGATGTTACAGTTTAATTGGTCAGTACTAGTGGTCTTTGTTCTTAGACTAAGATAAGGGGAAACATCTGGCATCTGGCCTTGGGTTGTCCTGTCTACACTTATCTAGTTCTTGCTGTTGCTAGGGGTGAAAGGATATTCTAATGCAGCATGAGCTGATTTAGCACATTCCTGGAACAGGAGGACGTGTTCAGGCTAATGTACAGAATGGAGTCTTTTCCTTAGGTCCTACACTGTGAGTCGGAACCGACTCCACAGCACATAACAACAACAACAACTGTTGATTGTTATGCTGTATTTCTGTATTTAATTTTTGGCCTGTTTTGTGTTTAAACTCTTTCCCTCTCCACACCCCCTGTTCCTTGTAATAAACAATTTTCCCTATTAATAAACAATTCAGGGCTGGCTGTGGCCGTTTTGAGCTGCCTATCCCTTTAAATGCTAAGAGTATCTGTGTGCGTGCATGGCAAAAGAACCCACCAGTGGTGGGGGTAGGGAGAGTCTACTTGCTCAGGTACCCCCCCCCCCAACCCTTCTAGTCACCAGAATGGAGATGCACAGACAGTGAGGGGACAATAAACAGATAAGAAAAAAAAATTAGATCTAAGCAAAATCAACAAAGTATGTTTTCTACCTTTGCTCTGAGGTTCCTGTGGCATTATTCCATGGTAGGTCTGCTAGTTCCCCCCACTTGGTCTTGCTGTTTGGTCTCACCCAAGTTGTTGGCTTCTGGCCACTGAGCCCAGCAGATTCTAAAGTACTAGATTTCTTACTTATTCTACAAGTTCCACTAGCTGTAAGCCTTCAAACTTTTTAAATATTCCTAGATATGTGGTTCAGAGTTTTGGAGCTCTGCCCTGAACCTGCTCTGCCTGGTATTCTGTGGTATTGCTGATGGAGATCTTCACCACACCCTATCTGCCATCAAACCCTGTGTAACCAGATCATTTTTTGTACACAAAAATTTGTGGGAAAATTCCATTGTGTTTTTAAAAGTATATATATACTTTTATATATATATATAAAAACAACAATGTGCCATGGAGTTGGTGCTGACTCATAGCGACCTTATGCACAGCAGAACGAAACACTGCCCTGTCCTGGGCCAACCTCATTATTGTTGCCATGCTTGAGTCCATCGATGCTGCCACTTGGCCAATCCATCTCGGTGGGGGTCTTCCTCTTTTTCTGTGACCCTCCACCTTAC
This sequence comes from Chrysochloris asiatica, assembly GCF_000296735.1. Lineage (NCBI taxonomy): Eukaryota > Metazoa > Chordata > Mammalia > Afrosoricida > Chrysochloridae > Chrysochloris > Chrysochloris asiatica. Next base: position 5,678,688 of record NW_006408652.1, on the reverse strand, counting down.
CAAACTTGGATATCCTTCTTCAGTGACTGCTTCCACCTGACAATATGTCCCAAGTATGAGAGACGAAGTTTGGCCATCTTGGCGTCTAAGGAGCACTCTGGCTGCACTTCTTCCAAAATACATCTATTGGTTCTTTTGGCAGGCAGCCCATGGCACTTTCAATATTCTCCTCTAACACCATAACTCAAAGGCATCAATTCTTCTACAGTCTTTCTTATTCACTGTCCAGCTTTCACATGCGTATGAGGTTATTGAAAATACCATGGCTTGTGTCAGGCACACCTTAGTCCTCAAGCTGACATCTTTGCTCTTCAACACTCTAATAAAAAGGTCTTGTGCAGCAGATTTGCTTAATGCGATACATTGTTTAATCTCTTGACTGTTACTTCCATGAGTGTTGATAGTTGATCCAAGAAGAATGAAGTCCTTAACAACTTCATTCTTTTCTCCGTTGATAAGAATGTTGTTTATTGGTGCAGTGGTAAGGATTTTTGTTTTCTTTACATTGAGATGTAATCCATACTGAAGGCTGTGCTCTTTGATCTTCATCAGTTAATGTTTTAAGTCCTCTTCACTTTCAGCAAGCAAGGTTGTATTAACTGCATATCGTAGGTTGTTAATGAGCCTTCCTTCAATCCTGATGCCACATTTTTCTTCATAGAACCCAGCTTCTCGTATTATTTGCTCAGCATACAGATTGAATAAGTATGGTGAAAGAATACAACCTTTTCACACAACTTTCTTAATTTTAAAGCATTCAGTATTCCCATGTTCTGTTCGAATAACTAACTGCCTCTTAGTCCAGGTACAGATTCCTCAGGAGCACAATTAAGTGTTCCGGAAAATCATACTTCGCAATGTTGTCCATAGCGTGTCATGATCCATGCAATAGAAAGCCTTTGCGTAGTCAATAAAACACAGGTAAACATCTTTCTGATATTCTCTGCTTTCAGCCAAGATCCATTGGACATCATTACACATCCTCTTCTGAATCTGGCTTGAACCTCTGCAAGTTCTCTGTCAATGTGTGATTGTAGCCATTTCTGTATTACCTTGAGCAACTTTATCGCATGGGATATCAAAGAGATTGTCCGATGATTTCTGCATTCTGTTGAGTCACCTCTCTTTGGAATGGGCACAAATATGGATTTCTTCCAATCAGTCGGCCAGATAGTTGTCTTCCAAATTTCTTGGCAGAGATGAGTGAGTGCCTTCTGTGCCGCCTCACTTTCTTGAAAGATTTCATTTTTTATTCTATCAATTCCTGGTGCCTTGTTCTTTGCCAATTCCTTCAGTGCACCTTGAACTTCCTCCCTAAGTATCATTGGCTCTTGATCATATGCTGCTACCTCTTGAAACGGTTGAACATTAACCATTTCCTTTTGGTATAGTGATTCTGTGTATTCCTTCCATCTTCTCTTGATGCTTTCTGCATCACTCAATAATTTGCCCAGAGAATCTTTCAATAACGAAAGTTGAGGCTTGAATTTTTTCTTCAGTTCCCCCAGCTTGAGAAATGCTGAGTGTGTTCTTCCTTTTTGGTTTTTGCCCCCAGATCTTTGCACATTTTGTTGTATATATTATTGTAATAATATATATTATATATTTATATATGTAGACCTCACCAGATGCAATACTCAGGAATCAGATCAACTATACCTGTGGTTTAGAGACTACCTTACGAAAAGATTGGATGCACTAGACACTAATGACCAAAGACCAGAAGAGTTGTGGGGTAACATCTAGAACATCACACAGGAAGAAAGCAAAATGTCACTGAAAAGTCAGGAAAGAAGGAAAAGACCAAAATGCATGTCCAAAGAGATTTAAACTTCATCTCCACCATAGAGAGCAGCGCTAGTCTAGTGCTAACTCTGCAGTCAGTGAGGACCTGCTGACTAGTGAGAAATGATCAACTGTATAGGAACTGAATCTGAAACCAACAGGCTACATGGATGGTAATGATGAGAGGAAAAGCTCTTCGTCCCAGGAGATGTATGTCTTAAGGCTCCCCTCCCCCACAGAGGTGTCAGGAGTGGTGTGCTTTATGATGTCGAAGCCACCCTTGTGATGTCAAACCTCCACCATTGGCTGGCAGGGGTTTCTTGCTGGCCAAACAAAGCTGAAGGGTGTGAGTCCAAACTGTCCACCAAGAGGGTGTACATGGCAAGATCTGGAGTGCTGGTGTAGCCTTTGTTGTCTTTAATATGACTAAAGTTACCAAGAAATCATGGAAGGGCAGAGCAGCTATGAAACCTCAAACCACCAACACCAAAGTTAGCAAGAAGGTGAAGAAGACTCCCTGTCCTCCCAGGTGTAGCGAGCTTGAGAAGGTAAGAGAATCTCAGCAAATCTCTTCTTCCTCAGTGATCCCTCCCCCAGCTTCTCCCTAGCCTCATCTGGTACAGACCCCGTGTTCAGCTTACACAGTTTCTCATGAGGCCCCCTGCCCTCCTAGGCCCGTCCTTTTCACCAAAACCAGTGTCCTTCTGAACACATTCTTCTGTTGTTCTTCCAGGTACAGCAGACACTTACAAAGGTCAAAAGTCCCCTGCAGGAGAGTGTGAAAACCCAAGTCTGTGAAACAGCTCCTATCTGTTTAAGAACATCAAAGACAGAAAGTAGACCAACAATATATGTTTGTTGCCACATGCTGAATAAGAAATGGCTTAAAAATAAGAGTTGTCCAAGTAGGAGTTGGAATCAAAATGAAAATAAGGCAGGAAATCGAAATAAGATGGGAAATCAGAACAAGACAGACAATCCAAATAAGGCAGAGACTCCAAATAAGACGCCGAGTTCAAACAAGACAGGGAATTACAGTAAGACACCACTGTATCCAAATAAGACACCACTGTGTCCAAATAAGACACCACAGTGTCCAAATAAAACCGGAAATCCAAGTAAAGCAGAGAACCCAAATAAGACTAGGAATAAACCTAAGACCAAGAATCCAAGTAAGACCCCGAGTCAAAAAAAGACAGTGAATCAAACTAAGACAGTGAAACAAAAGACACGGAACCAAAGTAAGAGATCCCCAAGTCCAGCAACAAGAGGTCCCGGGAAACACCACAAGTAAAAACTTGTACCTCGAGTTCATTTTGAGCAACGCCAGAGACCTCTGAGCATCATGTTCTGTCCCAGGCCTGATTTCTGAGGAACACTCCACTACATGGTAGTGATTCTTAACTTCATCAGGGCACATCCTTGGTGGTGATTCAAATAAAATCATCTGTTGTGAACAGCCCCTCTCTGAGTTCTCTGCTAATGGAGGCACATAAGGAAATTCTTCTGAGGAGGGATAAGGAAGGAAAGAGGCCAAAGGTGTCAGGAGGGAGGGATGAGAGAGGTCCACAGGGTTAGGGATCCTAAGTCAGGACAAGGACAGAGTCCTGTAGATTCATTAGCACTGTATCCCAGGAAGTAGGAGACCAAAGGGCCTGGTATTTCTGCTTGTGTTGAGGGATGGGGCTGGGGGAGGGTGGGGCAGATAGTGAAATCACCTTCGGGTGTCAAGGCCAACACTGATTAGACCACCTTCCTGCTAGTCAGCTTGAGGGGTGAGCGTTGGGCTCCTCAGGCTGGGGGCCAGAGAGGGAAGCGGGGGTGTCTGCACAGAATTCTAATAGAAGGAAAAACACAGATCAAGTTGCTGTTAGGTGCCATGGAGCCACCTGTATACAGTTTCCAAGGCTGTAAATGTTTACTGGAACAGACTGGCTGCTGGGTTTGAACTGCTGACCTTGTGTTTATCGTACAGCAGCACCAGAAGTCTTGCATTTTTAAATGTCAGTGATTCAGTGCAAACCACAAGGTCGGTAGTTCAAACCCACCAGCTGCTCCTTGGAAACCCTATACAGGTTCACTATGATTCAGAACCAACTCGACAACCCGTACAATTTATTCTCCTTTAATTGTCAATTGTTGATTTTAAAACGGCATCAGAGGAAATAAAATGTTACCTCAGCTCTATGATTTCGTGATTGCCCAAACTCAACATGTTGCTGACATGTGGTTTTCTTAAAATGCTTTTTTAAAAAAGTCATGATTACACATAAAACGATCAATGAAGTTTAACACTTTTCATTTACTGCACACTATTATTTTCTAATTCATGGCTGTTAGACCTTTCCTCTGTTGAAGAGTGAGTGTTAAAAAAGGCCTCTGTGCCCCTGTAGGAGACATTTCACCAACTGTAAGCTTTCAGGATTCAGCACTAGTGTTGGAACTTTTTGTTTTGTGTTTTTATTTTAAGCAGATTTACTGAGGTATCATTAACCTAAACTGCACATTTATACTGCACGATTTTGTTAGGATTTGGCATTGGTATACACATATCAGACCTTCACAATAATCAGGATAATGAACTTTTTAATCAATTCTAGAAGCTTCCTCCTCTCCCATTATTGTCCCTCCTTGCTTGCACTTTTGCACTTCCAAGGAACCACTTTCTGACTGTATAGATGAACCTACATTTTCTAGAGATTGATACACATGGAAGCAGAGAACATGTACTCATTTTTTAGAACTTGTTATGTGAATTGAATGAAGGCTTACAGAGCAGATCATCAGTTTTACATTCAACAAATCATATACTCTGCTTCACTACGTGGTTGCCATTCCTTCTATGTGCCAAGGGTTAACAGCATTTACCTTTATTTACTTTAGCAATTGCATTCCTCTCTGTGCCTCCTGCTACTTTCATCTTTCCTCTGTTAACCTCCCTCTTGTTGTGTACTGCCTGCCCTGTCACCCATGTTACATGTGCCTTCCTGTAGCCTGTGAATAATTTTCCATCTCCCACCATCATAGATTGTTTCTTTCATCAACATAACTTTAAAAAAAAAAAAAAACTTTTTATAACATTGATCTCATACAATGTTTTTACTTTGTGATTGACTAATTTCACTCCAAGTAATGCCCTCCAGGTTCAATCGTGTTGGGAGGTGCTTCATAGATACATTATTACTATTTTTTAATGTTTTGTAGTATTCCATTGTGTGTATGTACCAAAGTTTGTTTAACCATTCTTGATGAGCATTTTTGTTGCCTCCAACTTTTTGATGTTTCTTGTAGACAGCATATTGAAGGATCCTATTTTCTATTTTCTAATCCATTCTGCTCTTTGTATCTCTTGCTTAGTCCATTTAATCATTTAAATTCAGTGCAATTATCAATAGATATGAATTGATTGTTGACATTTATTTATGTGTTGTGTGTGTGTAATTTTCTATGCTGAACTCATTTTGTTTGTAGGTTTTGTTTTCATTTACATTTCTGCTGTTAATGTTACTAAATCTTTATGATTTTCCTATAATTTTATTTTGATATGCAGGTGTATTATTTTTCTTTGATGTTACCCTATAACTTATTAATATTTTCCCTCTTTAAAATAGTCTTTTTCATCTTGAAATTTACTTTTGGAAGTTCTTTCCATTTGGAAGTTCTCTATCTATTCTATTTCCTCTTTTTGCTTTGTTGTTGACACTTCATTATACATTGATATCTCTTAGTCCCTATTTTCAGTCTTATAGGTTTGTTTTACTTTTGATACTCCTGTGCTTTGATTGAGATGTGGGTGGTGGTTTGTTTGCTGTTGTTGGTTCTCTGCCTAAAGAAAACCCTGTAGCATTTTTTATAAAGTTGGTCCGGTCATTATAAATTCCTTTAATTTCCGTTTAACAGGAAATGACCTAATTTTACCTTCATGTTTGAGGGACAGCTTTTCTGAGTATATCATTTTGGGCTGGCAATTTTTTTTTCTTTTATAGCTTTTTATATGTTATTCCAAGGAGCTCTGGTAACGTAGTGGTTACAAGTTGGGCTGCTAATCTCAAGGTCAGCAGTTCGAAACTACCAGCGTCTCTGAGAGTAAGATGGGCCTTTCTGCTCCAGTAAAGGGTCACTGTGAGTCAGAATCTGCTCCATGGCACACTACCACCACTACCACCACATGTTCTTCCACTGCCTTTTGGCTGACATGGTTCCCACTGAGAAATCAGCTTAGTCTTACTGATTCTTCTTTATAGGTAACTTTGCATTGTTCATGAACTGTTCTCGGGAGTCCTTCCTTGTCTTTGATTTTAGAAATTTTGATTATATAATGTCTTGATAATTTTATTTTGGGATCTGTCTTTGTTGAGGTTCATTCAGCTTCTTGTATGCTTATCTTCTTGTCTTTCCCAATGTTAGGAAAAATTTCTTCCAACAACTCTTCTACAGTTTTCTATGTGCTTGTCTCTTCCTGTTCTGGAATTCGGATCACCCATAAGTTGTTCCTCTTCGTGGTATCCCATGTAACTCTTAGGCTTTCTTTTTCATTATTTTTTCTGATTGAAAGATTTATCTTCAAGCTCACTAATTCTGGCTTCCATTGATTCAAATATACACCTTTGCTTTTTCAGGGTATTGTCCATTTCTGAGATCTTAGTATTAATTTTCTGGATGTCTCATTGGAGGTTTTGTATTATTTCAAAATTTGCATTTATTTTGTCTGTTTGTCCTTACAGTGTTTTCATGAATGCTTATAAAGTTTTTATTGTGTTCTTTTTGCTTTCTTCCTATCCTTTGAAGGTACCTAATTAATATTCTTTTGAATTCATTTTCAGTGAGTTCCATTACCTTTTCTTCCTTCTTTTCTAATACTTTTAATTTCGAGTGGTTGAGCATTCTAACAGATTCTACCGAGTCTGTTACGATTCACGGAGACTGTATATAGAGTTTCCTAGGAATGGCTTGTGGGTTTGAACTACTGACCTTGTGGTTAGCAGTCCAGTGTATTCCTCCGTAGACCTGTTGTTTGGCTAAAAATTGAGCCATGGGGGTAAGGAAATTTCCAGGGCTGAAGGGTTTTTAAAAGCAATTGTCTCGGGGTTCCACCAGTCTCTATCCAACAAGTGAGCCTGGTCATTTTTATGATTTTTAGTTTTGCTCAATATTTTTCTCCTCTACTTTGGACCTTCTATTGTGAACCCTTTCAGATCAGTTGGTGTAATGGTAGCTGGGAAGTTTTCTAAGAACTTTTTGAACACCTTCATAATACTCAGAAAATTGGAAATTGAATAGTGAGTTTTCATCTCAAACAATGACTATTCAAAGAAGCTACATGTAATGAGGTAGATGAATAAGGCTGTGCTTAGCAAATCAACCTATCATAGATGAACGTGTTTGCCAAATGTGTCAAATGTGACTTGTAGGTTTTCAAAAATGTTTTTAATATTTCCATCCAGTTTAATCCTTATGACAAATTTAGTGAAGAGTTAATAGTGGAGTCTACACCTCAGGTCCATTTTAAGGGTCAAATGAGACAGTCCACATGAAATCTATAAGTCTACTACCTGGTCAGTGAGTCAGCTTTATATGCGTATAAGTCATTATTTTGGTGATGAGAAATTCTAAAAGCAGATTATATTCTCTTTTACATGTATGTAAAGACACTTGGAGTTTATGGGGGTTGAAGGACTTGTTTGGGATCCCATATATGAGTACATAAATGTTCCAAGAATATACTCTAAGCTTTCATTCAGTTTTCTATTTTTAGCAGATGATTTCTCAATTTATTTTTAATATATGCCAAATCTTTGTAATGGAAAGTACAATAATCTTCTGTATTCAGTAGCTCATATTTAGCCAATGTTAGGTGTGTGGTACATATTAATCAGTAGCATTCAGATGTGGTTTATTATCAGTTAATACAGTGTATTGCTTTCCTCCTAAGATCAGCAACAAGTAAAGCAAGTCTGCTCTCATGTCTCTTATTTGACTGGATGTTCGAACCAGATCAAATTAGGGAAGGAAAACAAAACAAAGGTCATATTGATAAAATATATCTTACAACAAACAGTGTGCATTCATGTAGCTTACTTGATTGAGGGGTGTCTTAGTTCTCTGGTAGTGCTATAACAATGCCACAAGTGAATGGCTTTAACAACCAGAAATGTATTCTCTCACAGTTAGGAGGCTAGATGTCCAAATTCCGAGTGCCTGCTTTCAGGGAAGGCTTTCTCTTTGTTGACTCTTGGGAAAGGCCCATGTCTCTTTTTAGCATCTTGTTGTTACGTACCATCAAGTTGGTACCGACTCATGGTGACCCTCATCACAGAACGAAACACTGCCCATTCCTCCACCAAACTCTCAATTGTTGCTATATTTGACCCCATTGCTTCTTGCCACTGTGTTAATGCATCTCACTGGAAGTTGTCCTCTTTTTCTCTTATCCTCAACTTTAGCAACTATGATATCCCTCACCAGGGACAGGTCCCACCTGATAATATGCCCGAAGTATGAGAGATGAAATCTGGTTATCCTGGCTTCCAAGGAGCATTCTGATTGTACTGATTGTACTTCTCCCAACACAGATTGATTTGTTCTTTTGGCAGTCCATGGTGCTTTTAATATTCTCTCCTCCAACACCATAGGTCAAATGCATCAGTTCTTCTACGGTCTTCCTTATTCACTGTGCAACTTTCGCAAGCATATGAGAAATTTAAAATTAAAACAAGTTCATGAGAATCAAAATATGACTTTCAGCATTTTGAGCCTCTGTAGCTGCAGTCATCCTTGGAGGTCTCCGTGCACCTTGGCCTCAGTCTCCCCAAGGCTGTCTAGGAGCTGCACAATGCACAGACCCCATGTCCAAAGGACACACTCTACTCCGGACTCTTCTATTTGGGGTATTTTTGTAGGTCCCTCTTTCTCTGCTCTCCTTTTATCTGGTAACGTAGTGGTTAACACTTTTAAAAAATTATTATGATTTTTAATGTTTCGTATTAGGGTAGCAGTTTTTAAAGTGTTTATTGTGAATTGAGTTAAAGTTTATAGGGCAGAGCATCAGTTTTACAGTCAACCAATCATATACTTTGTTTTATTAAAATGATTATAATCCCATCCATGTGCAATATTTCTCTCTATTTAATTTAGCTCTAAAAAAAACCAAAAAACAAAAAACACTCACACATATATAATAATTTAAACCTGGCTATCAGCTCTCAGTCTCTCTCTTCCCATGAATCTAAAGTTCTCAGCTGCTCCTTCTCTTCATGTCCCCATCTCTGCCTCTGTCTCTGGTGTCGCTGCTTCTCTGGATAGGGTTGCACAGTCCACTCATCCTCTTCTCCCCTTGATAGTCCTAGGGTCCTCTGTTTCTGGACTTCTGTTTTTGTAACAAAACTTCTTCCTTTACAATTGTGACAGTTACAATTAGTCATGATAATAAGATCATAAGAATCTTATCCCCATCTCTTTTCACTGGACCTGTCTAAACAAGATGAAAACTATTTAGTGGGGACTCTTTCTCCAACCCCCCCCCACTCTTAAACTAAACTCCCTCTTGAAAACTTAAGCCAGTCACTTCATGCATTTATCACCCCCTCAATTTAAGTAGCCAATGTCTAAGTTGCCCGTCCCTAGCTAACCTGTGTCCAGAATGGATAGCATTGATACTTGATGTGAAGAGTCCTTCCCTCTCTGTTGGTATTTTGAGCTACTACATCCATAAGTATAGGTCAGTTTCATCATATTGTAGCAATTTACCCTCATTTATCAAAATTGTTATTGTTGTTGTTGTTGTTTTTATCTTACTCTAATCAAGTTCTGATAATTAAGCCATCGAGGCTAGGTTAAATGGGCACTGTCTGCAAATTTGGGTGTTCTTGTGCATCTCCCCTCATTTCATGTCAGCTGGATGCTTCACTCTCAGCTCTAGCCCTCCATGGCTCTGTCCTTGTCCATGGGCTCAGGAACCCTCAGGTCTTACCACACTTTGGACCAACCAGGCCTTCCTCTTCTCTCTTTCATCTCCAGGTTAAAGGGAGTCTATGGATCGTGGTCCAACTCAGCCCATTTCTTCATTGCTCTCCTTTTAAGTTTTTGTAAGATAAAAGTTGTTGCATGCCACAATATGGGGATTCACCCATAAATCAGATCAGAGTGCTGGTGGTGCTAAGGGTGGTGCATCCTACCCTTGGAATACAAGAGATTATCCTGGTATGGCATGTAACAGCAACAAGAATATTTTATTCTTAAACCTTGTATCAGGTTATCATATCATGGAGAAGCTGTACTGCCAAACATCTGAGACTCCTGGCCAAGTCAACTAAACACATAACCTCACTATTGAAAGTTCATGGAAAAATGGAATGAAAAGATTATGGCATTTTTCCAGGAACTTTTTGCAGTTCCTTTGTATATGACTATTTTACTTTGGTAGCGTAGTGGTTACGAATTGGGCTGTGAGCCGCAAGGTCAGCAGTTCGAAACTACCAGCTGTTCCGCTGGAGAAAGATGAGGCTTTCTTCTCCCGTAAAGATTTACAGCCTCGGAAACCCTGTACAGGGTGGCTATGAGTCGGAACTGACTCCACAGCCCATAACAACAACAACATTTTACTTTGATAATACAACTCCTAAAGCCATTGGAATGTATTGGCCTGGGTGGTCATGAATAAGATTTGTTCTTACTTCCTGCCCACAGATAAAATTTTTGGAAAACAGCATTTTATTTACTAAATTGGTTCCATTGGTTACCCCAACACTCTTTGAGGTAACCCTACAGTTTGGGTAGACCATATCAGTAAGTGCTCAAATAAACCTCATTACTCTTATTAACAATAAACCCTATTATCAGGTCACAAGTCAACTTGAACTCCTCTTATGAAATATATTCTGTTTAGTCTCAGCAGTTTATACTGGTCGGTGAACTTTAACAAAACATTGTTAACTTAGCATTTGAAGATAAATTTTCATCACATTATAACAACGTAAGAAAAATGAATTTGCTATACTGAGACATCTCATTGTAAAATGTCAATATATTCAATAATCCAAACCTGGATTTAAAAGTAAGCCTTTGAATAGTTCTTAATACAATCACTCAGCTTGTCTACAAAAATGTCTTTGTTGATTGTTCAGTTTTCTTTCTGTTGTAAATAAGTGATTTTCTCCTCAGTATTCTGTAGTTGATTATTGCTATTTTAAAAGATTTTATTAGAGAAAAATAAGTCATTATAGTTTCACAACATGTGATTCCATGAAGAAATAAATGTCTTCTATTTTTATTCCAAACACATTTTCATACCTATTAGAAGAATAATTTGAATAGCCCTGGAATAATTTCTGCCAGATGAGTTGTGTGGGTTTAACAAAAAAATATTTATGAACAAGACTCTTAAACCCTGTTAGAAGTCTTCATATTGAAATAAGACCAAAAATAGGAAAGTTTTCGAAAATTGCCACAAATAATCAATTTGTATCTATCTATATATATCAATGCTAATTGTGCTGTGCTCGCAAAAACTCTACTGATGACTTTGTTCAATGATGTTACTGGTTTTTATCATTACTTTTCCATTATAGAAATACAAATTTGTTCTGTACTTCACTACTGTGGAAGTAGTGTACGAAAGATTCTGAGCTTTGTGTGTGTATATGTGTGTGTGAGTTTCCCAAAATTTTACCAGGGACAGTCTTGTTGTAACCCCTGGTTAAGTAGTGAAACCTTTATTGGCTGAAAATGAAATATGTTTTATTGGAAAAATCAGAGTGCATTCCATATACTAAGACTTTTGTTGTTATTTCCAACTTTCACATTCCAGTGACCGGTAATTATCAATGCATCTTGATGATAGCGTGTTTGATACATTTCATAGTGGTGAAGTTGGTAGAGTGCTTGTTTCAAGATCACCGACTTTAGTAGTTGGTGTATAATTTTACATAATAGTGGTTTTAACTGGCTTTCCTTGTAGTCATAGATATTATCCTATGACAGACAGCATTGTACTTGAAGATAGATCTTGAAATGTTATTTTTGACAATGACTGCGATGTCTTCCATTCCTCTTCAATTTGTTGTTTCTGGCATAGTATTTCATATGGTTGTCAGATTCAAAATGGCCAATGCCATTCTGTTTTAGTTCACTAATGCCTAGGATATCAGTCTTCATGTGTTACATTTAATTTTTGACAGCTTCCAATTTTACTAGGTTCATATTTTGGAAATTCCATGTTCTGATTACGAATTGATTTTTGCAGCTGTTTATCCTCTTTTGAGTTGTGCAGTAGAGTTGTGCAGTATGGATATATGTGTATTGATATAAACCTTATTTAACATTCTTAAGAATTGCTTTGTATTTTCTGTCATCGCTCTGCAAAGTGAACTTCATTTGTGCTGGCATCAATTTACCTGATCTAATTGATCCTTTTTTGCTGTTTTAGATAGTTACTGTCTGTAAGAAAATGAAATCTTTCTTTGTTTTTCAGTTTGTTTGCATTCGTAAAATTAGGTGTCACTATTTCATTGATGAAAGCAGACTGAAAAATACAGAAAGATTTACTTATAAATAGTAATCTGGACTTCAAGGTTGTTTTGAACCACAAGGTCAGTGTTTCAAACTCAACAGCTGTTCCTTGGAAACCCTCTAAAAGGTCGCTATGAGTTAAAACCTACTTTACTTCACTTAACAACAACATAATTTTAATATGTAGGTATGAAACAGAAACCCAACATACATTTTATGCCTTTCTAGAAGGAGAATTTCACATTATAACAATAGATCAGTTAAGTTTTTAGAGCAATTTTCAGAATACAAAGGCTTTTTCCTCTTTGTTGGCACCCTTTATTGTATAACAAATACTTGATGCCAAAATAATAGTACAGTTTTATAGAATGTTTTGCAAAGATTATTTGGTCTAATTCGCTTTTAAAAATATTTTTAAGAACAGTGCTTAAAACATAAGTTTTTGTTCTTCAGTGCCCATGAGTCCATTTTGATTCATAATGACACTTGGCAATGCAAGGAAACACCACAGGGTCCTGTGCCACCCACAGAATCATTGCTGTGTTTCAGCCAATTGTTGGAGCCATCTCCTTGATGACCTTGCTCTTTTTCACTGACTCTCTACTAAGCATGCTGCCTTTCCTCAGGGACTGGTCCCTCTAAATACCATGTCCAGAACACCTAAGAAGGCCTGCATCTTCCCGTCTAAGGAGTTGTTCATTCTTCTTGCAGTCCATAGTATATTCAATAGTCTTCTCAAACACTATAAAACAAAAGAATCTTTTCTTCTTTGGTCTTCTTGATTGTCTGCCTTTCATATGCATATGAGGCGATTGAAAATACCATGCCTTAAATTGTTGTTGTTAAGTGCCATGGAGTCTGGAATCAGTTCCCACTCAGCATAGGGTTTCTGAGGCTGTAAATCTTTACGGGAGCAGAAAGCCTCATCTTTCTCCCGCAGAGCAGCTGGTAGTTTCAAACTGCTGACCTGTGGTTCACAGCCCGATTTGTAACCACTACACTACCAGAGCTCCTCTGCCTTGAATTAGGTGCACCTTAGTCCTTACATGTAGTTCTTTGCTCTTTAACGCCTTATTTGCCCAGTGCAACACATTATTTGATTTCTTGACTGCTGCTTCTACGGACATTGACAGTGGATCCAAGTAACATGAAATCCTTGGCCAATGCAATCTTTTCACCATTTGTCAGAATCTTGCTTATTGGTTCAGTTGTGAGGAACTTTGTTTTCTTTATGTTGAGGTGTAATCCATACCAAAGGGTATAATCTTTTATTGTCATTAATAAGTGCTTCACATTGTCTTTACTTTTCATTAAACAAAGTTCCTTCATCTGCACATAGCAGGTTGCTAATGAGTCTTCTTCCATTTCTGAATCTGAGTTCTTCATCACATATGTAGTTCAGTTTCTTAGATTATTTGCTCAGCATATAGGTATGTAAACACAGTTAAGTATTCTGGAATTCCCATTCATCACTGTGTTACCCTTAATTTGTTATGATATACACAGCTGAATGCCTTTGTATAGTCAGTATAGCACAAGTAAACAAGTAAACACAAGATCCATCTGATATCAGCAATGATATTGTTCATCATTCTGTGTCCTGTTCTGAATCCAGCTTGAATACCCGGCAGTTCCCCATTGATCGACTACTGCAACTTTTTAAATGATCTCAGGTCACGTATTACTTCCATGTCATATAAACAACATTGTTAGATATTTTATACATTTTGTTGGATCACCTTTCCTTGGAATGGGCATCTTGTTGTTGGGAATTCTTGTTGTTGGTTGGCCAGGTAGCTTTCTTACAAATTTCTTGGTACAGATGTGTTGAGTGCCTCCAGTGTTGAATGTTTTTTTGAAACATATCAATTTGTATTTAGTCAATTGCATGGATACTTTTTTTTTTTAAGTATCTTTAACATATCTTGGATTCCTTTCTTCAGTATCCTTGGTTCTTCATCACATGCTACCTGCTGAAATGGGTAGTGACTGTGTATTTATCCATCTCCTTTTGATGTTGCTTCTTTTCTTCCGTTTTACTTGAGGAATGGCATTCTTCTTTAGTTCTTTTCCCTTGAAATGCTGTAAACAAGTTCTTCCCTTTTGGTTTTCTAACTCCTGGTCTTTGCACATTTCATTATAATACTTACTCTTCGTGACTTGCTCTTTGACATCTTACATTTAGCTCTTTTATTTCATCATTTCTTTCTTTTGCTTTATCAATTGTAATTTCAACAGAAAGTTTCAGTGTCTCTTCAGACATTCATTTTGATCCTTCCTCTTATTTTTTTTTTTTTTTTTGACATCTCTGTTTTTTATTTGGGTGAGATTTTATAGAGTAAATTGATTTTCTCAGTCAACAGTCTGCACACATTTTGTTTAGTGACATTAATTGGCAATCCCTACAAGGTGACAGCACCCTTTCCACTTACTTCCTCCCTGTGTTTCCTACTTCCATTAGTCCTTCCCTACCTAGCCTTCCTGCCTTCTGAACTTCATCTCTGGGAAAATGGTGCTGTTTGATTTCAAATGGTTGATTATTCTAAGGTGTATAATCTGCTCTGGTGTTCACATCATAGGCAAGCCTGTCTTTTGGATTAAAGTTGAGCTATGGGAGAGAGAGTTCATTTGCTGGTTTGAAGGGTGACTAAGGGCCATAATTCTGGGGATTCCACCAGTTTCTATCAAACCAGTAAGCTTTTTTTTTTTTTTTCTCCAATTCTACCCAGGATCTCCTCTTGTGATCCCTTTCAGAACTATTATCAGTGGTAGTTGTGAATAATCTGGTTACTTTGATCTCCGAATTGTGGCGGCTGGGGTTTATATAGTTTATTAGTCCTTTGTACTAATTGTTTACCTGTATCTTTCATTTTTTTCACTCTTCTTTCCTCCAGACAGGAAGATACCAATAGGTGTACCTTAAATGGCCACTCACAACCTTTAAAAAACAACAACTTTATACTGAATTGAGTGAAGGTTTATAGAACAGCTCTCACAGTCCATAAATCATGCACTCATGTTATTACAATGATTGCAATCTATTCCAGAAACCATCAGTCAACAGTACTTACCTCAGTTCACTTTAGCTCTTGCACTCCTCCTCGTGTCTTCTACTTCCTACATGTGTCCTGTGCCAACACACCCCTTATTATATATTGCCTTCACTAACATCTCTACTCTAGCCAGTGAACAATTTTCCCATCCCTGCCACCCCTGGTATGCATCATAGAATATTTTTTTAACAGGAAAACCTTTTCTTCTTAACCTTTTTACAACTGTGATTTCATACAGTATTTATCCTTTTGTACTTTCATTCAGCATAATGCCCTCCGGGTTCATCCAGGTTATAAGTGTTTTGCAGATTCATCATTATTCTTCCATGTTGTGTAGTATTTCATTTTATGTATGAATCAGAGTTTATATCTGTTATGCTACTTTCTGTTTCTTGAGTGATGCATTTAATCCATGTACATTCAGTTAATTATCCATAGGTATCAATTGATTGGAGTCCTGGTCTGGTGCTGTGGGCTAATACATCAGACTGCAAAGTCATTTGAACTGCAAGGTCGGTGGTTCAAGCTCACCAGCTGCTCTTTGGAAACCCTATACAGGGTCATTGTGGGTCGGAATTGACTGGATGGCACTTAACAACAACAGTGTGAATTGATTGCTATCATTTTGCTCTGTGTTTTTTTTTTGTGTGTGTGTGGTGTTGCTGGTTTCTTTGTTGCACACAAATTTCTGTGCTGAGTTCATTTTGCTTGTGGGTTTTGTTTTCATTTCCTTCATTGCTGTTGGTTTGTTTTGTTTTTATGTGAAGATGTATTAATTTTCTTGGAGGTGACCCTGTAAATTCTTTTCCCTGTTTAAAACAGTCTGTTTTATTTCTAAATCTACTTGACTTCTTCACCACTTGGGAGTTTTGTACCTACACTAGTCCCTCTTCTGCTTTGTAGTTGACTTCAATATAAATTCATATCTCTGGTCCCTATTTTCAGTCTTCTAGGTTTGTTTTGTTGTTAAGTGGCATCGAGTCAGTTCTGACCCATAGCAACCCTATATAGGGTTTCCGAGGAGGGACTGGTGAGCTTGAACCACACTACTTCTGTATCTGGATAGAGTAGCGGGTAGTGTTAATCATGTATGGCAATCTCAGGTTGTTGTCTGCTCTTGTTGGTTCTCAATCCAAAGAACTCCCTTTAGTATTTTTTGTAAGATTGGTCTGATTATTATAAATTCTTTTAATTTCTGTTTATCTAAAAATGGCCTAATTTCATCCTCATATTTGGGGACAGTTTTGCTGGGTATATGCTTCTTGCCTGGCAGTTTTCTTCTTTCAGAGTTTTGTATATGTTATTCCATTGTCTTCTTGCCTGCATGGTTTCTGCTCAGAAATCAGAGTGTAGCCTTATTGGTTTTCCTTTGTAGGTAATTCTTTGTTATTCCCAAGTGGTTCTGAGCAATTTTTCCTTTGGTTTGGTTTTGGCAAGTTCATTATGTCTTGGTGACTTTCTTTTGGGGTTTATCCTATTTGGGGTTTGTTCAACTTTTTTTTTTTTTTTAACTTTTATTGTGAATTACATGATAGTTTACATGGGAGAACATTAGCTTTACATTCATCCTACCATATATCATTTCATTGCCATGGTTACAATCCCATCCATGCATCATCATCCTTATTCTTGATGATGTAGGAGTTGGAGCATCCCTTGGCCACATTGATGATTCTTCCTTCTTTTAAACATGTCAGAAAGGGCCAGTCCCTCTGGAACCCTCATACACTACTGAGTATGTGCTTCCCTTTTGAGTTTCTAACTCTAGGTCTTTGTACATTTCACTATAATATTTGAATTTGTCTTTTTGAAGTGTCCTTTGAAATTTTTTGTTCTGTTCGTTTACTTTATAATTTCTTCCAGTTGATTTAGCTTCTCTGTGTTCAAGAGCGTGTCAACATCTCTTCTGACATTCATTTTGGTCTCTTCTTTCTTTCCTGTCTTTTAAAATGACCTTTTATTTTCATCATAGATAATGTTCTTTTTCTTTTGTAGTTCTACAAAATTCCTCTTTTTTTTTCAAAAAAATATTTTGGGGTTGGGTAGGAGTAAGGTATTAAATATTAGGCAAGGCCCAGGGCTTCATTTAATGGTTATAAAAAATGATTTTAAAGTATCACTTTTGCTCAAGTGAGAGGCACTAAGAGATTTTCCTCACCTTCCCTGGCCCTTCCAGACCCCAGTCTTCTATCCTTGCCTACCAGGGAGAAGCTGGTGATGCAAAGAGATTGACTTTGCCAATGCCTCATAGACAATCCAGTGTCCACCCTGGTACAACCTGTGTAAGACAAGAGCAGTGCCTACACTTTCTGACCAGGCAGTGTCACTACTCACATGCTACCTCATCCAACTTGGAATCTAGTTCTGACTATGGTCTTCGTGTTTGGAAGGGCTCAGTGTTGGGAATCCTCTATGGTTTGTTCAACTTCTTGAATGGTTGTCTTCTTATTTTTAATGATGTTAGAAAGTTTTCTTTTAGCAACTCTTCAAAAATTTTCTTCATGTTTTTTATTGTCTCTATTCCAGTCATTCAGTTATTCCTCTTCATCGTGTTACAAATAAATCTCAGGCTTTTCTCCTGATTTTTTTTTCATTCTTTCTTCGGATTTTTCTTCTAGTTTACTAGTATTGGGAGATTTATCTTCACACTCACTAATTCAAGCTTCCATAGATTGAAATCTATTCCTTTGCTCTTTCAATATATTGTCCATTTCTGTGATCTTAGTATTAATTTTCTGGAGTTCTTTTTGTAGGTTTTGAATTGCATTTGTTTTGTCTGTTCTTGTAGTGTTTTTGTAAATTTTTCTGTTTTGTTTTTTTCCCTGTGTTCTCTTTGCTTTCCTCTATATTTCTGTGAATCCATTGAAGGTGTCTAAATATCGTTCTTTTGAATTCTTTCTCAGGTAGTTCCATTACCTTTCCTTCCTCTGAAACGTTTTCTAGCTCTGCATCATAGTCATTTGATTGAGCCATTCTGTCTGGTTTCTCTGTGTCTCTGAAACATTGTGTTGTCATATTTGTATTTAATTGATGATTGTATGTTGGTGTACTCTTAGCCTCTCACCAACTGTCTCCTGTTTACGTGTAGTTAGAGAATGGAAATGTGAGCACCCTTTTCCATTTGCCATTTATGCAGCTCACTCTCACGTGGGTTTGGCTGGTGTTGGCTGATGTCTGTCTTAGATCAGGTGGTATAGGAACCTGGTATTGGTTTTTGTTCAGCATTTGGAGCTGCAAAGGGTACAGTTGTGGTTGAACTGTATGGACACAGTTGCTGTCTCCTGTCTGGTGTGGCAAGAAGAGAAAACACAGATATGAAAATACAGCAGAACAAAAGAGCAAGCAAATAACAGTGAGAACAGAATATAATGGAGAAAAAGAAACAAAAACAGTTAGCTACCAGGACAAAAGCATATAATAACTAAAAGGAGAGAAGCAGAATAGGAAAATAGAAATGTACAAGAAAAAGTAAGAGAAAGTAAAAGGGTGAGAAAAAAACAGTAAAACAAGAGAGATGCAAGACGGAAAGAGAAAGAGACTTGAGAGTACTAAATAAAATTCAAGAGGAAAAAAGAGGATGGAAATGAGAAAGAAGAAAAAACAAAAGTGGAGATAGAAAAGATAAAAATCAAAGGAAGTGAAAGAGAGGAAGGAGGAGAAGAAAATATAAAATAATAATAATAAATACTCTCAAAGGATAAGAAGTAAACAACAACAAAAATACAGTTGTTGGGCCTGTGGGCCCAGAGTGCAGTTGTTGAACCTAGATTGTAGAAAACTCTGAAACGCTCCTGGTCCCCAAGGAACTCACAAGGTAAGTGGATGAGAGAGATACGATGACTGAGTTACCAGTGTTAGATGAAGTGCCTATAGGCCTAAGTGTTGCTTGTGTTCAGGACACCCAATCCAGACGTAGTTTATGGAGGCCCTTTTGGTTGTTAGTTTTCGTGTCTGTCAGAACTAGAGGGCAGTTGTGGGCAGGGTGGATGATTATGAAGATTTCTAATTCTGGCCTGGAGGCTTGGTGCATTTTATAGATCTGTAGCAGAACCCGCCTGAATCCAGGTACCGAGTTGGAGCAGCAGGTAGCCCCCTCATACTAGCTCAGACTGCATGACTCCAAACTCCTGGAGAGCAGGAGTGTTACTCACATTTTAAGACCTTAGTTGCTGTTCAACAAATTAGGATGTTAACCTTTTTTGTGGTATATTTCCTGACAATTGACCACAGTATTCCCAAGACCATGGTCCTAAGCCTGCAGGCCCAGCAATTCATTCTCTCAGTGTGTTTGTGTTTGTTTATGACTTAAGACATTTTCATAACTTTGTCTCTTTTATGCTCTACTATGTTCCTGGAGATGTTTGCATATGTAGACATATCATCTCTCAAACTTATTCATGAGGGGACGTTTAAAATTTCCAGATCTTTCGGTTCTGTTTTCCTTGAACTTTTTGAAACCCCCTTCATATGTTCTTGGGCATAGTATCATACACCTTTCTACACCTGTACTTAACAACAGCACTTAACAACAATAATCACTATGTTGCTGAAAACATATTTCCAATGAGTAAGCCAGGGGTCTGTCATAATTCTATCATGTGACCGCCTACATTGTGTCTATCACCAAGGCCATATTTTCCAGGTTACTGATCCACTTTCTGTATTTCCTACTGTTGTATTCTAATCAGTGAATATCAATGCATCTTGATGGCACGTTTGCCCCTTTGCACAATAGAATGAAACACTGCCTGGTTCTGTGCCACCTCACAATTTTTGTTATGTTTGAGCCCATTGCTGCTGCCATTGTGTCAGTCCATCTTCTTGGGGTCTTCCTCTTTTTTTGCTGACCCTCCATTTTACCCTCCTGCTAATATGTCTGAAGCATGAGAGACGATGTCTCACCGTCCTCACTTCTCAGTAGCCTTCTGGCTATAATTCTTCTGAGTCTATGGTGTTAATAGTCTTCTTCGATACCAGAATTCAAATTCATCAATTATTCTACAGTCTTCCTTATTAATTGTTCATGGAAGTGTTCATGTATAATCTCCATATTTCTTCTTCTTCTCAGTATTGCTGTCATTAACAATGGGAAATCCAGGTCTTGTGCAGATTATGCTATGTCATTTAGGATTTTTCACAAGTATCTACAGTTTAAATTCTTTTAAATATATTTTCTTTGTCTTACTATTAAATGGGAGTCCTATGGTGTAGTCCTGCAGCTTAATGCACTGGACTGCAAGGACATTGAACCATTCAAGCTTACTCGCCACTCCTTGGAAATCTTATACAGAGTCGCTGTGGGTCAGAAACAACTTGATGACACTTAACAACAACAACATTAAATGAGAAGATAGTACATTGAAGTTGATGTTGCTAAAATTATGAGACATTTACATTACATCATTTTTAATGTACGAAGTTACCCATAGAAACGCATGTGTAAAAATATAAGCTGGTGAGCAAGTATGTATTCCTATGATGCAGTTCCTATGAAGCTTCCTTTCCTCACCTAACAGTACTTCATAGATGGCCCCTAAATACACCTGAGAAACATAGTTAATGGTGACTTGGTATTTTAAATTGCAATGTTTTTAAAACCATGTGGAATGTATGTACATTTATAGTTTTTTGTTGCTAAAGTGCTGTTGAGTCAGCTCTGATTCAGCCTTTATCATCCCCTCATTTTAGGTAGCCAATGGCTACGTTGCCCATCCCTATGTACCCCGTATACAGAGGGGATAAGATGGTGAAGAGTCCTTCCCTCTCACTCAGTTGGTATTTTCAGCTACTACATCCGTAAGTATAGGTCAAGTTCATCAAATTGTAGCAATTTACACTCATTTCCTTTATCAAAAATTGTTTGTTTGTTTTAATCTTCCTCTAGTTCAGTTCTGATTATCAAGCCATCGAGGCTAGGTCATATGGGTACTATCTGCAAGTTTGGACAAGTTTGGGCCTTCTTGTGCATCTTCCCACACTTCATATCAGCTGGATACATCACTCTCAGCTCTAGGCCTCCGTGGCTATGTCCTTGTCCATGGGCTCAGATGTCCCCAGGTCTCACTGTACTTCGGCCCAACTAGCCCTTCCTCTTCTCTCTCTCATCTCCAGGTCAACGGGAGTCCATGGACCGTGGTTGAACTCATCCCATTTCTTCATTGCTGCCTTTCTCTCTCTTTCACTCACCAATAAACCAACATGGTCACCAGCAAGCTTACATGTCTGCTCACGTGTTCCCTTGGAGTTTCAGTCTTAGAGGGGGAGGGAGTTTGTCCTGAAGGGACTTGATTGCTTGCCTTGGTGGCTTCCTGGCAAACAGCTTGCTTCTTGTTGTAGTAACCAATCATACTGCCACATTTGTTTTGGATTTTTCCTGAGGATCTTTCTTTGAAGAGGTATCTTGTATTGCTCGAACTATTCCAGGCTGGTCTGCTTGTCCTTTCTAGTGGGAATGTCTCACCTCAGAAGGGTCTGGATGGAGCTCAGAATTCCATACACTGCAAAGCCTCCACAGGAAGCCTATTTCACTGGGCAAATTTTAGAACCTCTTTTAGGTATTCCAATCAGTTAAAAGCTGAAGACAGACTTCCAAGCTTCTGTAATCATGTTTCCCGACATTCCTTTCTATCCCACTCAAGTGTCTATTTTACAATAGTAGGCAAAGGAAACCAGTATGCATAAGGCAGTCAAGCATCGTATCATTATTTCCCCTCTTTTACCCAATCAGACTATGCCTCAATCCCTGTATCACAGAGCCCTGTTGTTCCAAGGTTGAGCATACATCACTGTTTACCTCTGTTCCATTCAGCCCATGCAAACCTGCCTAAGTGTTCCCCTATCTACCTTGTTCTTCCATCCACCTCTCCCCCTTCTTGTTTATTGCCCTCCCCAACACCAGAACTCTGATGTGTGTGTGCCCTACCCTGTGAGCTACCATCCCCTACCTCTCACCCCTGGTAACCAACAAAGAATTTTTTTTCCCCTTTAAGTATTGGTATCTTTTCTTAAACTTTTGTAATAATGGTCTTATGCAGTATATGTCCTTTTGTGACTAATTTCACTTAGCATAATGTCCTCAAAGTTCATCCATGTTATTAAGGTCATTTTTTAGGTTTGTTTTTATTTTTCTTAATCAAGTCCTAGTAATTGTACTGAGATTTATTTGTGAATTAATTAGTTTTCTCTTATTATTTATAGCTTTAATCCATTACTGTTGCCTGATAAAGATATTGATCTTATTTCCCCTTCATCTTCCCTTTGTAAATTCTATTACTGATGGTCCTTATTTTCCAGTTGTCTTTAAAAATAAATTTCAAGCCAAACAAGATATTTCATCATTTCTGTGTGTACTGCATTAAGAATTACTTGTCTTTCATACCTGAGGTATTTTCCTGTGTTCTAAATCTAGTATTCTAGCTAGAACCTTGGACAGACTTCAGCCTGGCTTTCCAGAATATTGGCAGCTGCCTGAAATTTTGGTGTACTGAAGACCTTTTGGTATGAAATTTGGCTGTTTGATACTGGATGTTAATCTTAAGAGGAAAAACTATTCAAATACTGTGAGTACACTCTAGTAAGCTGTAAGTAGTTTCTAAATACCATGTAAGTGGTCACAATGAATGCGTTATATATAGCATTAAGAGTGGTGATAATATGACCTCTTATGTTTCTGTATACCATTTTTTCCCCCAACCTGTCTTTTTTATTTTTTCATGTTTATGTGTGTGTGTGCATTATGTGATAGTTTACATGGGAGAACATTAGCTTTACATTCATCCTATCATATATCGTTTCATTGCTATGGTTACAATCCCCTCCAACCATAGTATTCCCTGCAAGCCTGCCCCCTGGTCGAAAGCACACAGCCCCTCTCCTTCTCTGAGTCTAGAGTACCCAGCCACTCCATCTCTCCACATCATCATCTCTGCCTCCATCTCTGGCATCTCTGTTTCTCTAGGTAGGGTCCCACTCTCTACTCTTCTCCCTTGATGGTCCCTGGGACCTCTGCTCCTGGACTCCCCTCTTTCTGTTACAAAACGTCTACACATTTCCAACACTCAGTCAGTCCTGATAGCAATTATTCACTATTGTACCACAAAAATCTTATCCCCATCTCCTTTTGTCAGCCCCGCCCAAACAGAGTGGAGATTTTACCTTCTTCCGTGCCCTCTGGGTCTAGGCTACCTCTTGAAAGCTTGTAAGCCAGTCACTTCTTGCCTTTGTAGCCCCCCATTTTGGGTAGCCAGTGTCCCAGTTGCTCATCCCTGTCTACTCTGTGTATGGAGGGGTGGGAATGATCCTTGCTGTAAGGATTTGTTCCCTCTTTTGAGCTATTGCATCCATAGGTATAGGTCAAGTTCATCAGATTGTATCAGATTACTCTGTTTTTCCTCTTCTTTCTTATTGTTGAGCTCTGATCATCCAGTCATTGAAGCCAGGTCAAGTGGGTGTTATCTGCAAGTGTGGGTGTTCTTATGCATATATGCCCTCTCTTCTTATCAGTTGGACGCATCACTCTCCACTCTAGTCCTCTGTGGCTGTGTCACTGACCCAAGAGTCCCCAGGTCTTGCCACACTGCTGGCCAACCAGGTCTCTACTCAGGTTTACAGGAGTCTATTTAATGTTGTAGGGTTTAGCTTGCAGCTTCATTGCTGTTTTTCCCTCACTTCCCCTTATTGGTGACGAACGTGGTCACCAATCAGAGTGCATGTCTGCTTGTATATTCCTGTTGAGTCTTAGTCTTGGAAGGGGGTTTGCCCTGAGGGGACCCAACCACTTGCCTTGATGTCTCCTGGGTGAGCAACTTGCTTATTCTTGTAGTAAGCAGTATACCTTTTTAGTTTCCAAAACCAAATTTTACTTGTTTTTTTGTTGAATCCTCACCATAATCCCATGATATGCAGCATTAATGTTTTCTGTCATTCATTTCTCAAATCATTCTTTATTAGTGTTTACATCAATAACATTCTACCAAAATTTCCAAATTTCTATGGTCAAGAAAATATTTTCCATGATGATGATTTTTTTAGAGCTGTATATTATATATAGGTATTATAAAGGTAAATAAAAAAGTTTTGGTACTCGGGATTAGTTCATTATACGTTGATTTTCTCCATACAAAACATGTTTACATTTGTCTCTTCCGTTAGTGGATGGCTGAAATACAAAATGGAAAGTATAAACCTTGGCTTCCAAGGGGACCTGCTGGAGCAGTTCAATTCCAGACAGAGGGGTAAGCTCAGAGGGCTATGGCAACTTTTATTGGGGGGATTCCATAAGGGGAATCTTGATAGAAGGACACAAGATGATCATGGGAGTGCATTGGGGATTAATTTTAACAAAATGGAAAGCTACATTGGTGAGAAGAAGGACAAGATATTTGTGCCAAGATTTTTTTTTTTTTTTTTTCAGCTCAGTGATGTACCTGTTCATGCTTTGAAGGTAGTAAGGGCTATGCTAGGGGAAGTTGATTCAAATTCTGTTCTCCATCCTCCATACAGTCCTGATCTTGGCCTTTTGGACTTCTTATTATTCCCCAACTTTAAAGGCCGTTGGACACAATTTGAGTGCCTCCTGGATACCAAAACGAATGTTTTCATGTGGTATAAAGGTTATGGATCTAGATTTCTTTTATGTGGAAAAATAATAGCTTCATGTTCTGATAATTTTGTTTAGAAAAGATTTCTATGATTTTGTAGCAAAGAAGTTTAAATTACTCTTATATGTTTAAATTGTGGTATGTACAAAAATGGAATCGTGCGTCGTTTCAATGTACCAAAGGTGTTTCCACTGGTAAATAAGATTTTGAAGTTTGTTTTTAATTCCTACACTTTAATTACCTAAGAAATGCATGTTGATGAGGGGAATGAAAGATTTTCTTAGACTGTTTCTTAACTACTCCTAATTCTGTGAACCACTTTATCATTTTGCAAAAATTTTCAGCTGAATGTCTAAGTTTGTTATAATGTCTTTGGGTTTTATGTATTAATTTTCTAAAGTGATTTATTTTAAATAGCAAACAAATGCTTCCTCTGCTTAACTAGACAAAATGAGTAGAACTGAACACTGGAAACATAGTAATCACCACACAAATCCTCTATTCTAAAAGTTTTTACCTCAGTTCTCTTAAGAACTATAAACCACTCATACTTTCATTCTCTATGCTGAAGCATCCATATGTACACAAACATATATACAATATAAAGTTCATGTGTATGTGTCACAGTCAGGTTCGAAAGGCACACAATATCTTTATTTTATATGCTTGTTGTTGTTGTTGTTAAGTACCGTGGAGTCGGTTCCGACTCAGAGTGACCCTGCATAGGGTTTCCGAGGCTGTTAATCTTCACGGGAGTAGAATGCGTCATCTTTCTCCCGCAGAACTGCTGGTAGTTTCGAACTGCTGACCTTGAGGTTGGCAGCCTGACTCGTAACCACTACGCTACCAAGAGCTCCTTAAGTGATTTTATATGATACTCATTGGGATTTATTGCTGCCAAAGAAAATGTTTTTTTTTAAATGTATATATCCATTGAGATACATCATATAACTGTCATTTTTCACTGTTTTTTTATTTGTTGACAGTTTTGTTTTCCTTTGAGGTAAAATTTACATCATTGAAATTTATAAGTTTTAACTAAATATTCTGCATTTTCACTAAAACATATACCTGTGTGACCAGAATCTCTGTCAAACTGTAGAATAATGTCATTCCCTTCAAAATGCCCTCATTTCTCTGAACCCCAGAGGACATCTTTTCTAAATATAAATTTTATTTTTGCTATGGATTACTTTGGCATATTTTAGAACTTCATATAAATGAATTAATATGAGTCAGTACCCTTTTATATAAGTCTTTATTTATTTTCCTTCATAAACGAACTAATTTCGAAGTATGGCCAATTATTTCATGTATCATTTCATTACTTGTGTTTGCTGAGTGTTGTTGTTGTTAAGTGCCGTCGAGTCGGTTCTGACCCATAGCGATACAGGGTTTCTGAGGCTGTAAATCTTTACGGGAGCAGAAAGCCTTATCTTTCTCCTGCTGAGCAACTGGTAGTTTCGAACTGCTGAGCTTGCGGTTTGCAGCCTGATTCATAACCACTACGCTACCAGAGCTCCTTTTATTATTCTATTATTGGAATATATCATGGTATGTTTATCCTTTCTACCAATGAACACCCAGATTATTAGTAGACATTGCCTATTATTAGTAAAGCTGCTATTAACATTCATGAGCAAATCTTTTTATAGATACATAGTAGCAGTTTTCTTAGGTAAATACTTAAGTGTGGAAATGCTGATTTCAATGGAGGTTTATTTTTAAATTTCTGAGATATTACAGCTCCAGTGTGAAGGAACTGGTGAATTGCATCACTGATAGGCTCAAGTCCCTCGCACTGGAGTTCAGCTGGAGATGAGGCAAATGCAGGATCCAGAGCAAACCAGCCAGCTTTGCCAAAGCCACCAAGGAAAACTAAGAGTAGTAACTTGAATTACACCCTTTAGTAAGATGAGAGCATCTTTACTCCTTGTTGTGAAGTACCATCAAGTTGGTTCTGAATAATAGCAACCCTGCATAGGGTTTCTGAGGAGGGGCTGGTGAGTGTGAACTACCAACCTTGTTGTCCACTACTTATCCTACATTGCATATCAATACTTCATTCTACCTTAATCCTCACTCCTTAATACCACCTTAATCCTCAGTCCCACCTGACTGCTTGGGCTCACCTTAATCCTGCCTCATTAACAGTTTACTCCAAACTGGAATCCTAAGCACAGGCTAGGCTTTACAGTCATTGCAAAATGAAGAACTATGGCTAGAAGGGCTATTGTAAGTAATTAGCTGCACTGAAGGCCTCCTCTGACTCTTTCAAGCCCTTTGCCCTTTCATACTTGAAGGATTCCTTTCCACCTCCCAGTCATGGTACCGGTTCAAACAAGGCATTAACAGTTAGTCCTTCAGTATGGCAAAGAGTCCTTAGGGTGAGGTTCTTCCAGTACCAAGCATTCAGGTCTATTGTCTTGTCTTCACCCTTCTTGGGCCTGATAAAATGTAATGGAGATAAGATAATTTCCCTGTTCCGCATCTCTCTTGTGGTTTCAGCACAATGGTAGATTGCCCCTGCAGCATAAACCATTGATTCATTCCTTTACCCTCAGCGATTATTTTTCTTTCCTTCTATTTGTCATTTAGTTCTACTCATTGGAAAGAGACATCAGGTTCAGCTGCTGTGCTAGTCCAGATTGCTGCTAGCAATACTCTTCCAGTGAGCGACTCCCCCTCATTCATGCTGAATAGGATTACATAGGTCCAAGAATAGTGGACTGTTTCAACCACTTGACATTATGGTACTGTTCACTGCCCACCTCAATTTTGCCAGATGGGGAAAGGGCACCGTCCACCCCATCCGGCCTTTGAGAATTCTGGATATTCGTGTGTATAGTTACAGTGTCTTCCTGACAGATCACCCCTACTTCTAGCATTCACAGCTGTATCCATGGTCCTGGGAACAAAGCATCTGACAAGAAACTTTAGGTTATTTGATTGAAGAACAGTACAGTGACACCCAGCAGCATCCTCCCACATGCCCACTTCCCCAGATGCCATAGAAAAAGGTAGGAATCTATCCACTGGTGATAGTGATCCTATCTTGACTCACCCAATGTTGAGTGTGATTACACATCCACAAAGGCATGTTAGCCAGCCTTTCATGTTCCTTTTCTCTTCCGAGGTTAGCTGACAAATGTTTCAGTTGCCCATTCCAGTTTTCTTATCAAACCATTAATCTGAGGGTGCTATCCAACAAGGTATGGCTGATTAGTACATTGTTTCTTGGTCCACATTGCACCCGGTGGGTTGTAAACTCTGTTCTTTGGTCTGAGGAACTATAACTTGGTGGCCCAAATTGGAGCAGTGTTGTTGTTGTTTTTTTTTGTTGTAATTCCCTTTATGGTGTTTTTTGCATCTGCCTCCATTAGGGGATCTGCAAAGCCCAGGGCAGAATAAGGATCTATTCCTTTGAGGACCCATTTGTAGCTACCTGGTGCCACTGGTGTCATTGGTTTGCTATAAACCACTTGCCATCTGTGTTTAGGGCCTCTGTCCCCTTCCCCTGCCATGCGCACCATCCAGAAATATGCCCCGTAACTGTTATTCACATCTGTCATTCCTACTGGCAGGCAGACAGAGCATTCTTTATTGTCATTTTATGCCTCAGAGGGTTCAAGAAGGATGGGTCTAGATTTAGCCCCCATTATGCAGTACACCCATATCACCTCAATACATATACCCAATTGGCCACCTCAAGGGACCTTAACAAAATGTCTATTTGCTGATTCCAATAGCTTCACAAACCAGGAAAGCGGTTCTTCTGATGAACATTAACATCACCTGGTCTAATGCTAATGACACCACTCATCTGTCAGTTTGTCATACTGTGGTGGCTTGTGAGTTGCTGTGATTCTGAAAGCTATGCCACTGGTATTTTAAATACCAGCAGGGCCACCCACAATGGACTGGTTTCAGATGAGCTTCCAGATGAACACAGACTAGGAAGAATGAGTGACGAACTACTTCCCAATACTTAGTCACTGAAAACCTTATGAATCACAGAGAAACACTGCCAGATATAGTGCCAGAAAATGAGCCCTTCACGTTGGAAAGCACTCAAAATGTGACTGGGGAAGAGCTGCCTCTTAAAAGTCAAGTTGACTATGATGACATGAATGGAGTAAAGCCTGTGGGAGTAAAGCCTGTGGGACTTTTATTTGCTGATGGGACACAACTTAAAATGAAGAGAAACAGCTGTAATAATCCATTAATAATTGGAACATGGAATGTATGAAGTATGAATCTAGGACAATTGGAAATTGTCAGAAATGAAACGGAACGCATGAACATCGATATCTTAGGCATTAGTGAGCTGAAATGGACTGGTATATAGGCCATTTTGAATCTGACAACCACATGGTTTACCATGCCAGGAATGACAAATTGAAGAGGAATGGTGTTGCATTCATCATCAAAAAGAATATATCCAGATCGGTCATGAGGTACAACGCTGTCAGTGATAGGATAATATCCATGTGTCTTCAAGGAAGCCCAGTTAATACCACTATTGTTAAAATTTACGTGCCAACCACTAAAGCCAGTGAAGATGAAATAGAAGAATTCTACCAACTTCTTCAATCTGAAAT
>NW_006408652.1:5642565-5647872 GCF_000296735.1 Chrysochloris asiatica | reverse complement strand
AAAGCAGAGAATATCAGAAAGATGTTTACCTATGCTTTATTGACTACGCAAAGTCTTTCGATTGTGTGGATCATGACAAGCTATGGACAACATTGCGAAATATGAGTATTCCTGAACACTTCATTGTGATCATGAGGAATCTGTACCTGGACCAAGAGGCAGTTGTTTGAACAGAACATGGGAACACTAAATGGTTTAAAATTAGGAAAGGTGTGCGACAAGGTTGTATTCTTTAACCATACTTATTCAACCTGTATGCTGAGCAAATAATCCGAGAAGCTGGGTTCTATGAAGAAAAGCGTGGCATCAGGATTGGAGGAAGACTCATTAACAACCTGCGATATGCAGATGATACAACCCTGCTTGCGTAAAGTGAAGAGGACTTAAAATATTTACTGATGAAGAGATGAAGATCAAAGACTATAGCCTTCAGTATGGATTGCATTTCAATGTAAAGAAAACAGAAATCCTCACCACTGGACAAATAAACAACATTCTTATCAATGGAGAAAAGATTGAAGTTGTCAAGGACTTCTTTCTTCTTGGATCAACTGTCAACACTCATGGAAGCAGCAGTCTATAAATCAAATGCCATATTGCACTTGGGAAATCTGCTGCACAAGACCTTTTTAAAGTGTTTAAGAGCAAAGATGTCAGCTTGAGGACTAAGGTGCACCTGACCCAAGCCACGGTATTTTCAATAACCTCATATGCATGTGAAGGCTGCACAGCGAATAAGGAAGACCATAGAAGAATTGATGCTTTTGAGTTATGGTGTTGGAGGAGAATATATTGAAAGTGTCATGGTCTGCCAACAGAACCAACAGATCTGTGTTGGAAAGAAGTGCAGCCAGAGTGCTCCTTGGAGACCAAGATGGTCAAACTTCTTCTCTCATATTTCAGAGATGTTGTCAGGAGGGACCAGTCACTGGAGAAGGAGATCATGTTTGATAAGGTGGAGGGTCAGAGAAAAAGAGGAAGACCCCCCAGCAAGGTGGATTGGCAATGTGGCAGCATCAGTGGGCTCAAGCGTGGCAACAATTATTAGGTTGGTCCAGGACTGGCAGTGTTTTGTTCTGTTGTGCATAGGGTCACTATGAGTCGGTACCAACAACAACAACAATGCTAATGGAATCCTGGTGTGATGCTGTGGGTTAATGTGCTGGACTGCAAAGTCGGTTTGAATCACAAGGTCAGCAGTTCAAATTCACCAGCCACTTCTTGGAAACCCTAGATAGGGTCACTATGAGTTGCAACTTACTCAATAGCATGTAACAACCAAATCAAGTCTAATGTTCTCTTTAAATTCCCAGAGTGCTTTCCATAGGTCCGTACTCCATGCATGTTTCTCTAGTGGTCCAAGGTTTCCATTGCCCAATTGCCTGGTCATACAGCCAATGCCAATGAATCAGTAGAAATCCAAACATTGGCTCTCACTATTGTCCAATTCTTCCATCATAGCTAGGAAGACAATATATAGTTAAGCCCATTGAACTAATCAGTTCTTACCTTTATCAGTTAGTTTTTCCATCTGCTGCTGGTCTTAATGTAGCAGTTTTCCAGCTCAAGTGTTGTCCATATATCCAAGTTAGCAGAAAGTTGTTCATGTAGCAGTGGGCTATGGTAGACTCTCAGGGAAATCCAGGACTACCCACTTGTGGATGTGCTAGGTGCCTCCCTGCACCCCCTCGCTCCCCCACCCCTTTCTAGTATCGTGTTCATGTATGAACCATTTCCATTTTATTATGGAACTATTTAGAGCATTGGCTTCCTTATTCAAGCATTTTTCAGATATCACCCATGACATTATTTGTCTCTCGGGTCTCATGATGATACTATGTCCTTCTGGCAGTGAGGCAGTCATTAAGCCCAACAGCAGGCATGTTATTGCCTTTCAAATTGCATGCATCTTGTTGCAGCATCTTGAAATTTTTTAGTCCAGAATCCCCAGGCAACGTTCTCAGGTTTTTCCATACGTTCCAATCTATATAAAGAAATGTGGCCAGAAAGCTCCCAAATCATGACTGAATGTGGACCGTAAGAACCCAGCGACCACTTTGTGTAACTCAGATAGAGCTGGCTGTTGCTTGGGCTCCAAATTGAACTTAGATTTCTTCTGAATAATATATGTATGGGAGACAGCAGTATTCCCAGATGTGGAGTATGCACCCTCCAAAAGTCAAATAGACCAACCAAATGCTGGGCCTCCTTCTTAGTTTGGGGGATCTGTAGTGACAGCAACTTACTCTTTGTTGCCTGAAGAATGTCATGGGTGGCTCCAGCCCAAGTTATTGCCAGCAATCTCACTGTTTAGGCAGGGCCCTAGAATTTTGCTGGATTTATTAAGCAGTGTCTGTTGGTCATTTGGACTACCACTGTTTTCAATTCTACCCTAGCTTATTCTTCTGTGTTTGATACTAACATAATATCTTCAGTGTAATGGATCACTGCACTTGAGATCTGCACCAAGTCCATGTCTCTTCTTAACCATACTATGACAGTAAATGGTGAATTCAAATAACCCTGTGCCAACATGCTGAAATTGAAATGGGATCCTTCCCATGTGACTGCTGTTGCTTTTCTGAGATTGCGTTAGAGACAGGAGGCATTTGCAAGGTTAGTCACTTACTAGCAGTCTCAGCTAGCCTGTTGTATTATCTGTATCATCAATACTGTGTCTAGAACACTGAAGCCACCATTGGCATTACTATAGTTAGGCCTCAGTAGTCAGCTGACCACCTCTAAGAGCCATCAGTGGTTTTCATGCTCCATACATGACTGCTACAAAGAAAATTGATTGGCACCAATATTCTAGTCATTAGCATGTATGTCTTTAATCATAGCAATAATCTCCCTATGTCCACTATGTAACCTGTATTGCTTCAAATGAACAATCTTTGTGGGTTCTGGCATTCATGTAAGGAAGATTCAACTAGTTAATAAAGGATGTGTTAAAAGCACGCCATTCACAGCCAGATTTTCTCCTTAGCTCCATCAACTGTTGCACCCCCATACCCCCCTAGTCTAAACTTATGCCCCTTAAATATTTAAATGACTGATTTGGGGATTATAGTACATTAGACTCCTGTGTCCAAGAACCCCAAGAATGTCTCTATCCTTTCCCCCTCCCCAGGCCATTTTACCCATACATATACATATGGCCTTGGCCCCACTGTAGGAGGCTGGACCAGAAGGTCTTGGACCCCCTTATCCAACTACCTGAGCTCCTGCTTCATATGGTCCCAGATCAGAATACCCATCACGAAATTCCTCACAGGTAGGATGAATACGATGTACTTCCTTTGGCCTTTTTTGGAAGCCAGGGCCCAGTAGAAGTTTCCCTTTGTCCACTCAATCCCCAGTATTACTGCATTATAATCTTGGTATCAGCTCTACCTATGCCCACTATCTTCATGCCACTTCTCAGTAACCATCTAAAAATGTGTCTGTTACTTGGGTAAGCAATGTCTCAAATGCCTCTTCCCATTCTGTAAATTGCCCTGAAGTCCTTGCATCTGTATAACCCATGTGCAGCAGTTGTGCCAACAAATCTCACGTGGCTTCTGGCATTGTTGCTTTGTTTCACAGTGATCAGGTTACATGGGGTGCCCATTGCAAAAGGTACTCCTTTAATTACCATCTCTGTCATGATCATTGGATGAATATTTTGATCACCATAAAGTCATTCTAGCATTGCTTCCATAAGCAGCTCATTAATGGTACCCTCTGGAGTAGTCCATTGTGTGTGTTTAGTGGGGGCTGGAGTAGTTTCCTTTCTCAAACTAAACAGATCTTACTGCAGATTTTATCCTGTCAACCAGGTGCCTGTTCCTTCTGGGTTAACCTAGTGTTGCCATTTGTGACTGATCCATAGTCAGTTGTGGCTCTGGTACCAACCCTAATATAGCCTTCCATTCTGGAGCAATTTAAAGTGGAAGATACTGCCCCTAAATTGTTTACTTTGCGAGTCCATTTTAGTAACAGTTCCAGAGGGAGATCATGATACTGATCTACAAAGTGAAGCAATTCCTTTACTCTCTAGTTTTATGAATTTTGTGATGTTGCCCATGCCCTTCTGCAATACCTTCTTGGTGAGCAGTGGTCGTAGGGGTACTTCCTATTGTTATAAGTCAAATTGTTCCTTCCAAATTGTTCCTCAGTACCTCACAAGTGATGGTCGTGCTGACCGAACCGGATCTGGCTTTGCTTCAGTGCTAGTCAGTCCCTACATTCTTCTTCCTTGCCATGGCAGCTGCTACTGATGACAGAAAGCAGGGAATTGTTTTCTCACCCTTTCCTGATCACTGTTTCCGTATGCATCCAACTGAGTCAGTTCATGAGGAGGTAAATCCACGTCTACCAGTTGTAGAGCTTTTGCTTTGGGTAAGTGAGTGCAACACAACAGCTGCTTTAACCTATGGGTAGTTTTTCTCATAGCCAGCTACCAAAGCTTTTTCATTTTCCCCTAAACCACATGTTCCAGTGAGTCAGGGCCGTTGCAACAAACCCCCTCATTGTGACACCAACTGGAGGTCAGACGGAGATGAGCCAGATGCCGGACCCGGAGCAATAGAACAGACATTGCAAAAGCAGTATTATATATTGGATTCAGACTGTGACCTCAAGGCGCGAACTGGTCCCTCTGAAATGTATGAAATGTATGTTAAAGATATCCCAAATAGTCAACTTTCCTAGTATGTTATACTGTTCCATAATCCCTGATATTAATCACCATTCCTCCCCTCCCTCATGTTGTTCCTTTACCTTCAGCTTTTATTTTTCCTTCTAATTTGTCATTTACTTTTTTACCAAACTCTTTGGGAAGAGACATGAGCTCTGGATTGCTGGCAGCACAACCAGTTTAGCAAGTGCTCCCCCTTCAGTCTACTCCCATTCTTTTTGTATAGAATTACATAGGCCCAAGACTAGTGGGGTTTCTCAGCCACTGGGCAGTATGGTACTTCTCACTGACAATCCCAGTTTTTCCACATGGTAGAAAGGTGTAGTTCATATCAGGTAGTTGGAATTCTGTCATACAGATTCAAAGGAATAGTTACTACATCTTGATGAGGGAACACCTTTCCACTTTTCACTCCTAGATATATTTCTGGTCCTGGGACCCCAATATACAGCAAAAGAAAAGCAACTTCAGGTGCTGTTGGGAAAAAACAGTACAATAGTACCAATGTCCTGCCCTATCCCATCTTCCCCAAATCCCCCTGAATTGATCCTCCCGTTGCCCATCACATTGAGTATAAGCACACTCTTACGAAGGCATGTGAGCCAGACCTTCATGCCTTTGCTTGC
>NW_006408652.1:5641288-5642465 GCF_000296735.1 Chrysochloris asiatica | reverse complement strand
ATTGATCATTACTAGTGATTGGAATGCAAAGGTTGGGAACAAAGAGGAAGGATCAATAATTGGAAAACATGGCCTTGGTGATAGAAACAATGGTGGAGATCGCAAGGTAGAATTCTGCAAAATCAATGATTTTCTCATTTCACATACCTTCTTTACACAGCATAAGAGACAATTTTATACATGGACCTCAACAGATCGAATGCACAGAAATCAAATTGACTAGATCTGTAGAAAGACATGATGGAAAAGCTCCATATCATCAGTCAAAACAAGGCAGGAGTAGATTATGAAACAGACCATAAATTGCTCATATGCAAATTCAAACTGAAGCTGAAGAAAATGAAAACAAGTCCATGAGAGCCAAAATATGACCTTGAATATATCCCACCTGAATTTAGAGATCATCTAAAAAACAGATTTGATACATTAAACACTAAAGACCGAAGACCAGAAGAGTTGTGGGATATCATACAGGAAGATATCAAAAAGTCATTAAGACATGAAAGAAGGAAAAGGTCAAAATGGATGTCAGAAGAGACACTGAAATTTTCTCTCCAACATAAAGATGCTAAAGCAAATGGAAGAAATGAGGAGGTACAAGAGCTGAACAGAAATTTTCAAAGGTCAGCTTGAGAAGACAAAATCAAATATTACAACAGAATGTGCAAAGGTCTAGAGTCAGAAAACCAAAAGGGAAGAGCATGCTCAGCATTTCTCAAGCTGGGGGAACTGAAGAAAAAATTCAAACCTCAATTTTCATTATTGAAGGATTCTCTGAACAAATTATTAAATGATGCAGAAAGCATCAAAAGAAGATGGAAGGAATATCAAAAGGGAATGGTTGATGTTCAACCATTGAGCAAGAGCCAATGATACTGAAGGAGGAAGTCCAAGGTGCATTGAAGAAATTGGTAAAGAACAAGGCACCAGGAATTGATGGAATAAAAATTAAATCTTTCAGGAGTGTGAGACGGCATTGGAGGCACTCATTCATCTATGCCAAGAAATGTGGAAGACAACTATCTGGCCAACTGATTGGAAGAAATCCGTATTTGTGCCCATTCCAAAGAGAGGTGATCAGTGGAATGCAGAAATCATCGGACAGTATCTTTGATATCCCATGCGAGTAAAGTTTTATTAAAGGTAATACAGAAATGGCTACAATCATACATAGACA
>NW_006408652.1:5601195-5634733 GCF_000296735.1 Chrysochloris asiatica | reverse complement strand
AATCCCTCCTGAATTGATCCTCCCTTTGCCCCTATTACATTGATTATGAGCACCCACTTATGTGAAGGCATGTGAGCCAGACCTTCATGCCTTTGTTTGTCCCTGGTTTAACCTACAAATGGAAAAGAACAGTACAATACTACCAATGTCCTGCCCCATCCCATCTTCCCCAAATCCTTCCTGAATTGATCCTCCCTTTGCCCCTATCACATTGATTATGAGCACACACTTATGTGAAGGCATATGAACCAGACCTTCATGCCTTTGTTTGTCCCTGATTTAGCCTACAAATGTTTCAATTACTCATTCCACTTTTCTATAGAATAATTACTATGAAGGTGCTATGCAACATGTTCATCTAATATGATATGTTTCTTGGACCACTGTTGCATCCTGTGTAATATAAAATGTGTTCCTTGGTCTGAGAAAAGATTACTTGGTGGGCTAAATTGGAACTAGCTTTTGTTCTAATTTCCTTAATGCTATTTTTGTTTTTTGCCTTTGAATCTGTTATGGGATATGCAAAGCTCAGTCCAAAGTAAGCATGTATCCCTGTGAGGACACATTAATGGTATCAAGTGCAACTTGTGTCATTGGTCCGATATAATCCACTTACCAGATATGTCCAGGCTATCTTCCCTCCCTGCCCCTGCCCCCACTGTCACAATAGCTATCTGCAACTTCTGTCTTTCTTGCTGGCAAACAGCAGTCCTTATTGGTATTTTATGTTTCAGTGTGTTCCTTCAGGAATGTGTCTACAATCAGCACCCCTCTGCATTACTGAAACATAAGCATGCCCATTAATTTCTTTGACCCAATTGGCTACCTTAAGGTAGCCAGCCATTCATGCCTTTGTCTCTCCCATTTTAGCTAATGGATGGTTCCATTGCCCATTCCAATTCTCTATAAAACCATGACTCTCTGGGTGATATTCAACATGGCATGTGTATTTAATAAAAGGTTTCTTGGCTCATTGCTGCATTCCATGGGTTATAAATTGTGTTTCTTGGTGAGCCAAATTACAACACTATATTTTGTTCTAATTCCCTTAGTGGTATTTTTGATATCTGCCTCTGTTACCAGATATGCAAAACCCAGTCCACAATATGTATCTATCCCAGTGAAGGTCCATTTGTAGCCACCTGGTACCACTGGTGTCATTGGTCAGATTTAATGCACTTGCCAACTATGTGCATTGCCACCCCACTCCCACCCCTCACCCCATCCCACCTCCACACAAAGAATCTGCCACATATCTACCTACAACTAGGACATTAGCCTGCCCTAGTCTGATGTGTCTTTTTAATTCCCAAAGTGATTTCCATAAGTCCTTGACCCATGCAGATGTCCCTTTAATGGTTCAAGTTTTCCGTTGCTTAATATCCTGATTGTATAGTCAGGTCATTGTCCAGTTTTCACAGCACACTGTTGAGCTGACTTGTTCTTACCTTCTCTAGAGTCTTTCCTTTCTCAAGTTTTAATGCAGCAGCAAGTGTTGTCCGTGTACCTTCGTATTTCTTCTGTGAACCAAGAATCCTTCTGCTTGACAGCAGAAAGTTATTCATAGGGAATGTCCATATGGCAATGGGCTCTGGCCGCCTCTTTAGTGGATCCAGTTCATACATAACCTGGATGTCCCTCTTCATCCCCCAGTAGATTGTCCCTGTATGAACCATTTCCATTTTATTATGGAACTATTTGGGGCACCCTTTCCATATTAAACTATTTCTCAGGTCTCAGGATCATTTTATGTCCTCCTGTCATTGAGGCAGTCTCAAAGCCCAATAGGAGGAGAGCAATTGCTTCTCAAATGGTGCTGCAGCAGCTGGAAATACTTTAGTCCAGAATACCCAGTGGTCTTTGTAGGACAGCACTCTCTGCATAAGCACGTGTGGTGGGCACCTCCAGAATCATATCTGATTATGGGCCATAGGGGCCCAAAGGCAATGAGACAGACTTATTTCTGTAACTCAGACATAGCCTGCTATTGCTTGTGCCCCAAATTAAACACAGTTTTCTTCTGAGTGATTTTATGGATAAGACACAGCAGTATTCCCAATTGTATAATAATATTCATTCTCGAGAATATAAATTTTGGGATTAGACATCAGTAGCAACTTACTATTTGTTGCCTGTAGAATATCACCAGTGGCTCCTGCTCAAGTTATTCCAAATAATTTCACTGTTTGAGCAGGGTGCTGGATTTTTGCTGGATTTATTAACCAGCTTCTGTTGGTCAAATCTTCCCTAGGTTATTCCATGTTGGATATTAGCATAATCTCATCAGTGTAATGTGTCACTGCACTTGAGGTCTTTACAAGTCCAAATTTCTTCTAACCGTAGTATGACAAGAAGTTAGTGTGGCATCACACTAAAAGAGAAATGGGATCCTTCCCATGTGAAAGCAAACTGAAATTGACTCTTTTTTGAGATCGGGATGGAGCAAGCTCTATCACTGAGTACTTGTGTTCTTTATCATCAATACCATGTCTAGAACAACTGAAGCTTCCATAGTGTATCAGCCTTCATGAGCCATCTGGTTTTTTTATAGGCTGTACCATAAAGATTTACAGCCTCAGAAACCCTGCACAGGGTTGCTATGAATCGGAACTGACTCCACGGCACATAACCACCACCGCCACCACCACCACCACTACAGAGGATTTAGAGTTTATTGGTGCCAACATTCTAGGTTTTAGCATGTATGTCTTTAATGAAAGCAGTCATCTTAATTTTCCCACCACACCACTTATACTATTTCAAATGAACAATCTAAGTGGGTTTTGGCAGTTATACTGGTTCCCATTTAGAATGCAATCAATGCTGGCCTGAGGGAAGATTTGCACAACCTCCATTTTACATTATCGGGTAGAGGGAATGCTTCCCAATTTGATATAATATCCATAGCAATAATACATTCAGTTAATGGACATGCAACTCCTTCACACATGAACTGTTAAAATCTTCTTATTGGTATTCAAACTTTTACCTTAACTCCCCCCTCCCCCCCCATCAATCATTGCATCCCTAGATCCCCTGAGTCTAACCTTAAACCCTCTTCGATATTTCATGGACTGATTTGAGGATTATAGTACATTGGGCTGTGTCCAGGAACCCAAAGAAAGTCTCTTCCCCTACCCCTAGGCCATTTTACCCATATATGTGCATTAAGACTTTGAGTCCCTACTGGGGACTAGATCAGAATATCCTGGGCCCCTCATTAACCCTCATCTTGGTCAACTAGCTGAACTTCTGCTTCAACTAATCTTTGGTAGGAATTCCCATCACTAAGTTCCCCCCAGCTACGATGAATAGAATGGACTTGTTTTTTTATTAGTGGGGGACCAGCAGAAGTTTCCCTTGGACCACCCAACACCCTCCATCAGTGCTCACTATATCCATGCCATTTCTCAGTAACCGTATAAGAATCTGTGTCCTACTGGGTTAAGTAATTCTGACCCAATTACTTCTTACTGTTTTCCTAAGAATTGCCTTTAAGTCTTGCATCTGTATAAACGATGTGAGAAATTGTGCCAACAAATCTGACATGGCTTCTCAGCTTTTTGCATTGTTTCACAGTGGTAAGCTTATATGTGGTGCCCATGTAGTAGGAGCTCCCTCTATTACCATATCGGCCATGACCTGTGTAAAAGGCATACTCATTGGATGAATATCGTGGGCACCATAAAGCCATTCCAGCATTGCTTCCATAAGCAGCACATTAGCTGCTGCTTCTGCAGTGTCCCTTTGAGTATTTAGGGGGCTGGAGGTACAGTTTCACTTCTCAGGGTAAATATATTTTACTGTATATGTTATCTAGTCTCCCAGGCTGGTTGTTCCCTTTGTCTTAACAGTCTGTGCAAATGATCCTAATATTACCATTCATGGCTCTTCCATAGTGAACTGTGGATGTTGCACCTACTCTAATTTGCACTTATATTCTGTAGCATTCTAGGCCAAAGATACTGCCCCTAAATTAATTTCTCCCCCTATTCATTTTAGCAACAGTTCCTCAGGGAGGCGATGATACCGATCTACAAATTGAAGCAATTCCTTTACATTATACACTGTACCCCCCCCCAGGTTCAATAATTTTTTTTGGTTTTCCCCTTCCCTTTTGAATACCTTCTTGGTGAACAGCAATTGTAGGGGTACTCCCTGTGGTTTTAACCCAATTTTTCTTTTCCAAACTAGGTCTGAGACAAGTGGTTACAGTTCTGACCGAACCAGTACTGTAGTCAGTCCCTATGTTAATTTTCCTTGTCATTTCAGCTGCTAATGATAACAGGAACCAATGAATTGTATTTCTCACCTTTTCCTTATCACTGTATTTCCACATGAATCAAACTGAATAATTGATCAGGAGGTAAATCCACATCTATCATTTCTATATTCCATGCAGAGCTTTTGCCTTGGGTAAGTAATTGCAATATTTTTAGCTGTCACTGTGTTGGTTCCAACTCATAGTGACACATTATTGGGGTTCAAGGAGAGACTAGTGGGTTTGAGCCATTGGCCTAGTAATTATCAGTCCAATGCTTATCCTGCAATAACCCACCAGAGCTTCGATCATAACATATAACAATTAGTTTACTCGCTGGGTAATTTTTATCCCATCCAGCTATCAAAGGTTCTTCATTCTCCTGTTTATTCCCCTCTCCCCCAAATCACATATTACAGTGAGACAGAACTTTCAGTGAGCCCCACCATTCTGAAACCTACTGCATATATAATTTCGTACACAAAGCTCAGCATGAGGCTGGTTACTGTGAAATGGATTTTCATGATATCCCAAATGTCCAACTTTTCCAATATGTTAGAGCACTCCGTAATCCCTGATATCAGTCACATCCCAGGGTTCTTCAGTACTCTACAATATCTCATTGAACTCAAACTGTTAAGGAAACAGCTCATACAGTGTGGAAACTGGCAAGTCACACATGTAGAGGATTCTCCTCAACCACGTAGTCTCAAGGGCTAAGGAACACAAATGAGGTAGTCAAAGGACTGACTGTTGATGCGCAGGGCTGTGGGAGCAGGTGAATCAGGTTAGATGATACCACAACTCCCCTAAACTGGAGGTCAAATGGAAAGGAGCCTGATGCAGGGTCCAGAGCAACAGAGCAAAATTTGCCAAAGCATTCATTCATATTGGATTCCTAGGAAAACTGAGCGTGGCGACTTGAGCCATGTCTTTTAGTATGTTGGGACATCTTTATACCTTGTTGTTAAGTGCCGTCAAGTTGGCTCCAACTCATAGCAACCCTTCATAGAGTTTCCAAGGAGTGGCTGGTGGGTTTGAACAACTAACCTTGTGGTTAGCAGTTCAGTGCTTATTCTACAGCACCACACCAGGACTTACAGGTATAGAGGCTAGGATTTACAGTAGGTCACAGAATGGAAGAATATGGCTAAAAGGGGCGTACTAAGTAAGCGCACTGCAGGCCACTCTCTGGATCTTGTAGCCATTGGCCCTTTCATACTTGATCCTTCACCTTCCCCTCCCAATTATGTTATATCCCAAACCAGTTATTAATAAAGTCCTTCATTATGGAATATCCGAAGTTTGACTTTCCTTAGGAACCAGTCATTCTGGTCTGATGTAGATCAGGCTGTGTTCTCCACCCTTCTTGGCCCTTATATAATTTAACTGAGATTATTCCCTTGCCCCTGCATAACCCACTTGTTCATTCTTTTACCTTCAGCTATTATTTTTACCCAAACTTTTCCTCATTGTGAAAAAACATTAGGTTCAACTCCTTTGCCAGTCTACATTGCTGGCAGTAAGACCACTCTAGCAAGGGATTCCCCTTCAGTCCACTCCCATTCATGTTGGGTAGGGTTATATAGATGTAAGACGAGTGGGCTATCTCAACCACTTGGCAATTTGGTACTATTCACTGTCAACTCTAAATTTACTAGATGGGGGAAATGCACAGTCAAATCTCAGGTCTTTGGGAATCCTGGCATACAGCATCAGGGGTATAATTATTGTGTTTTTTCTAAATGATCACCCCTGCCTCTGACACTCACATCTGTACCCCTGGTCCTTGGACTGCATCATCTGGTATGAAAAAAAAGCAACTTCAGGTGATGTGAAGAAGAAAAGTAGAGTGGTACCCACTAGTGCTCACCCCCATATCCTCTTCCCCAAATCCCCCTGAAAAATCTAGGAATCTATGCAGTATCGATCCTCCTTTTGCCTCCCTCATATTGCATGTGAGCACACACTCATGAAGATAATGTGAGCCAGACCTTCATCCCTCATGTTTCAGTGGCCCATTCCAATTCTCTATCAATCATTACTCTGAGGGTGTTGTGTAACATCGAATGCCCATTTAATAGTGTTTCTTGGCCCACTGTTTCACCCTGTGAGCTGTAAATTGTGTTCCTTGCTGAGGAAATATAATTTTGTGGACAAAATTAGAGCAGTGGTTTTTGTTCACATTCTCTTAGATTCCAGTGTGTATCACTGCAGTATAAAGCACTGGACCACAATGTTGGTTTGAACTGCAAGGTCGGAAGTTCAAACCCACCAGCCACTCACCAGACCTTATACAGGGTCACTATGAGTTGGAACCAACTTGATGGTTCCATATATTTCTGTGACGACTCATTTTTACTTACCTGATTTCATTGGTGTCATTAGTGCAATAGATTCCACTTGCCAGCTATATGCATTGCAGTCCCACTCCACCCATCCCCAACCCCCCCCACAACAAATCTTCCCCATAGCTGTCTGAAACCTCTGTTGCTCGTAATAGTCCTTATTTGCATTTTATACTTTAACGGGTACAAGAGGCATGGGTATAGATTCAATTTGTCTTTGCATTACTGTAGCATTCCCATGTACACTTACTTCATGGATCGAATTGGTGACCTTATGGGAGTATAGCAGGATGTCTATTTCTGATTCCAATTGTCTTCTGATCCAAAAAAGAGGTTTTCCTGATGGGCATGAACCTGTCTTACTGTGATTCACAACTGAAATTCCCAGAGTGTTTTCCATTGGTCCATGCCTCATGCAGGTGTCCCATTAATGGTCTAAGTTTGCCATTGCCAACTAGACTGATCATATAGCCAGACCATTGGCCACTGTCCATGAATCAGTAAAAATCCAAACATGGGCTCTCTCACCATTTTCTAATTCTTCCATCACAGCTAGGATGATGGCATGCAGTTTAGCCCATTGAGCTGACCTGTTGTTATGTTTTTCAGAGTCTTTCCATCTTCTGATTTAATGCAGCACCTTTCTACATCAAGTGCTATCCATGTAACTTGAAACTGCCAAGCAGCCTTCTCCTGGTCACCAAAAAATTGATCACAGGGCACTGCCCTTGTGGCAGTGGTCTCTGGCATCCTCTTAAGTAGTTCAAACATAGGACCTATGGGAAAAGAGGCTACCTGCTCATGATTAAGCTGGGTTCCTCCCTGCACCCCCCCCCCCAACCTCCAGTAGCTTGTACTTGTATGAACGATTTCCATTTTATTCTGGAACATAACCCAATATGTAATGAATCTCTCAGGTCTCATGATGATTTTATGTTCTTTTGTTATTGAGAACGTCTCAATGAAAGCCAATTAGCAAGCAAGTCTTTTAAATGGCATAGATTGTGTTGCAGCATCTGGAAATATTTGAGTCCAGATTACCCAATGGTCTTTGTAGAACAACATTCTCATGTGGCACATGCACATGTGACAGACACCTCCAAAAATCATGTCTGAATGTGAACCATAAGGACCCAAAAGGTAAGAAGAGAGCTAGTGCTGTGTTTTACTCAGACATTGTTGTTGTTATGTGCCATCGAGCTGGTACCGACTCATAGTGACCTTATGCACAGCAGAATGAAACACTGACTGATCCTGGGCCAGCCTCACTATTGTTTCCACACTTGAGACCATTGATGCTGCCACCTTGCCAATCCATTTCACTGGGGTCTTCCTCTTTTTCTCTGACCCTTCACCTTACCAAACATGATATCCTTCTCCAGTGACTGGTCCTTCCTAACAATATGTCTGAAGTAGGAGAGACGAAGTTTGGCCATTCTGACCTCCAAGGAGCACTCTGGCTGCACTTCTTCCAACACAGATCTGTTGATTCTTTTGGCAGCCCATGGCACTTTCAATATTCTCCTCCAACACCATAACTCAAATTCACCAATTCTTCTATGTTCTTTCTTATTCAGTGTCCAGCTTTCGCATGCATATGAGATTATTGAAAATACCATGGCTTGGGTCTTTAATGCTTTAAAAAGGTCTTGTGCAACAGACTTCCCCAATGCAACACG
This sequence comes from Chrysochloris asiatica, assembly GCF_000296735.1. Lineage (NCBI taxonomy): Eukaryota > Metazoa > Chordata > Mammalia > Afrosoricida > Chrysochloridae > Chrysochloris > Chrysochloris asiatica. The sequence goes on along the minus strand of NW_006408652.1, from coordinate 5,626,445 downwards.
TCATTTGATTTCTTGACTGCTGCTTTTATGAGTGTTGATAGTTGATCCAAGAAGCAGTTGATTGCAGACAAAGAACAGACCAGGAAGAAGGAGTGATGAACTACTTCTGAATGTTTTTAGTCACTGAAAACCGTATGAATAGCAGAGAAACACTGGCAAATATAGTGCCGGAAAATGAGCTCCTCAGGTTAGAAGGCACTCAAAATGTGATTGGGGAAGAGCTGCCTCCTCAAAGTAGAGTTGACCATGATGATGGGAATGGAGTAAAGCCCGTGGGAGAAAAGCCCACAGGACCTTCATTTGCTGATGGGGCACAACTCAAAATGAAGAGAAACAGCTGTAAACATCCATTAATAATTGGAACACAGAATGTACAAAACATGAATCTAGGATAATTAGAAATTGTCAAAATTGAAATAGAACATATAAACATCGATATCTTAGGCATTAGTGAGCTGAAATGAACCGGTATTGGCCATTTTGAATCTGACAACCACATGGTTTACTATGCCAGGAATGACAAATTGAATTGCATTCATTGTCAAAAAGAACATATCCATACTGCTGGCCATCCTGGTCTCCACCTGGGTTCACCGGGGTCTATTGAATGTGGTCGGGTTTAGCTCGCAACTTCATTGCTGTGTTTTCCAACTCTTCACTTATTGGTGACCAATGTCACCAGCCGGACCACATGCCTGCTCATGTATTCCCCTTGAGTCTCAGTCTCGGAATGGGGTTTGCTCTGAGGAGTCCCGACCACTTGCCTTGATGGCTCCCAGGTGAACAGCTCACTTGTTCTTATAATAATCAATCAGACTGCCATTATTGTTTCGGATTTTTCCTGCCAGTCTTTCTTTCATGAAGTGTCTTCTGTTCTTCTAGCTGCTCCAGGCTGGTCTACTCATCCTTTCCAGTAGAAATTTCCTATCTAAGTCGGTTCTGGATTCCACCTATGGTCTTGTGCAATGTAAAGGCTCCACAGGAAGCCTTTTTCACTGGGCAACTTCTAGCTCCCTTTAAGGTATTCCAATCAGTTATAGGCTGAAGATGGATTTACAAGCTTTCTGTAGTGAGGATTCTGGCTATTCCTTTCTCCCCACCTCAAATATCTATTTTACAATGGTAGGCAAGGGAAACCAAGATTCAAAGGACTACCAAGCATCTTAACACTATTCCCCGTCTTTTGCCCCTTCAAACCATGCCTCAATCCCTGTATCTCGGAGCCCTTTTGTTCCAAGGTTGTGAATACCTCATCATTTACTTCTGTCCCACTTAGCCCATGCAAACCTGCCTAACTGTTCTCCCATCAGCCTTGTTCTTCCATTCCCCTCCTGCTTCTTGTGTTTTGTCCCCCCACCCCCTCCCGCACCCAAGATATCCTGTGCTTTATCTTCTCCTCCCTCCCTCCCCTCCTCTCCCATACATCCTGGTGATCAGCAAATATATATATATATATTTTCCCCTTTTAGTGTGGGTTCTTTTTCTTACTCTTTTACAATAATGGCCCTATGCAATGTTTTTCCTTTTGTGTCTAATTTCACTCAGCATAATACCCTGAAGGTTCATCCATATTATGTGGTGGCTTGCAGCTTCCTTGTTGTTCTTCAAGGTAGCATAGTATTCCATTGTGTGTATTTACCAAAGTTTGTTTATCTATTCTTCAATTGATGGGCACTTAGGCTGTCTCCATCTTTTTGCTATTGTAAATAGTTCTGCTACAAACATTGGTGTGCATATATCTACTCGTGTTATGGCTCATATTTCTTGTGGGTAAATACCAAGTAGAGGAATTGCTGGATCATAAGGTATTCCTATTTCCAGCCTTCTGAGGAAGCACCATCTTGCTTTTCAGAGAGGTTGGACCATTTTTTAATCCCACCAGCAATGCAGGATCATCCCAATCTCTCCACATACTCACCAGCATTTATTGTCCTCTAGTTTTTGTTTTTTTTTTTAATCTATCTTTGCTGTTATTTCTGGTATGAGATGATATCTCATTGTTGTTTTGATTTGCATATCTCTAAAAGGAGCTCTGGTAATGTAGTGGTTACGAATCGGGCTGCAAGTTGCAAGGTCAGCAGTTCAAAACTACCAGCTGTTCTGCAGGAGAAAGATGAGTCTTTCTTCTCCTGTAAAGATTTACAGCCTTGGAAAACCCTGTACAGGGTCACTATGAGTCAGAATCGACTCCACGACACATAACAACAACAGTGACTACTGGTGTGGTGCTATGGGTTAATGCGCCAGACTGCAAAGCCATTTGAACTGCAAGGTCGGCAGTTCAAGCTCACCAGCTTCTCCTCGGAAACCCTATACAGGGTCGCTATGGGTTGGAACCGACTCAATGGCACTTAACAACAACAATGGCTACTGATCATAAACATTTCTACATATGTTTGTTAGCTGCCTGGATCTCTTCCTTGGTGAAGTGTCTGCTCATGTCCTATGCCCATTTTTTTATTGGGTTATCTTTTTCTTGTACAGCTGTTGTAGTTTCCTTTATATTTTAGAAATGAGTCCCTTAGTCTGATGTGTTGTTGCAAAATATTTTTTCCCACTCTGTGGGTTCCCTTTTTACTCTTCTGGTGAAGTCTTTTGATGCACATAAGTTTTTAATTTTCAGTATGTTTCAATCATCTATTTTGTATACTTTTGTTTGTGTAATTTTCACAATGTTTGGTAGTCTGTGTATTTCCTGTATTCGAGCCCTATAGTACCGACGTGAGCTAGCTTCGATTGCTGGATGATCAGAACTCGACTAGAAGAAGAAAGAAGAGGGGGAATAAAAAGAGGAACCTGCTACAATTTGATGACCTTGACCTACACTTACGGATGTAGTAGCTCAGAAAAGGGAACAAACCTTTACAGTGAGGATCACTCCCACCCCCTCGGTATACAGGGTTGACAGGGATGGACAACATAGACATTGGCCACCCAAAATGGGGGGCCTATAAAGGCAAGAAGTGACTGGCTTACAAGCTTTCAAGAGGCATCCTAGTTCCAGACTGGGCAGGGGAATGTAGAATCACCACTGAATGATTTCCAGTCTGTTGGGATCACGCTGGTGAGAGGAAATGGGGATAAGACTCTTGTGATACAATAGTGAATAATTGCCATCAGGTCTGATTCTGAGGCTAGGAAATAGAGAGGTAGATGGTTTTTGACAAAAGGAAGAGAGTGATTGATTTTGCAGCCTAGGAGCTGAGGTCCCTGGGACCATCAAGTGAGAAGAACGGAGAGTGGGACCCTACCCAGAGAGGCAGTGACGGCAAGGATGGATACAGAGAAGATGACGTGGACAGATGGAGCGGCTGGGGACACTGGACTCAGGGAGGGAGAAGGGCTGTGTGCTGACGGCCGGGGGGCGGGCCTGTGTGGTGTACCCTTTGGGGTTATTTGATGATGCATGGAGGGGATTGTAATCATTGCAATGAAACAAAATATGATAGGATGAGTGTAAAGCTGATGTTCTGCCATGTAAACCTCACAATAAAAACTTTAATAAATAAATAAAAAAAACATATCCAGATCAGTCATGAAGTACAACCCTATCTGTGATAGGATGATATCCATGCACCTACAGGGAAAAACAGTTAATACCACTATTCAAATTTATGCACCAACCACTAAAGCCAGTGAAGATGAAATAGAAGAATTACTAAGACATAGCCTCCTCATAGCCTGCTGTTATTTGGGCCCCCCATAAAATGCCATTTTCTTTGAGTAATTTTATGGATAGGAGCCATTAGTATTCACAAAATTCAAATAGAGCAACCATACTTTGGGTTCCTGCTAAGTTTTGGGGTAGGTAGTAGCAGCAGCACCTTTTTCTTTATTCCCTGTGGAATTTTATGTGTGACTGCAGCTCAAGTGGTTCCTGAGATTTCTCTGTTGGCTCTGTGTTTTTGCTGGGTTTATTAATCAGTCTTGTTAGTTATATGGACCACCATTGTTTTCATATTTTTTTCTAGCCTATTTTCCATGTTTAATATTAATATGATATCATCAAGACAATGTGTGACTGAACTTTAAATCTGCACCAAGTCCAAGTCTCTGCTTATTCTACAGCACCACCCCAATGTTCCATACATATATAGTACAAGAGACTAAATTTAAGAAATTTTTCCTGGGAAAATATCTGGGGTAGAAAATATGGTGGCTTAAGTATGAGCTACTTTCTTTTCATGAATTTCTTTCCATGGCATTAATAGTCCATTTAGTTTTGTTAACAGTTTTACCACATACCCAGCCTACTTTGTGTGTAATATAAAGCTCATCTTATTTTCTATGCTATGGTACTTAAAACATGCATCAGCATTTTGGCTGTGTTACTCTGCTCTCAGCTTCCATGAGCTGTCTTTTTCCAAGGCTGTGCAGGACAATGATATAGAACATTTGTTAGTAACAACATTCCAGTATTTAGCATGTATATCTTTAATCAAAGCAATTTCTTTTGTCACCATGTAAACTATACTTCTTCAAATTAACAATCTGAGGGTTCAGGCAATTCTAATGGTTGTCATTTAGCATGTCCAATCAATACTGTATGAAGGCTAGTCTTATATACCTACAGTTTATAAAATCAGGTACAATATCCCCAATTAGACATAATACCCACATCAGTAATACTTTCAGGTAAGGGAGATGTACATATTTTCTGGAGTATTCCATTGAGTACTTCAAGTAAGGTGGTAAGGGACTGTTGCCCTTCTCAAGTTAAATAGCTGTTACTGCAAATTCTATCCAGTCCACTGGATTTGATATTCTCTCTGGGTTAACCTGTTTAATTGATACTAGTATTACCATTGTTAATGGTTCCACCATATGTTGTGGGTCCTACACCAATGCAAACATACTCCTCCATTCTGTATAATTCAAAATTAAGGACACTGCCCTTAAATTCATCACTGTCACAATCCATTTTAGTGATGGTTCCTCAGGGAGCTGATGATATACTGATCTAAAACTTGGAGCAACTCCTTTACGCTCTACCCCTTAGTTTCAGTGATTTCTTGGTTTTTCCCACCTTTCTGAACCAGTACTGAGACAAATGGTCGTAGTTCTGAGAGAACCAGGTCTGGACTTGGTTTATTGCTATAGTCAGTTCCTATATTCTATTTCCTTACCACTGCAGCTGCTACTGATAACAGAAGCCAAGGAATTGGCTAATTAACCATGAGGTAAATCCACATCTACCAATTCTATAGCTCTTTTTGCTTGGGAAAGTGATTATATCACAACAGCAGCTATAATCGATGGGTAATTTTGATCCCATCCAGCAACCAAAGGTTTCTCATTCTTCCATTTCTCTACTTTTTCCCCAAGCCCCATATTCCAGTGAGCCAGGACCATTGCAACAAGTCCCACCATTCTGATACCAACTGCATAAATAATTTATTTTAGAAATATCATACCAAGACTGGTCCCTATGAGGTGGATATTAAAGGGTTCTCAAATTTCCCACTTTTTCAATATGTTATACCACTCCTTAAACCATGATGAGTCCACTCCACCCTTCTCTCATGTCCCAGGGTTCTGTAGTACACTGCAATGTCTCACAACTGACAAACTTTCAAGGAAATTGCTCAGGCAGTTTTGGAGGCTGGCATATCCCAAATCCATAGTTAAGGCATCTGAAGGATTCTCTATGTATTTCAAGAGCAGAAACCACAAAATCAGGATATTGATTCTCAAGGCTGTGGGAACAGCTGAATCCGATTGTCCCAGGAACTGGAGGTTAGATGGAGATGAACTAGATACAGGATTAGTGCAAGAGGGCGAACTTTGCCAAAGCATTACTATATATTGGCCTCAGACTATGACTTCAAGGAAAACTAATGGTGGTGACTTGAGTCACACCCTGTAGTAAGTTTGGGCTATCTTTATTCCTTGTTGTTGTTGTTGTTATGTGCCGTGGAGTCGGTTCCGACTCATAGCGACCCTACACAGGGTTTCTGAGGCTGTAAATCTTTACGGGAGCAGACCGCCTCATCTTTCTCCCATGGAACCGCTGGTAGTTTTGACCTTGAGGCTCTCAGCCCGATTCGTAACCACTACGCTACCAGAGCTCCATATCTTTATTCCTTAGTCCCTCCTTAATACCTTGCTCCGTAATCCCACTGAATTTTAGTTGTTAAGTATATAGGGTTTCTGACTAGTGGCTGATGGGTTCGGACTGCTCACCTTGCAATTAGCAGTCCAGTGTCTAGTCTTAATCCTGTCTCAGTAATAACTCCTTCTAAAATGAGACTATACTAACAGGTATAGATGCTAGGGTTTACAGTGTGAACAGAATGAGGAAGATGGCCAGAAAGGCCATAGTAAGTAACTCAACTGCAGTCCATCCCCTGGCTCTTGGCCATTGGCCCTTTCATACTTCAAGACTCTTTCATTCCCTTCCTAATCATGTTAACAGCCCAAACCAATTACAATTAATCCATCATTTAGGCAGAGGCCTAAGGGTGAGTGAGATTCCTCAAGTACCAGTCAGTCAGGTCTGCTGTAGGTGTCCATCTGATCTGGTCACGTTCTCCAACAAAAGTTTGTCTTCTCTTCACCCATCTTGATCCTTAAAAAAAAAAAAAAAGATGATTAATTTGTTGTGAATCTCAGGGTATCAGCTTTATATTCAATGCATAACACATTATTCATTCCTTTACCTTACTTCCATTTGTCTTTTTTTTTTTAACCCAAACTTTGCCTCATAGGGAAGAGACATTAGGGTTTAGCTCCTATGCCAGTCCAGATTGCTGGTAGCCAAACCAGTCTAACAAGTGCGCCCCCCTCAGTCCACTGCCATTCATGTTGGGTAGGATTGCATCATTTTAAGACTAGCGGGCGATCTTAACTACTAGGTAATATGGTATAATTTGCAGGTGGGGGAAAGTACAGTTCATCCCATCAGGCCATTGGGCAGTCAGGCATACATGCTCAGAGGTTTAGTTACTGTGTCTTGCTGAGAGATTACCCCTGTTTCTGGCCCTGCTACTGACACTGTAGCATCTGGTAGGAAAGTTCAGGTTATGTGCTGGAAGAAAACTACAATGGCACCCACCAGCATCCTCCCTCACCCTCTCTTCCCTAGATCCCTCCAAAAATGATAGAAATCAATCCCTTGGTGATCCTCCCTTCCCCTCACCCATGTTGAGTATGAGCATACACTCAGGAAGGTGTGTGAGCCAACCTTTCCTGCCTTTAACTTCCCCTCACTTCAGATAAAAATTGTTTCAACTGCCCATTCCAATTCTCTAGCAAAACATTGCTCTGAGCTGGTATGTAACACTTAATATGATGTTTCTTGGCTCACTGTTGTACCCTATGGGCTGTAAAGTGTGCTCCTATGTCTGAGGAAACATAACTTGGTGGCCCAATTTGGAGCAGAATCTTTCATTCTAATTTCTTTAATGGTAGTTTTGGCGTACACTTCCATTACTGGATATGCAAAGCCCAGTCCAGAGTAAGGATCTATTCCTGTGAAGACCTATTTGTAGCCACCTGGTGCCACTGGTGTCATTGTTCCGATATAATCCATTTGCCATCTGTGTGCTGGGCATTCCCCTCACCCCAGGAAATCTGCCTCATGCCTATCTGCAGCCACTCTCTTTCATGGTGGCAAACAGAGCAGTCCTTATTCTCATGTTATACCTCAGAGGGTGCAGGAAGGATGTGTCTTGATTCAGCCCATTTCTGCATTTCTGCAGTGCCCCATGTCCACTCATTTCTTGGACCCTAGTGGCCTCCTCAAGGTTGCATACCAGCATGTCTACTTGCTGATTCCAATTGCCTTTTAAAACAGAAAATAGATTCTTCTGATGGGCATCAATTTGTCCTAGTCAAATGCGCCCTTTGAATTCCCATAGTGTTTTCATAATTCCTGGCCCCATGAGGGTGTGTTTAATGGTCCACATTTGCCATTGCCTAATAGCCTGATCATAAAGCCAGGTCATTTGCCACTGCCCATGAATCAGCAAAAATATAAACATAGATTCATTGTGCAATTCTTCCATCATAGCTGTTCCGCCCACTGAGCTGACCTTTTAATGCCTTTTTCAATCAAGAGTCTTTCCATCTGCCGGTTTTAATGCAGCAGTATTCCTCATCAAGTGTCATGCATGTGAGCCAAGTAGCCTTCAGAAGAAAGTTGTTCATAGGGCATTGGCTATGTGGCAATGGGCTCTGACTGCCTCAGGTGGTTCCTGGAAGGACCTATGGGAAAACAATCCACAAGCTCATGAATAAGCTAGGTGCCTCCCTGTATCCCCACCAGTAGTTTTTTTGTTTGTTTGTTTTCTTTTATTGGCCCTTTGCATTTTACCATGGCACTATTTTGAACACCACTTCTTTATTCAGGTGTTTCTCCAACATCATGCTGTTCAGAATCTCTCAAGCATCATGATGAGATCATGCCCTTTCTCATTGAGGCAGTCTCAGTCAAAGTCCAAAGTCATTGTTGCTATTAAGTGTGTCAAGTTGGTTCCAACCCATAGTGATCCTGTATAGAGTTTCCAAGGAGTGGATGGATGGTGAACTCGAACCACTGACTTTGTGGTGCAAACGGCACATAACAACCTATGTTAAAGGTTTGTTTGGTACAGTGAGTTTACTTGATACGATTCTTCTACCCTTACTTTTTGTGGTGATGGTGGGTTGTATGCCGTGGAGTCAGTTCCGACCCATAGCGACCCTGTTACAGGGTTTCCAAGGCTGTAAATCTTTACAGGAGCAGAAAGCCTCATCTTTCTCTAGGCAACCGCTGGAGTCAGAACTGACTCCACAGCACATAACCATTATCATTACATATTCAAGGTGCTAATTAGACATAAAATTGATAACTTGTACTTTTATATCATAGGATATAAGGAACAGGTGAAATAAGTTATTATCATAAAGCACTATACTTAATAGATTAAAAAAACTTTCAATAATTCTGAATGTCATGATTAACTCTTTCTTTTCATTCAAGAATAAGAACAATTATTTAGTTGTCATTATTGTATCTTTACAATATAACTCAGACTGGTAAATATCTTTTGTTAATATGCTTTCTTGAGGTTTTTGATAACGTTCTGGAATTTAAAATCTCTTTACTCTAGATTTTTCCAGGATTCTTTTTATTAACCATAGCAGTTTTACCTGGAGTTGAACATTAATATAACAAAAGCAGAAACAGCAGTATACAAAATAAATAAATATGATCTAATAAAAATTTAAAATATGGTTTATCAAAAGACTTTACTAAAAAAGTGAGAAGAGAAGTTACTAATGGTGAAAATTATCTTTGCACACCATATATCCTATAATAATCTAATAACCAAAAAATATATATAGGTGTTTCAAAATATGATGGGAAAATGAAATAGAACTTCCACAACTTAACAACCAAAAGAGAAAGAACCCAATCATAAAATAGTTGAAGGACAGGAATAGCCATTTCACGGAAGAGAACATGCAAATGGCCACCAAACACATGAAAAGATGTTCTTTGTCATTAATTCTCAGAAAGATGCAAATGAAAACCACAATGAAATTCCATTACACCCCCACTCTGACGGGTAAGATAAATAGAAAGTAACCATGCTGCTGAGGATGTGGGCGAAAAAGAACCCATATCCAGTGCAATGCAAAATGGTGTATAGAATGTGGAGAACGGTGATGGGTCTTTATAAAAAAGCTGAAAGTAGAACTGTAGAGTCAGCCATTTCACTCTTAGTATAGTCCTGGTTTGGCACTGTAGGATAAAGCACTAGACCATATGGTTGATTTGAACCACAAGGTTGGGAGTTCAAACTCACCAGCCACTCCTCAGAAAACCTGTATAGGCTAGCTGTGAGTTAGAACTGACATGACGGCACTTAACAACAATGACATAGACCCAAAGAACATGAAAGCAGAGATACAGCATACACACACACACACACACAAAATGTGTACACCAATATTTTTTCCGGCACCATTCACAATACCAAAAGATAGGAATAACCTAAATGCCTTTCAACAGCTAAAATGGTTAATAAAATATGGTGCATACAGTATTTGCTTCAGCACACATGTATTTGGAACAATACAGAGAAGATTAGCAGGACCTCTGTGGAAGGATTACACACAAATTCCTGAAGCATTCCTTTTTTTTTTTTTTTTTTTTTTTTCCTAAAGGCAAAATTCAGAAGGGTTTGGAAAGAATGAGGAGTGGAAATGAGAAAGACAGGAAGGAAGCCAGATAAGTAATGCTACATTGAGATGACATGAAGTGTATGTTTTATTGAATGGAAAGCTGATGATATGCTGTATAAACCTTCACTACATTCACAATAAAAACCCTAAAATGGTAGTTGCGTGCAATGGACTCCCACTCAGCGGGTAAAGAGAAATGAAGTCTTGATGCATGCTACAGTATGGGGTATGGATGGAGCTGAGCAAAATAAGTCAATCACAGAAAGACAAATTTTGTATGACCTTACTTAGATGAGAAGAAAAGGAAAATATAGCTCTTATAACACATTAGTTACAAAATCAAGGTCAGCTGTTCAAAACTACCAGCGATTCTGCGGGAGAAAGATGAGGCTTTCTGTCTCCGTAAAGATTTACAGCCTCGGAAATCCTATACAGGGTCGCTATGAGTCAGAACCACCTCCACGGCCCATAACCACTAACCACCACCATAGAGACCAAAGTTTCTTAGTGGTTAACAGGGGCAGGGGGTGTGTGGAAAAAAAGAGAGTTAACATAGATGGAAATATCACATTGATTAATGGTGGAGTTACAAAGCCAATTATTGTAATTGCTGTCAATAAGTTGTATACTTGTAAAAAAAAAATTGAATTGGCGAAAGTTGTGTGATAGGTACGTTTGCAACAATAACTGCGAGTGGGGTTGGAAGAGATTAGCTTCTGAGGATGCTTATGTGTAACTCACCACAATGCAATTTGGTTCTTTAGTTTGGAGAGTTTTGAGGGTTATGATTTCATAGGACATCCCAATTACCATCGAAAGCTTGGTGTGTCTGCGGGCACAGCCGAGAAGAGGTTGTTCCTAATCCTGAATTTTAGCTTGTTTGCGCTTAGGTACCGTTGAATGCTTTTGACTCATAGGGACCCTCTGCACAACAGAAGGAGACTTTGTCTGGTCCTGTGCTATCCTCACAATTGTTGCTCTATTTTAGCTCATGTGTCACTTCACCTCATTGAGTGGTCTTGGTCTTTTTCACTGACCCTCCACTTTACCAAGCATGATGTCTTTCTTTTATCACTTCTGTGGTAAACCCAAAACTGTGAGTATGGTTTGTACATTTTGTATGGCCATTGTAACAAGTTATAGAACCCAGTAGAGAAGAGGAGAGTGTCATGGAGGTGCTGGTAGAAAAGTTGTAGGGTGGAAGCATGTCTGACCTTCACCTCACTGGAATCCATTTAAATTCTCCTCACTCTTTGTGAAACTGTTGTTGGTGTGGACTGTGGAGTTGGTTCTGACAAACAGCGACCTTGTATAGGGTTTCCAAGAACAACTGGTGATTTTGAATTGGCGACATTGCAGTTAACCAGTCCAGTGCTAATCCTATAGTACCACACCAGAGATCAGTAAGTTTTAGGGCACACAGGTAGCCAGTGATGACGTAAGTTTGCAAATACATTCCAAGTTAGGGGAAATCTGCTACAAAAGACCTCTATTAAGTGTTGAAGAGCAAAGATGTCAGTTTGAGGAAAATACCCAGGCCATGGTATTTTTAGTAGCCTATTATAGTCCTGGTGTGGCCCTGTGGATTAATGCGCCAGACTGTAAATCCGTTTGAACTGCAAGGTTTGCGGTTCAACCTCACCAGCTGCTCCTGGGAAACCCTATAGAGGGTCGCTATGGGTCGGAACTGTCTCGACGGCACTTCACAACACAACAACAATATGCATGAGAAAGGAGCTCTGGTAGCGTAGTGGTTACAAGTTGGGCTACCAACCTCAAGGTCAGCAGTCCGAAACTCCCAGTGGTTCCATGGGAGAAAGATGAGGCGTCCTGCTCCCATAAAGATTTACAGCCTCGGAAATCCTATGTAGGGTCACTATGATTCAGAACCAACTCCACGGTACTTAACAACAACAATATGCATGAGAAAGTTGGACAATGAATAAGGAAGGCCAGAGAAGAATTTATGCATTTGAGCTTTGGTGTTGGAGAAGAATGTTAAAGATGCCATGGACTGGCTACCAGAAGAACAAACACATATGTGTTGGAAGAAGTACAGCCAGAGTGCTCCTTGGAAGCCATAATTTCTACATATTATCAGGAGATACCTGTCCCTAGAGGAGGACATCATGATTGGTAAAGTGGAGTGACAAAGAAAAAATGGGAGCCGCCCCCCCCCCCCAAAGATAGCTTGACACAGTGGCAGCAATAAGGGGCTCAAGCATAGCAGCAGTTGTGAGGCTGGCGTAGGACCAGGTGGCGTTCCGTTCTGTTGTGTATGAATCTTTATGAGTCAGAGCCGACTGGATAGCGCTTACCAACAGCATAACATAAAGTTTATTTATATATCGTTTTCTTTTCTGTTGTTTTTTTTCCCCCTACAGATAATGCTCTGTGTGCCAAATATAATAATATAGTACCTGAGAAAATAAAGAATAATCTTAGCAAAAGAGACATTCAGCTAGTGGAACAATAGCACCTATTTCAAACACGTTTACAAGTCTTTACATGTTTGTGTGGCTATGGAATCATTTGTGATAACGCAGTCTTTCATGCTTCTAAGTAGCTTTTTAATTTTCAGACAGCTTTTACAAATGCCAATCTTATGATGGGAATAAAGGATAGTATTTGTTACCAGTTGCCATTGAATTGAATCCAAGTCCTGATTACCCAAGGTGTGGCAGAGTATCACTGTGCTCCGTCAGGTTACACAACACATTTCTATAGCCCTGGAGCTGACAGTAAGCCTTTGGTGCATCTGGATGGTTTCATTATGTTTATCCTTATCATAACTGTCATTATGACGTAAGAGCCGTTATTTCTTTCTTGAGGTTGAAACATTGTGTTTTGAATGGTTCAATGTTTAAGCACACAAAGTAAATGATTGGCTGGTGATGTCTTTCATTTTTTCAATATGAGTAGTTTTTTTGTATCCCATTAATAGCAGAATTATAAGATTGTTATAATTCCAATAATCCTTTCGCCGTTCACCTAAGGAAATAATACAGAGCTATATACTGACAAATTTAGCAGTGTAGCATTTAATTGTGTGGTCCATCTTCTTCTATGCATAAAAATACAGCATAACACTTACGTTGTTGTTATGAGCTCTTGAGTCAGTCTGACACCCAGGGACCCTCTCTCTATAGATCTTCTGAGTAGTGGCTGGTGGATTTCAACCATCGACCTTGTGTTTAGCTTTCTATTGCTTATCTTACACTAGAAATAACCATAATGTGCTCTTGTTTTTAAATTGATTTGACCAGAACAGTATCATTTTATACCAATGTCACGAATATTATTCCACACATTTCTCTGAAATGGCTTTTCCTTTTAGGCCTTTTTTCATGGCCTTCCCTCTAGGTAATCATACCCTTTATGTTTAAAATTCAATTCTCAACTCCCATTATGTGGTGTGATTTCAGAGGAGAAGCCTTAAAATGATGCCAGATGTTTTGGAAATTAATTCATTGATTCTCCCTCCATATTTAAATCAATACCACGCTGTTGTGTTTGTTGTTGTTATTAAGTGCTATCAAGTCGATTCCAACTCATAGCAACCCTGTAGAGAGGTTCTGAGGAGCAGCTGGTGAGCTTGGACCACCGACCTTGCAGTTCAAATGACCTTCAGTCCAGAGCAATTACCCACCATACGACACCAGGACTTCAATATCATACTAGTCTAATTATTACGACTTGCTATTAACTCCTGGTGTGGTGTTGTAGGATCAGCTCTGGAATGTGAACTACAGTGTTAGCAGTTCAAACCCACCAGCTGCTCCTTGGAAACCCTATATAGGCTCACTATGAATCGGAACTGACTCAGTGGCACTTAGCAACAAATTAACTTTTAGAAGTTCTGATAGGGTGCTGTTGGATAAGCACTGGACTACTAACCACAAGATCAGCAGTTCAAACCCAACCAGCAGCTCCTTGGAGACCTTATACAGGACTAAGGACATTCTTATAGATGATGGCATTTTAAGTTGTCTAATTGTAAGATATTTTAAATATGACAATCAGTCTTAAAAATGTAATTGCTAAAACAATATCTTTACTATACAATTTCACATTCGGGAGCATGGGTATACATCTGTTATTGAAAGCTTTCTTACATGTACTCAAATACTGTTTTGCATTATAATTCTAGGTCCTGGAATTTTCGGAATACATTTATTTGCACTATATGTACAGCCCTGTGTGTGTATGTGTGTAAGTGTCGGTATATTCTCACTTAAAAAGGCCAACATTCCATTTTTCAAATGTGCATTCTTATGTAAAATAGGTAGGTGTGATTAACCCTTATATGTTCATACAAGTATTTTGGCTTCTTCTTGCCTGGTGTGATGATGAAATGTCAAGCTCCAGAGAAGCCCCGAACGTATTGTCAGACTCATTCTAAGCTCTAACTAATCTTCAGTGTACTGACTTTATTATTACTAGTACTGCCAGTGGAATCCTGGCACTTAATAACAACAACAACAAGTACTAGTAAGAAGTCCAGGTGTGGCCCTGCAGGATAATGCACTGGCCCACAAGGTCAGTTTGAACTGAAATATTGGCGCTTCCAACTTACCAGTGGCTCCTCACAAACCCTATGCAAGGTCGCTATGAGTCAGAACTGACTGGACAGCAGTTCAAGTACTACTAAGGAATCCTGGTGTGACGCTGCAGGAAAATGCACTGGCCCACAAGGTCAGAGGTTCAAACTCACCAGCCAACCTCCAGAAACCCTTTACAGAGCTGAAACCAACTCAACAGCACTTAACAATAACAACAACAGTACTAGTAAGGAGTCCTGGTATGGTGTTGCAAGATAACAACTGGACTGCTAACCACAAGGTTGGTGGTTCAAACCCACTAGCTGTTTCTTGGAAACCTTATACAGGGTTGCGATGAGTCAGAACCCACTCTGGCACTACACAACAACAACTACTGCTACAGCAGCTCTGGTGGCAGAGTTCCGGGTTCCTCACTGAAAGGGTTATTCGCTGAGAGGTCAGCAGTTCAAACCCACCAGTTGCTTCTCAGGAGAAAGATGAGACTGTCTGCTCTTGTTAAGATTTATAGTCTCGGGAGCAGTTCTACTCGTCCCATACTGTCACAATGAATCGGAATTGACTCGGTGGCAGTAGGTTTCCTTTTTGGGTTTTCAGAGCAGGTATTATTTTATTGGTTGAGAAACTTGAAACAAGGACAAGTAAATGGACTTCATTCATTTTGAAGACGAATTAAAAAAAAAACATCGGTTCCCTTTATAAACAGTTGGTAATTAGAAAATTTAACTTTAGGGAAACAATAAAATAATGTATAAGGAAAGATGGGTAAGTAACCACTAATGTAATCAAATTCACATTGTAAAGTGCACATGCAATCATACTCTTTCTTTACCGTGTTCAAGCAAATATATAGATATATTGACAGGGTTTGTAAAGTGTGTGAGGGTCATTTCTACAAAATTGGATCTTATAATAAACATTCTTCAATTGAGTTTTCTCACAGAACAGTGCAGTGTAGACAGCCATACAGTTCAGTTCCTTTCTTGGTTTTATGTTTCTGTGTGTTGGCAATCCAGCCTTTTAAACCATAGGGAATGACATTTCGTACACGTTCAGAGTGTGTGTTTTTATGTTTTTCTGGCAATGTTTGTGTTGCTTAGTATGATAAAAACTCATCAGCAGACATGCCACAATATTTTATTTATTATAGCTTGACAATATAATTTAGGCTCTTTATTGCAAGTGTTTTATTTCTTGAATATTCTCACCTGATTATTCGGTGAGGACAGAGCAGATTTTTATAAATATCTCATTAGGATTTTTAGAATGTCAAGGCCACAAAGAATTTTAATGAAATCATTGGATTTGTGTATATGATTCCAATTATGTAAGCTATTTTATAACACTCAGAACAGTTTCCTAACTTTCTTCATGTCTGACTGAACATTGCTTATTTTGTCCATATGTTTTATATATTTCCTATTATATATTTTCTATATTTTCTGTTATCAATGGGAGCCGCCTTGATGGCACTGTAGTTAAGCATTACTTGATTGCTAATAGAAAGGTTGAAAGTTCGAATTCACCAGCAGCTCAGCAGGGAGAACATGTGGCAGTCTGTTCCTGTAAAGCCTTCTTTGGCTTGAAAACCCTATGGCGCAGCTCGCCTTTGTCTTATAGCATCTCTATGTGTTGTTATCAAACTCAACGGCCAGTAGGTTTGGAATGGGGTTTATTACAAATGTCACAATGATTAAACGATCTATCCTGCTGTTGTTGTTAAGTCCTGTTGTGTTGTTTCTGACTCATACTGACCCTGTATAGGATTTCTGAGGAGTGGCTGGTGAGTTTGAACCACTGACCTTGCGATTTAAACTGACCTTGCAGCCCAGTGCTTATTCTACAGTGCCACACCAGGATTCCTGTCCTGCAATATGTAATAATTTTCGTACATATACTTTCTGTCTGGTATTACTGACTTCATTTATATCTTCTTCAGTTTCCATGTAATTTTTACTTTTCCTAAGATGAGTAGCTTCTAATTTCAATGACCTGAGATGAAGTCTCAAGTCACTTCTTTTTTTAAAGCTTTTATTGTGAATCGAGTGATAGTTTATAGGGCAGATCATCAGTTTTACACTCAGCAAATCATATTTTGTTTCATAGCAATGATTATAGTCCCCTCCATGTACCATTGGTTAACAGTACTTGCCTCTGTTCCCACCTCCCCTTTTATTTGATGTACCAAAAACATGCAGAAAATACGTATTTGTTTAAAAGTCCGAATAGCACCTTTTACAAACTAGCCTCCTGCCCACTAGCACACAGCCTTTCTCATTCCATAGGTCTAGCGTCCTCAGCCATTCTCTCTCTCTGCTTCCAGGTTTTCTGGTTAGGATCCCACCTACTGCTCATGCTCATCCCTCTTGCTGGTTCTAGGGTACTCTGTTCTTGGAATGAAAGACTACCTCCCCACCCCCATTTTGTTTCATATCTTCTACATTTAGAGTTGTAACAATTGCAATTAATCATGATAACAATTACTCACTATAGAATTGAAAGAATCCTGTCCCCACCCTCCCCCATCCCCTTTCACTAGACCCATCTAGACAAGAGGAAAACTATTCAGTGGGGAGTCTCCTTTACCCCCACTCATTCTGAAACTAAGCACACTCTTGAAAGCTTGTAAGCCTACATAGCCCCCCATTTTAGGTAGCTAATATCTTAACTTGCCTGTCCCTATTAACCCAGTATACTGAGGGGACAGGCTTGATCCTTGATATGAAGAATCTTACCCTTTCAGTTGGAATTTTGAGCAACTACATCCATAATCAAAGGATTGACCAGAGGAAGAAAAAGAGTTTGAAACAGGAAGCAAGCATAAATTGCTACAATTTGATGAAGTGGACCTTTGCTTATGGATGTAGTTGCTCATGTCACTTCTTATAGTAAGTAAGTGCTTTATTGCAGACTCAGACCAGCCAGGCAGCATTACTGAGGGGACTGTGCCTCTTCCCTCCCACTGACAATGTCTACCTACGTATCTACTCATGGATATTGCTGGTTATTACTGTTATTGCAGGACTGTGCGTATAACAGTATTTACTTTGGTTGTCTTTTATTCTTGTGTTCCTCCCAGTGTCTTTGTTTGCCTTCAACATTTTTGGCTGACCTCCCTCTTCATCTATACTGACTGTTTCCTCTGTCACCCAAGTTAACACACATCTACTCTCTAGCCAGTGAATTATTCTCCCTGCCCTTCCCACCACCACTCTCCCCGTCCCTCGGTAATTATCAAAGAGTATTTCTTTTAGAGTTAAAACATTTTCTTGAGGTTTTAGAACAGTAGTCAGATAACATATTTGCTCTTTTGTGATTGACTAATTTCACTCAGCATATAATGTCCTCCAGGTTCATCCATGTTATGAGGTGTTTCACAGATTCATCTGCATTCTTCAAAATTTGTTAGTATTCCATTGTGTTTATATGCTAAAGTTTCTTTTTTTAATAAAATGTTTTATTGTGAATTATGTGATAGTTTTCATGGGAGAACAATAGTTTTACATTTCACCTTATCGTATAAAGTTTCATTGCCATGATTACAATCCCCTCAATGCATCATCAACCAACCAAAGGGTATACCCTGCAAGCCTGTCCCTGGGTCGTCAGCACACAGCTCCTCTCCCTCTCTGGGTCTAAAGTCTCCAGCCGCTCCATCTCTCCACGTCATCATCTCTGCCTCCATCTCTGGCATCACTGCTTCTCTGGATAGGGTTCCGCTCTTTGCTCTTCTTCCTTGATGGTCCCAGGGACCTCTGCTCCTAGACTGCAAAGTTAATCACTCCCCTCCTTGCTACAAAACGTCTACCTTTACATTTCCAACCCTCACAATCACTCCTGTTCCTCCATTCTTAATGGATAGTAAGCCTGATCTTTTTATATTATTATTTTAAAATAATTTTGAGTATTGCTCCGCATATTCTCCTACTCTATCTGGAACCTTCGGATGTGATCCCTTTCAGAGCAGTTGGTAGTGGTAGCTGGGTACCAGCTCGTTTTATGGTCTGTCTCAGAGTCATGGAAACTGATGTTCACATGTTACAGTAGTCCCTGATTTCACATGGTACAATAGTCCATTGGACTAATAGATTGCAAGCCTCTTCAATTTTCATTACACTTCTTTCTTGTGCACATGGAGAGAATAATAGCTGCACCTTAGATGTCAGCTCATAAGCTTTAAATATCCCAGATGCTACGTACCAAAATAGGATGTAGAACATTGTCTCTGTGGACTATATTATGCCATTGACCATGATGTTCCCTGAGACTATGGTCCTGAGCACCATGCACAGATACTCATTACTTTAAGATATTTGATACCTAAAAAGTTTTCATCATTTTGCTCTCTGTATGTCCCACCACATTCATAGTTGTGTTTGCAGGCAAGGTAAATACCCATGTGCCAATATCTTCTTTCAAACTTATATGTTTTGGGGCTATATAAAAAAATGCATATGACGTTATTGAAAATACCCATCTAGGGTCAGGCACACCTTAGTCCTCAGACATATTTGCTTGTCAACACTTTAAAAAGATCTTGTGCAGCAGATTTGCCCAATGCAATATATCGTTTGATTTCTTGACTGCTGCTTCCATGAGTGTGCTGCTTACATGGGTGTTGAGGGTTGATCAGAGCAAAATGAAATCTTTGACTACTTCAATCTTTTCTTCATTTATATGAATGTTGTTTATTGATCCAATGGTGAGGATTTTTGTCTTCTTTACATTGAGATGCAACCCATACTGAAGGCTGTGGTCGTTGATCTTCATCAGTAAATATTTTAAGTCCTCTTTGCTTTCTGAAAGCAAGGTAATAACATTTGCATATTGCAGGTTGTTAATCAATCTTCCTCCCATTCTGATGCCACATTTTACTTCCTGTAATCCAACTTCTCAGTTTATGTGCTCAGCATATAGATTGAATAAGTATGGTGAAAGAATAAAACCCTGGCACACACCTTTCCTGATTTTAAACCTTGTTGTATTTGAACAACTGCCTCTTGGTCTCTGTACAGGGTCCTCATGAGCACAATTAAGTCTTCCAGAATACGCATTCTCTGCAGTGTTGTCCATAGCTTGTCATGATCCACACAATCAAAAGCCTTTGTGTAGTCAATAAGGCACAGGTAAGCATCTTTCTGACATTCTCTGCTTTCCGCCAAGATTCATCTGATGTCAGCAATGATATCTCTCATTCCAAGTCCTCTTCTGAATCTGGCTTGAACCTCTGGAAGTTTTCTGTCAATGTATGGTTGCAGCCATTTTGTATTTAGCAAAATTTTACTTGCATATGATATTAATGCTATTTTCCAATGATTTCTGCATTCCATTGGGTCACCTCTCTTTGGAATGGGCAGAAATATGGATATTTACCAGTAGGTTGATCAGGTAGGTGTCTTACAAAGTTCTTGGCACAGATGAGTGAGTGCCTCCAGTGCCGTATCAATTTGGTGAAAGATTTCAATTTGTATTCCATCTATTCCCGGTACCTTGTTCTTTGCCAATGCTTTCAATGCACCTTTTGACTTCTTCCTTCAGGATGATTGGCTCTTATTCATATGCTACCTCTTGAAATGGTTGAACATCGATCATTTCTTTGCAGTACAAGGACTCTGTGTGTTCCTTCCATCTTCTTTCTTTCTTTTTTTAAGTTTTTTTTAAATTGTGAATTGAGTGATACTTTACATGGGGGAACATCAGTTTTACGTTCATCATTTCATTGCAATGATTACAATCTCCTCTGTTCATCATCAGTCAACAGTATTTGCTTCTATTTCCTTTGTGTGTGTGTGTTGTTGTTGTTGTTTTGTCAGGGGGAGGAGAGTGATGTACACAAAAACACTCAGAAATATATAATCATTAAAATAACCAAAGGATACATTCTGCAAGCCTGCCTTCTGGCCACCAGGACCTGGCTGCCTGCACACAGCCTTTCTCTTTCCATGAGTCTAGAGTCTTCAGCTGCTCTCTCTCTCCGTATCCTCATCTGTCTCCATCTCTGGTGTCGGAGCTCCTCTGGATAGAGTCCTACATTCCACTTGTGCTCTTCTCCCTTGATGGTCTTAGGGTCCTCTGTTCTTGGACTGTAAGATGAACTACTCCCCTTTTTTTGTTGCCAAACTTCTACCTTTATAGCTGTGATAGT
Source organism: Chrysochloris asiatica (assembly GCF_000296735.1). NCBI lineage: Eukaryota > Metazoa > Chordata > Mammalia > Afrosoricida > Chrysochloridae > Chrysochloris > Chrysochloris asiatica. Next base: position 5,605,571 of record NW_006408652.1, on the reverse strand, counting down.
CACAATGTCATGATCACAGTTACTCACTGTTGAATCAAAAGAATCTTATCCCCATCTCCTTTCACCAGACCCGTCTAGATAAGATGAAAACTATTCAGTTGGGATTCCACCTTCCCCCACACACTCTGAAACTAAACTCCCTCTTGAAAACTTTTAAGCCAGTCACTTTGTGCCTTTATAGTCATTTTAGGTAACCAATGTCTAAGTTGCCTGTCTCTATCAGTTGAGGATTGATCCCTCTCAGTTGGTATTTTGAGCTACTACATCTGGTAGCGTAGTGGTTACAAACCGGGCTGCGAACCTGAAGGTCAGCAGTTCGAAACTACCAGCAGCTCCATGGGAGAAAGATGAGGCTTTCTACTCCGGTAAAGATTTACACCCTCGGAATCCTTGTACAGGGTCGCTATGGGTCGGAACCGACTCGACGGCACTTAACAACAACAACAACATCCATGTTTATTCAATATTTTACCCGTGGTGGTTATGTGCCATGGAGTTGGTTCTCCTAGCAACCCGATACAGGCTTTTCAAGGCTGTAATCTTTACAAGAGCAGAAAGCCTCATCTTTCTCCCATGGAACAGCTGTTAGTTTTGAACTGCTGACCTTGAGATTAGCAGCCTGATTCATAACCACTATGCTACCAGAGCTCCTAGTTTTGCCCATAGAATCCTTCAGTACTGCAAGTTGAGTCTTGAAGTTTTTCTTCAGTTCCCTCTGTTTGAGAAATGCTGAGCATGTTCTTCCCTTTTGGTTCTTCCCTAACCCTAACCCTAAATCCAAGTCTTTGCACATTTCTTTATAATATTTGACTGTTTCTTCGCAAGCTATCTTTTCAAATTTTCCGTTTAGCTGTTGTACCTCTTTACTTTCTTCCATTTGCTTTAGCATCTCTACACTGAAAAGCAAGTTTCAGAGTCTCTCCTGGGATCCATTTTGGTCTTTTCCTTCTTTCTTGTATTTGTAATGATCTTTTGCTTTCTGTATGATATTCTTGATGCCATCCCACAGATCTTCTGATATTTGGTCTTTAGTATCTAATGCATCAAATCTGTTCTTCAGACGATCTCTAAATTCAGGTGGGATATATTCAAGGTCATATTTTGTCTCTCGTGGACTTGTTTTCATTTTTTTCAGCTTCAGCCTGAACTTGCATATGAGCAACTAATGGTCTTCACAGTCTGCCCCTGGCCTTGTTTTGGCTAATGATTTAGAGCTTTTCCACCATCTATTTCCACAGATGTAGTCAATTTGATTGATTTGTTTTCCATCATGTGAGATCTATGTGTATAGTCGTCTTTTATGTTTTTTGCAATGAACAAGTTATTGGTCTTTCAAAAATCTATCATGTGATCTTCAATATCATTTCTATGACCAGGCCATATTTTCCATCCTCTCAGTTTCCAACCTTTGCATTCCAATCGCCCCATCAGCAAATGAAGGTCCCAATGGCTTTGCTCAATTTGTGTCATCATAGTCAACTCCACTTTGAGGAGGCATCTCTTCCCTAGTTGCATTTTGAGTGCCTTCCAAACTGAGAACCTCATCTTCTGGCACTATATCTGACAATATTCTGGTGCTCTTCGTTATGTTACAATTTTCAATATTCTGGTGCTGACAGTGTTCCACAGCTATTCACAAGTTTTTCAGTGACTATTCAGATGTAGTCTGTCTCTCCTTCTTCCAAGTCAATCTTCATCTGGCAGCTCAGCTGAAACCTGTCCACTGCCGCACAGGTATTTAAAATACTCATGGCATAGCTTCCAGAATCATAGCAACACACAAGCCACCACAGCACAACAAACTGACAGACGAATGGTGGGTATATCATCTTACCCTAGCATTAATACCAAAGTCTAAAACAAAACAAGCAAATAGAAAACAACAGATACTGGAAAGGGAATGGAGGATATGGGATCTTCCTACATTGATGCTGGGACTGTAAAATGGTGTAAACACTAGAAATCTGGTATGGCACTTTCTCAGAAGTTTGCAAATAGAAATAGCATATAACCCAGTGATCTCTCAACTTGGTATATATCCTCAAGATATAAGAGCCATTACACAAAAATATGCATGCCCATGTTTACCACAGCATTATTCACAATAGTAAAAATATGGAGATAGCCTTGATGCGCATCAGCAGAGAAACAGTTGAACAAACTTTAGTACATACACATAATGGAACAAAAGTAACTAATCTGCATAACACCGCATAACATGGAGGAACCTGGAGGACATTATGCTGAGTAAAACGAGTCAGTTGCAAAGGGACTACTACTGAAAAAAAATATGTCTGAAACCATTACTGAAAAAAATCTTGAAAAGGTTTTCATTCTATGATGTTTATCAGGGGTGAAAGGGAAGGGAGAATTTATTCACTGGGTAGAGTATGTTGCTGTTAACTGCCAGTGAGTCGGTTCCAACTCATAGTGACCTTGTATAGGGTTTCCAAGGAGTGGCTGGTGAGCTTGAGCAGCTGACCTTGAGGTAGACTATAGACACATGCTGACTTAGGTGATGGGGAAGGCAGTTAAAAATAAAAGAAAGGAAAAGAGAAGAATGAAAGGAGAAAAAAGAAATTGCTTTCTTTTAATTTATTTTTTGTCTCCCTTCCCCCTCCCCAATGTACTGGAGGGGAAGGAATGCATATTTATTTTCTCATAGTAAAAGAGCTTGTACGTTGCTTTCTCTTGAAACATGAAGGTCAGGATATTACCATAGTATATTCTGTGTTGTTATGACATGCTAATACAGGAGAGTCTGACTTCTTATTCCATCTTAATAATCTTATTTTCTCTAATAGCATGGCCTCTAAAATGGTGAATTGTGATAATCAGAAATATTTTTGAAGACTTACTTCTCTAATATAGGAAAACAGTAAATCTAAAAGAAGGAAGGATTGTAACAATGGAGTCGGCACACAGGGGGAAAAGCAGGGGGAAAAATCACCTGGGGATCTTGTTAAAATGTAGAAAAAAATTTTTTTAAGTGTTCAAATATCACACAGCAAGTGAGTATCTGAGCTTTCTTTGCTTAAAAATATTTTCTTGATTGTATCATTTTTTTCTCCATAGGGTTCTCATTGGCTGATTTTTTTTTAATGTTTATTGTGAACAATGTGATAGTTTACATGGGAGAACATTAGCTTTACATTCATCCTATATTATATCATTTCATTGCCATGGTTACAATCCCCTCCATGCATCATCAACCAACCAAAGGATATACCCTGCAAGCCTGCCCTCCGGTCCTAAGCACACAGCCCCTCTTCCTTTCTGGGTCTAGAGTCCCCTGCTGCTCCATCTCTCCATGTCATCATCTCTGCCTCCATGTCAGGCATCACTGCCAAAGACTTTATTTTGCTTGGATCCAGAATCATCATCTCTGCCTCCATCTCTGGCATCACTGCTTCTCTGGCTAGGGTCCCGCACCCCACTCTTTTCCCTTGATGGTTCCAGGGACCTCCACTCCTGGACTGCAAAGTCAGTCACTCCCCTCCTTTTGCTACAAAATGTCTACTTTTACATTTTCAGCCCTCACAGTCAGTCCTGATAACAATTCTTCACCATTGTACCACAAGGGACGTATCCCCATCTCCTTTCATTAGCCCCGCCCAGACAGATTGGATACTACTCAGTGGAGATTCCACCTTCCTCCATGCCCTCTGGATCTAGGCTCCCACTTGAAAGCTTATAAGCCAGTCATTTCTTGCCTTTGTAGCCCCCCTCCCCCCAATTTTGGGTAGCCAATGTCCAAATTGCCCATCCCTGTCTACTCTATGTATGGAGGGGGTGGGAATGATCCTTGCTGTAAAGATTTGTTCCCTCTTTTGAGCTACTGCATCCATAGGTATAGGTCAAGTTCATCAAATTGTATCAGATTACTCTTTTTTGCCCCTCTTCTTTCTTCTTCTACTTGAGCTCTGATCATCCAGTCAAGTGGGTATTATCTGCAATTGTGGGTGTTCTTATGCATATGCTCCCTCTTCTTATCAGCTGGATGCTTCACTCTACACTCTAGTCCTCTGGCTATGTCACTGACTCTGGGCCCAAGAGTCCCCGGGTCTTCCCTGTGCTGTCTGTAAGAGACACAGCTTACACATAGAGACAAAAGCAGATTAAAAGTCAAAGGATGGGAAAATATATACCAAGCTAATTGCAATAAAAAACAAACAGGAGTGGCAGTACTTATCTCTGATAATAGATAAGGATGGACATTATTTCATGATTAAAGGGACAAATGAACAAGATGACATAACCATAATAAATATCTATGCTCCCAATGAAAGAGCTCCAAAATATATAAAGCAAACTCTAATAGATTTGGAGAAAGAAATACATGAATCTACAATAATAGTGGATGATTTTAAAACACC
>NW_006408652.1:5595286-5601095 GCF_000296735.1 Chrysochloris asiatica | reverse complement strand
CAACTGGACCTCATAGATGTGTACAGAGCATTCAACCCAACAACTGCACAATACACATTTTCCAGAATAGAACATGTCGTAGGCCACAAAACAAACCTCCGTAAATTTACAAATATCAAAATACTACAAAGCATCTTCTCAGACCACAATGATATCAAATTAGGAATCAACAATAGGAAGACAAAGGAAATAAAGTCAAATACACGGAAACTGAATAACACCCTGCTGAAAAGTGACTGGCTGGTAGAAGAAATTAAACGTGAACTCACAAAGCTCCTAGAAACAACTGAGAATGAAAACACAACATACCAAAATCTTTGGGACACGGCGAAAGCAGTGCTGATTGGACAATTTATTGCAATAAAGGCACACATCCAAAAAGAAGAAAGAACCAAAATTAACACACCATCTACAACAATTAGAAACAGACCAACAGCCATAAAAAGAAATGAAACCATAAAGATTAGAGCAGAAATAAATGAGATAGAAAACAGAAAAACTATAGAAAGAATCAACAGGACAAGACGCTGGTTCTTTGAAATGATTAACAAAATTGACAGACCACTGGCAAACCTAATAAAAGAAAAGAGGGAGAAGACACAAATAACATGCATTAGAAACCACATGGGCAATGTCACAATGGAACCAAAGGAAATCAAAAGGATAATAGCAGAATACTATGAAGAATTAAAAAACCATGACCTACCTAAACTTACACAGATTGAAGTAGTCCTGATGGCAGTTATTGACTATTGTACTACAGGAGTCTTATCTCCATTTCCTTTCGCCAGCCCGGTCGCAACAGATTGGAAATCATTCATTGGAGGTTCTACCTACCCCTGCCCCATCTGGAACTAGGCTCCCTCTGGAAAACTTGTAAGCCAGTCACTTCTTGCCTTTATACTCCCCGCCCCCATTTTGTGTAACCAATGTCTAAGTTGCCCATCCCTGTCAACCCTGAGTACCGAAGGGATAGGAGTGAACCTTGCTGTAAAGATTTGTTCCCTTTTTTACCTATATACATATAGGTAAAGTTCATCAAATTGTAGTGGGTTGATATACATATGTATATATTTTTTTCCTTCCCTCGTCTTTCTTCTAGCCATCGAAGCCAGGTCAAGTGGGTACTATCTGCAAGCATGGGTGTTCTTGTGCATCTCCCCCTCACTTCATATCAGCTGGACACTTCATTCTCCGCTGTAGTCCTCTGTGGCCATGTCACTGCCTCTGGGCCCAGGAGTCCCCGGATCTTGCTGTAACTGCTGGCCATCCAGGTCTCCACCTGGGTTCACAGGAGTCTAATGAATGTGGTTGGACTTAGATCCCAACTTCATTGCTGTTTTTCTCCCTCTTCCCCTTATTGGTGACCAACGTGGTCACCAGCCAGACCACATGCCTGCTCCTGTATTCCCCCTGAGTCTTAGTCTTGGAAGAGAGTTTGCTCTGAGGGGACCCGACCACTTGCCTTGATGGCTCCCGGGAGAACAGCTTACTTGTTCTTGTAGCAATCAATCATACTGCCATTATTGTTTCTGATTTTTCCTGCTGATCTTTCTTCATGAAGTATCTTCTGTTCTTCTAGCTGCTCCACGCTGGTCTACTCACCCTTTCTAGTGGAAATTTCCCACCTCAGATAATTCTGGATGGGATTCTGGTTTCTACCTATGGTCTTACGTAATGCAAAAGCTCCACAGGGGGTCTCTTTCCCTGGGCAATTTCTAGTCCCCTTTAAGGTATTCCAATCAGTTATAGCCTGAAGACAGGCTTACAAGCTTTCTATTGTGATGTTTCTGGCTATTCCGTCCCCACCCCCCAACTGTCTATTTCACAATGGTAGGCAAAGGAAACCAAGATTCAAAAGACAGCCAAGCACCTTAACATTATTCCTCTCTTTTAACCTTTCAAACCATGCCTCAATCCCTGTATCCCAAAGCCCTGTTATTCCAAGGTTGTGCATACATCATCATTTACCTCTTTCCCACTTAGCCCAGGTGAACATGCCTAACTGTTCGCCCATGCGAACATGCCTAACTGTTCTCCCATCCTCTTTGTTCTTCTATTCCTCTTCCCCTTGTTGTGTATTCCACCCCCCTCCCCAGAACCCACAATTTCCTGGATCTCTTCCCTACCCTGTGCTCTATCTTCCCCTCCCTCACTCCCCTCTTCTCATTCCATACATCCCGGTGAGCAGCAATTATATATATAGTTTTTTGTTTTATTCTCCTCTTTTGGGTGGGTTCTGTTTCTTCGTCTTTTACAATAATGGCCCTATGCAGTATTTCTCCTTCTGTGACTGACTAATTTCACTCAGCATAATGTCCTCAAGGTTCATCCATGTTATGCGGTGGCTTGCAGCTTCCTTGTTGTTCTTGAAGGTACCATAATATCCCATTTTGTGTATGTACCACAGTTTGTTTATCCATTCTCCCATTGATGGGCACTTAGACTGTCTCCATCTTTTTGCTATTGTGAATAGTGCTGCTATGAACATTGGTGTGCATATATCTACTCATGTTATCAGCCAACTGATTTTTAATAAAGTACCTAAATATATCGCATGGGGATGTGATAGTTCTTCAACAGATGGTGCTGGCAAAAATGGAAAGCAATATGCAAAAGATTGAAACAAGACCTTTACCTCACGCCATATACAAAACCCAACTCAGCATGGATTAAAGACCTAAATGTGAAACCCAAAATTATGAAGGCCATCAATGAAAAAATAGGGACAAATGTGAGGGCACTAATTCAGGGAATACACAAATTACCAAACATTTTGAAAAATATACAAACAAAAGTGGACAAAATAGATGATTGGGACATACTAAAAATTTAAAACTTATGTGCATCAGAAGACCTCACCAGAAGAGTGAAAAGGGAACCCACAGAATGGGAAAAAATCTTTTGCAATGACACATCAGACAAGGGGCTCATTTCTAAAATATATACGAAACTACAACACCTCTACAAGAAAAAGACAAATAACCCAATTAAAAAATGGGCACAGGACATGACCAGACACTTATCTTTTTGTTGATTGCAGGAGCTATAGGAATGTTCTTTGTTTCATTACGGATATTGGAGAGTTGTGTCTTTTTGCTTTCTATTCTCGTCAATCATGTTAGATATTTACCAAATTAATTGATAGTTCCTAGAACCAGATTTTCCTTTCATTGATTTTCGTTATTTTCAGTTTCATTGACTTCTGTTCCTATCTTTGTTATTTTCTTCCTTATTCTTGTTTTGGGTTTATTTGTGAACGACACACTCTCAGTATAATTCCATGGCTGGCTGGCTTTTATTTTATCTGATTTTAATATTTTAATAAACATCCTGAAATCTATCACTGAAAATAAAAAATGGGCCATAAATAATTGGTGTGGTGCTGTGTGGGATAAAGCACTGGACCGCAAGGTCAGTTTGAACCACAAGGTAGGCAGTTCAAGCTCAGAAACCCTAAACAGGGTCTCTATAAGTCAGAACTGACTTGATGGCACTTAATAATAATAAACAGCTCATTCTGCAACCTCCCCCACCAGATGTAAATATCACCCTCATTGCCACTTAGCAGCCCCTTGCTTCCTTTCTATGTAGTTACATTGTATATATGCATTTATGAAAAGTATATATTTTTATTGCTGTTTACAATTGTTTGAACTAAATTTTTTACTTTTATTATTGCCAGATTTTGTCTTTGTATTGCTGTGATTCATTGTTTGATTGCTCTAGAGAAGTCTATTGTTGGCATTTACCAGTTTTTCACCTCGATAGCCACTGATGGGCATTTGGGCTATATACAGATTTTTGTCATTGGGAGAAATGCTGAGCTAAACATTCTTATATGTGTTTTCCTTGGGTCTTTCCTCCGAGTAGAATCAATGGATAATGGGATATGAAAAAGTTCCACTTCAGGAGGTAAGGCTAAATCATTTCACAAACGAATTCTGCAACCTTACATTCCCACTTCCAATGTAGAAGATGCCTGCACCCATATGTTGGCTAACACTATGTTTCATCAGTCTTTTTACTTTATGCTAAGAAAATGGGAGTCAGTGATACCTCCTTGTGGTCTTTCTTGATTTTCATTTCTTTGATTAGTAATGATAGGGAACATCTCTTGATTTTCTTCATATTACTGTTAAGAACAAATTGTTTTTCCGTTAAAAAAAATGTTTGCAGTAGGGATGAGCTGACATACTTTATTATGTTTAGTCGGGTTTCATCTATTTATAGTTATTAGGAGTGAATTTTTCATTTTCTTAGGTGTCTTTATGGTAAGAATTGCATTCTAAAGCCCTCCCTTGCCTAGGCTCACAGCCATGCCCCTACCCTCACTACATGCTAATCACTCAAGGCTGTAGGATACTCAACCTGGCAAGGACACTCCTACCACCCACTGCTCCATCTCCATTTTAGCCTTCTGGTTATTTCTCCTTCTTGGTTGTTGGAGCCCTTCTCTACAAGGAAAACAGCTCGATATTCAGAAAACATTGTGTTATAGTTTATCCCATATTTTTTTCATTTATAAGTATATGATGTATGTTTGTACCTATACCAGCATCTGGGGAGTACAGTGGCACTATCCGATAACCACTGGACTGTGAACCATTAGGTCCATGGTTGGAGCCTACCAGTTGCTCCACAGGAGAAAGATGAGGCTTTCTACTCCCGCAAAGATTTGGAACCGACTCAACAGTGCTTAACAACAACAATGACAACATATCAACATATACTCTCAAATTTTAATATGCATAGGAAACAGCTGGGAATATTGTTAAACATACAGACTCTAAGTCTGGCTTAAAGCCAGGGAGCCCTGTTGGGATAGCAGTTAAGCACTCAGTTGCTAACCCAAAGGCTGACAGTTTAAACTCACCACTTGCCCTGCATGAGAACATGTGGCAGTCTGCTCTTGTTAAGATTTTGTTGCTCTTCTTCTTAAGTTCCTCAAGTGGTTACCCTGTGTAGTGTTTGAACCGCCAACTTAAAGTGTCACATCAGGAGCTTTGGAAACTCTCTGGGGAAGTTCTACTACTTCCTTTAGGGTCACTAAATCAGAATCGACTCAGTGACCCTATAGGTGACCCACTCCAATGGGCACAATGCAGAGCTCAAGAGTCTAGATTTCTAAACAAATTCTCAGGGGATGCCTATGCTGCCAGTCCTGAGACGGTACGTGGAATAGCACATGCTTACCTAGACTCTCCTAATATTGGAAACAGGAATCTGAAACCAGTTTTCAAATCTAGGCCCTAAAGTGGGGATTTTGTGACCAGTTCTTCCGGGTTAGCTTGCAAGCAATAGGAAACAAATTTGCTGAACAAATTCTAGTTTCTAAAAACTGAGTTTATGAGTTGGAGTTCTACCCTTACTAATAAGAAGGATTACTCAACTCTTTAATGTTGTTGTTGTTAGGTGCCATCGAATCGATACCGACCCATAGTGACCTTATGCACAGCAGAATGAGACACTGCCCGATCCTGGGCCAACCTCACTACTGTTGCCATGCTTGAGTCCATTGATGCTGCCACTTGGCCAATCCATCTCATTGGGATTCTTCCTCTTTTTCTCGGACCCTCCATGTTACCAAACATGATATCCTTCTCCAGCAACTGGTCCCTCCTGACAATATGTCCAAAGTATGAGAGACGAAGTTTGGTCGTCTTGGCCTCCAAGGAGCACTCTGGCTGCACTTCTTCCAACCCAGATCTGTTGGTTCTATGGGCAGCCCATGGCACTTTCAATATTCTCCTCCAACACCATAACTCAAATGCATCAATTCTTCTACAGTCTTCCTTAGTCACTGTCC
>NW_006408652.1:5591631-5595161 GCF_000296735.1 Chrysochloris asiatica | reverse complement strand
TCATTTGATTTCTTGACCGCTGCTTCTGTGAGTGCTGTTAGTTCATCCAAGAAGAATGAAGTCCTTGACAACCTCAATCTTTTCTCCGTTGATAAGAATGTTGTTTGTTGATCCAGTGATGAGGTTTTTTGCTTTCTTTACATTAAGATGTAATCCATACCTAAGGCTGTGCTCTTTGATCTTCATCGGTAAATATTTTAAGTCCTCTTCACTTTCAGCAAGCAAGGTTGTATCATCTGCATATCACAGGTTGCTAATGAGTCTTCCTCCAATCCTGATGCAACACCTTCCCTCTTCAATTTGTCATTTCCGGCATAGTAAACCGTGTGGTTGTCAGATTCAAAATGGCCAATATCAGTCCATTTCAGCTCACTAATGCCTAAGATATCGATGTTTATGCATTCCATTTCATTTTTGATAACTTCCAATTTCCCCAAATTCATACTTTGTACATTCCATGTTCTGATTTTCAAAGGATGTTTACAGCTGTTTCTCTTCATTTTGAGTTGTGCCCCATCAGCAAATGAAGGTACCATAGACTTTTCTTCCACGGGCTTTACTCGATTCGCATCATCACAGTCAACTGTACTTTGAGGAGGCGGCTCTTCCCCCATCACATTTTGAGTGCCTTCCAACCTGAGGGGTTCATTTTCCAGCACTATATCTGACAGTGTTTCTCTGCTATTCATAAGGTTTTCAGTGACTAAATATTTGGAAGTAGTTCTTCACTCTTTCTTCCTAGTCTGTCTTTGTCTGGAAGCCCATCTGAAACCTGTCTACCATGGGTGACCCTGCTGGTATTTAAAATATCGGTAGCATAGCTTTCAGAATCACAGCAACTCACAAGCCACCACAGTAAGACAAACTGACAGACGAGTGGTGGCCGTTTTGTTTTTAAGTGGAGACTGTCACTTTAAATTTCGAGGAGATCTGTGTGCATGTGTAGTAGAACCCTCCAGGGGTGGGGGTGGGGTGCCACCAGAATGGAGGTGCGCAGACAGCGAGAGACCAATGAACAGATATGAAAAAAAAAAAAAAATGTCCACACCTGTATCTCCTCGGTTCTGTTGGGTGTTCGTGGCTGTTTTGATCTTTCCCCCCCTTGGTCTCTTCCAAGATGGTGGCTCTGGGAGTAGCTTAGCATCTTGAATTAGAAAGCAATGGATTTCTTGATTCTGCTACAAATTCCCCTAGCTATAAGCCTTCCAAGCTTCTAACTATTCCTTTACATGTGGTTCAGAGTTCTAGCACCATCCCCTGAGCCTGCTTGGTCCAGTATTCTGTGTTATTGTTGATGGAGCTCCTCACTGCACATCTACCCAATCTGCCATCTTCCATGTCTATTTATTTATTATGGTGTGACACTGTGGGTTAATGCGCCAGACTACAAAGCCGTTTGAACTGCAAGGTCAGTTCAGGCTCACCAGCTGCTCTTCAGAAACCCTATACAGGGTCGCTATGGGTCGAAACTAACTCAATGTCACTTAACAACAGCAACAATTTAATTGTAGTAATAATATACACCATTATATTCTTGTGAAATGTGGGGAGAATTGAGTATGAGTGAGTTGTTCAAGTTACATGAATATGAGCAAGCCAGTTAATTTTTTTTTAGTTGTGTTCATTAGTATTGCAAAATATCAGAGTAGTACTTTCTCATAGTAAATAGAGAACTAATACAAAGATGAAGTTTTAAAAGTTCATAATTTCCCTTCTGTCCTCTTCATAATCAGCAACATATAAATGCTTGGTGCGCCATTTGCTCTGAACCGCATAAACATAGATGAAGGTGTTGGTGAATTTAATTCTATTCATATTTCACCTGTCCTTTGTTCAAAAAGAGCTGCATTTCATTTGTGCTTTGCCCAGTACAGATGGACATATCAATCTGTATCAAAAATTAACTGATGAGGATCTAAGACCACTGTCTTCAGTATGGATTGAATCTCAATGTAAAGAAAATAAAAATCTTTGCCACTGGACTAATAAATAGCATCAAGATACATGGAGAAAAGACTGAAGCTATCAAGGACTTCATTTTGCTTGGATGAAACAATCAACACTCATGAAGGCAGCAGTCAAGAAATCAAATGACATATTGCATTAGGCAAGTCTGCTTCTCAAGAACTCTTTAAAGTGTTGAAGAGCAAATATGTCAGTCTGAGAACTAAGGTGTGCTTGACCCAAACCATGGTACTTTCAAACACCTCATATGCATGTGAAAGTTGGACAATGAATAAGACTGTAGAAGAATTGATGCATTTGAGTTATGGTGTTGGAGGAGGATATTAAAGCACCATGGACTGCCAAAAGAACCAAACCAATCTATGTTGAAAGTACAACCAGAATGCACCTTAGAAGCCAGGATGGTGAGACTTTGTCTTTCATACTTTGTACATATTATCAGGAGGGACCAGTCTCTCGAGAAGGATGTCATGCTTGATAATGTGGAGGGTCATCAGAAATACAGAAAGAACTCCCAAGGAGATGGATTTACATGCTGGCAGCAGCAATGGGCTCAAGGGTGGCAAGGATTGTGAAGCTGGCTCAGAACCCAACAATGTTTCATTCTGTTGTACATAGTTGTTATCCACTCAATGGCACCTAACAAAAACAAGAGCAACCTGGGAATTTAACTGAATAACTTCAATTGTTTTCATGAATATTCATGATCCCTTATATCCTATGAGTTGATAATTCAATTCCATTGATGACTCATTCAATTTTTAAGTAACATTCCATGGTTTTAATGTTTAAAGTTTGCTAAAATAATACTGTGCACGATGACAAATATCTTTCTCTACTTTCCTTTCCTGAAACTTTTCTTTAAGACCTTTAAGACCTTCAGCAGTTTAATCATTCAGAGGAATTTTAATGTCACCTATTTGAATTCTCCTTGCCCCCAGGAGTTTTAAATGTAATTTATAATGGTGAATCTTTTCAGATAGGATCATAGAATTCTATTCATTTATTTAAGCTATCTTAAATCCTTCTCAACATACATTTTTCTTCATAGTTTCCCAGTATTCTTACATAATATTTCTCTGAAAAAACTCTCTCCTCACATATCAATTATGTTGTTATCCAACATTCTCATTTACAACAGTAGTAAGAAATCTATTCTCCATCTAGTTTACTTATTAATGATGTACTCCTGAAAGTAACGAATGCCAGGATGCCAAGTGGGAGTAATGTTGTCTGTGATTCCTAAGGTTGTGTGCCAACATGGGTGGGCTGTGATTATTCTTCATTTTGTGATCTCATATGGCCATCTTCCATTTTCATAAAATGCTGATTTTCACATATCATCCTGGTCTTGAGAACAGAGTCATGTTGGCTTTTCAAGGTTTTGTATTCTATAACTCATAACTTCCATAGCACAGAGATGCACTTATGAAGTAAAAATTTAGCATTAAAAAAAACCTCATGGATACCAAATTTGCCTAGCATTATTTGAACTATCAGTTTATTTCTGTGATTAGGGACCAACGAACGGGTCAACTGTTTTTTTTTTTTTGTTTTTTTTTTTT
>NW_006408652.1:5588108-5589386 GCF_000296735.1 Chrysochloris asiatica | reverse complement strand
CTGAAGAAGAATATCATGTTTGGTAAGGTGGACGGTCAGAAAAAAAGAGGAAGACCCCAACAAGATGGATTGGCTCAGTGGCTCAAGTGTGGCAACAGTAGTGAGGTTGGCCCAGGATCGGGCAGTGTTTTGTTCTGCTGTGCATAAGGTCGCTATGAGTTGGCACCTAACAACAACAATATGCAAATTACGGTGTTCTCACGTGCTCCCCCCACCCCGCCCTGCTTCATATTAGCTGGATGCTCTAGCCTCCAGTATCTAGGTCAGTGTCTAGGGATTCAGGAGTTCCCAAGTCTTCTCAAACTTTAGACCAACCAATCCTTCCTGTTCTCTCTCTCATCTCAAGGTGGACAGGAGTCTATGGAACATAGTCAAACTGTCAAGTCATTTGGTAGTTCTATTTTTATAACTGTTTTCCACAGCACCTGTACTATGTTCCATTCCCACCAGCAATAGATAAGGGTTCCAATTTTATGATTGAGTTATTTTTCTTCTTGTTAAATTGTTGAAGTTTTAAGTATGTATTTTTTTGGTTATTATATTCTTGTTGGATATATGGTTCTCAAGCATATTCTCCTAGTCAGTGGCTTGTCTTTTCACTTTTTTTGTGAAGTCTTTTTTTTTTTTAGTAATACTAAAACCATAAAAAAAAAAAGTAAGTTTTTATTGTGAATTGAGTGATAGTTTACATGGGAGAACATAGGTTTTACACTCATTGTTTCATTGTAATGATTATAATCTCCTCTGTGCATCATCATTCAACAGTATTTGCTTTTATTCCCTCTGTTTTTTGTTGTTGTTTTTTTTTTGGGGGGGGGGTACACAAAAACACTCAGGAATAAATATATAATCATTTAAACAACCCAAGGGTATATTCTGCAAGCCTGCCTCCTGGCCACCAGCACACAGCCTTTCTCTTTCCATGAGTCTAGAGTCCTCAGCTGCTGTGAAGTCTTTTGAAGAACACACTTTTCATTTTTATGAGGTCCGATTTATTTATTTCATCTTTTGTAATTTGTGCTTTTGTTATTATATTAAATATTCCACTGTTGAAAGCTAGGCTTGACACCATTGTCTCTTCTAAAAACTTTATGGTTTTACTTTACACATTCGGGTCCTTATTCCATTTTGAATTTGGGGTGTGAGGCAAGGATCTTCTTGAATTTATTTACTTATTTTTCTTTATGTGTCCAAGTTTTCTTTTCTTTTCTCATAAAAAAAAAAAAAAAAAATTATTCCCAGAGAAGCAGCGAGGCCCGAGATGGAGGCAGAGACGAT
>NW_006408652.1:5582170-5588008 GCF_000296735.1 Chrysochloris asiatica | reverse complement strand
ACCCTTTGGTCGGTTGATGATGCATGGAGGGGATTGGAACCATGGCAGTGAGATGATATACGATGGAATGAATGTAAAACTAAAGTTCTCTCATGTAAAATATCATATAATTCACAATAAAACATGAAAAAATTATTGTGGTTTGGGTGAAACTTTACAGAGCAAATAAATTTGTTTTTCATTCTACAGTATAGACACATTTTGTTTTGCAACATGGATTGCAATTTCCTCAATGTGCCAGCTCCCTCCCCACTGCCTCCCTGAGTTCCCCTTCTCCATTTGTCCTGCTTTCTTCTCCTTTCCTGAGTTTCTGAGCTTTGTTTTGGGATAAATGGTGCCCTTTTGGTTTCCAATGGTTGATTGTTCTGGGGAGTATATTCCTCATGGGTGTTAATGTTCACTTTATAGACCTGGCTATTGTTTGGCTGAAAGGTGACACCCAGGGTTGGTATGAAGAGTGCGTAAGGGCCATTGTTGTTGTTGCTAAGTGCCATAGAGTCAGCTCTGCAAGGTCAGCAGTTCAAATCCACCAACAGCTCCTTGGAATCCCTATCTATATAGGGTCACTATGATTCAGAACTGACTCAACAGCACTAAACAACAACATACATGTGTGGGAGTCCTTATGTGGTGCAGAAGGATAAGAACTGGACTGCTAACCATAGCTAACTGCTAAGTTGGCAGTTTAAACCCACATGCTGCACCTCAGGAACCCTATATGGGGTCACTGTGAGTCAATGGCACTTAACAACAACAACAAATAGATGTGTGAATTGATTTCTGGATTCTCAGTTCCATCCCATTGGTCTATCTGTTTGTTACTATACCAGTGCTATGCTGTTTTGATTCCTGTAGTATGTTTTACAATCAGGAAGTGTGAGTCTTCCTACCTTGTATACTCTTTAGTATTGCTTTAGCTATTTGAAGCCTCTCTGCTTTCCCTATAAAGTTGAGGATTGGATTTTCTACTCTGTAAAGAAGGCTGTTGGAATTTTGTTTGGGGTTGTTGTGCTGATATAGATTCAACACAATCTCAATCAAAATTCTAATAGCCTTCTTTACAGAATTAGAAAAACCAATTGCTTTGGATAGTATTGACATAGTAACAATATTAAGTATTCCATTTCACGAACATGGAACATCTTTCCATTTACGTAAGTCTTCTTTCATCTCTTTCAGTAGTGTTTTATAGTTTTCAATTTATAAGTCCTTCACATTCCTGGTTGGATGGATTCCTAGGTATTTTATTCTATTAGAGACTATGGAAGTGTGTGTGTGTGTGTGTGTGTGTGTCTGTGTGTGTGTAATTAGATTTTTAGTCATGTTCATATTTAAATATGTTTTTGCCTGTGAATATATTCTGTATTCAATTTTTTTAAAATAATGATTATTGGTAGATAGGAAAGCTACTGTGTTGTTAGCTTGTTTTCTGCTTACAAAGATCTCTTGTGAGTGCTCCTCATTCTCCACTAGTGCCTTTTGGGTTAGCCACATTAATCATAATAACTGTGAGACTTGATGCACTGAAACCTTATACCACATGATAATCAATGTGTAGAGCAAGTCAGGCAACTCCTTCACATTGGGTCTTTCTCCTTTTCCCCCTCTCCATCACTACTACAGTAGCTCCAAATCACTAGATAAACTTTTCGTATGGATTTACTGTCATTTTATCCACAGTTGCACAGTTCAACCGAACACAAAGAGGCCTATTCATAGAAAATAACAATTTAATAAAACTTAAAATCAACTAGAAGGAAAATTTACTCAATATACTTCTATCGTGGCAAATAACCCATTCAGTTCTAAACCAGAAAGCAAGCACATTATAAATGTACTTTTGTTAGACATGGGATCAAATGCTTGAATAATATATTAGTGTATATATCCATATTGATTTTTACTTTGAAAGGTGTTTGATATTTGTTCTTCATGAATCCTGTAACCAGGAGAAAGAGGTGAAAATAATGTCTATGGTATAGAAGTACTATAAGCATTGATATAAATCCACTTTACACATTGCATGACAAATTAGTAAACAATCAGTAAATAGTAATAAATTATCAAGAAACCCACGTTATTTAATAACAATAATTGCTTTGTTAGCTTAAGTTGTGAAAGACTACAATGGTTTATACTAAAGAAGTTAATAATCTTTCTCACTTCCCTTCTATTCCATGTTGTTGTTATTATGTGCCATTGAGTCAGACCTGACTCATAGCAGCCCTGTACAGTGTTTCCAACGAGTGGCTGGTGTGTTTGAACCACCAACCATATGATTCTAACTGACCTTGAGGTCCTTCTGCACCACACCAGGACTCCCAATAGCTTCAATATTTAAAAGGTACACACATGTGATCCTTGATAGCAAAAATCAATGGTACAATAATGTTATACTTTTTCAAACTAACTTACATATTTTTATGACAACATCAATTTAGTATTCTAGCATGTCTGAAAAATTTTCAAAGTTCATCTGTAAGAGTAATAGGTGAAGATATTTAAAATATAAAATTAGAATAAAAAAATGGGGGATATTCGAAATATCAAATGAGAAACTTCATTATAGAAATATAATAAATAAACAAAAGCAATATGGTATAGAAACTGATAAATGACTGAATCAAATTTATTGCTCAAACCATGTTGGGAAAAATATTTTTAATTTTTTAAAATTTTGCATATCCCCTAAATTACTATTGAATGTTTTGTTTCTAAGTATTTAAATTTTTTCTCTGTAGTGAAGGATCATATTTTTCACTGTTTTTTCCCATTTCTTCTTGTTGATATCTAAGAAACCTACTGATTTCAGTCATTTAATTTCTACCTTTACACCTGGTTGAACTATCTTACCAGTGGACATCAGTATTTCATTGATTTTTCAATTGATTATGGATCTATGTTGTGGTGTTGGAGGAGAATACTGAAAGTGCCATGGACTGCCAAAAGAACCAATAGATCTGTTTTGGAAGAAGTACAGCCAGAGTACTCCTTGGAGGCCAGGATGGCTAAGCTTCCTCTCTCATACTTTGGACATATTGTCCGGACGGAACAGTCGCTGGAGAAAGATGTCATGCTGGGTAAGATGGAGGGTCAGAGAAAAAGAGGAAGACCCATAATGAGATGGATCGGCCAAGTGGCAGCATCGATGGACTCAAGCGTGGCAACAATAGGGAGGTTGGCCGAGGGTCGGGCAGTATTTCATTCTACTGTGCATAGGGTCGCTATGAGTCGGTTCCGACTCGATGGCACCTGACAACAACAAATGGATCCATTGCAATGGTAAAACCAAGCTACAGACAGAATTATCATAGTCAGTAAGTGCTATGCGGTGCCAAAGAGAACAAAGGAGACATCTCTCTTACTCCTGAGTCTAATTCCTGTCCTTCCTATCTGCCCACTATTGGTCTTTGACCTTTCCTCTGGTATTTGGGTCCTTAGCTAAAATTGAGTTCTAGATTTTGCTGTATTGTTCTCACAGCTCTTAAACAGATGCTAAAATTGCTTTTCTAGAGTTAAAAAAAATGTGAATGCAGAAAAACTTTTTTTGATGGGATTCTGCTGCCAGTTCATCCAGATTTGTTTAGCGACTCCATGAGTCCTAAAGGTCCATGATATCTTTTATCTAATAGTAAATGTTGAACTCACCTAAGATGAAATGCTACTCATAGTACTCCTCTTTTGGTAGATGAATATGTAACTTTCAAAAAAGAAATCGTATGTTATCCATTTTTTGTTGCAGTTACTAGATTTGGAATAAAATACCATGAAAATATACTATTTGCATGTTTATCTACAAAATACAAGATCTATTTAAATATGTTGCTCATTTGATCTTCAGGAAGAAGAAATAGTAGTATCTACTTATGAGATCCTTCTAAGGCTCAAATAAAGCAGTGTTAATAAAAACAGCATCATGTAACTCGTGGTAAACACTTTATAAATATTAGTTCTGTCAACAGTGCTATGGATGTGTTGTGATTCACTTGGGGACACAGGGCTCTCAGACTATCCTGGACCAAGTATAGGGGCTAAAATGCAACCCTGCCTTGAATGCAATTGAGGAACAAAGACAAACATGTCATTAAATTATCTTTGGAGTAATCTAACCTGAACAATACATCTTAAGGATGTCCAGAAAGACCTGACAGTCTAAAATTTCAGCCCAAAGTCTCTTGGTAGAGATAGAAGTTTGTAAAGCTCTGCTTGTGTAATCCTTTGGAAATCTAGAGTAGTGCTTAGTTTTTTTTGTTTTGTTTGCATAATTCTGCATGAAAAATTGTAATAGCAAGCAAAAGCATCATAGTTTAGAAACAATACAGTAAAAGGGAAGGAAGAAATGAAACCAAGTACACACATTCCTCACTTATGGACCTGGTTAAATTCCAAAGACTAGTTTGTTATGCAAAAATTGGCATTATACAAAAATGGAGGATAACCACATCAGATCACAAAGTGGAAAGTGACTGCATCATTTCATCCCTTCCATATTACATCATTACATAAATACCAAACCAATGACCATCATGACCCAAACTAAATTCACACATAAATGTAACCATGACAACCAATATTACTCATACTTACCTGGCACCTTGGCATTTGTTACTGCCAGACATACATTGATAATGAGCAAAATCGACAGATAGTAGTTTTTTTTGTGTTTTTTTTTAAGGTTTTTATTGTGGATTGAGTGAAAGTTTACAGGGCACATCATCAGTTTCACATTCAACCATTCATATAACATGTTACATTACATTGATTATAATACCCTCTATATACCATGAGTTAAAAATATTTCTCTCTATCCACTTTAGCTTTTTAAAAAATACACACACAAAAAAACCCCCACTCAGGCATATATAATAATTTACATCTCCAAAGGGCACATTCTGCAAGTCTGCTCCTGGCCGCCAGTTCTTAGCCTTCTCTTCTTGGTTGATGAATCTAGAGTCCTCAGCCGCTCCCCCTCTCCATGCCACCTTGTCTGCCTCCATCTCTGGCGCTTCTTCTCTGGATAAGGTCCGGCATTCTATTTGTGTGTTCCTATCTTGATGGTCCTAGGGTCCTCTGTTTCTGGACTGTAAGATTAACCACTCCCCTTTTTTTTTGTTACAAAACTTCTACCTTTACAAGTGTGACAGTCACGATTACTCATGATAACAGTTATTCACTATTGAATCTTATGAATCTTATCTCCATCTCCTTTTACCAGACCCATCTAGACAAGATGACAGCTATTCAGTGGGGACTCTTTCTTTCCCCCGAAACTCTTAAACTAAGCTCCCTCTTAAAACCTTGTAAGCCAATCACTTTGTGCCTTTATTGCCCCCTCATTTTAGATAGCCAATGTCTAAGTTGCCCGACCCTATCTATCCTGTGCACAAAGCGGATAGCATTGATACTTAATTTGAAGACTCTTTCCCTCTCTGTTGGTATTTAGAGTAACTACCGCTCTGAGTATAGGTCAGGTTCATCATGAAGATGTAGCTTCTGTCACTGTAGCTATTCCAGTCTGCTTGTCCTTTCTAATGGGAATGTCTCACCTCACAAGGTTGTGGATGGGACGCAGGATTCCACCTAAGGTCCTATACTCTATAAAGGCTTTGTATTAGGCCTATTTCACTGGGCAAGTTGTAGAACCCCTTTTGATACCTTTTATAATCATTTTTAGGAATTCCTTCTCAGGCATTTCCAAAGCCTGCCCATCTTCTAGTATGGAGTGTAGGTCTACTTCCAGCTCATTTGCCTCAGTCACTTTATCTTGTTTCTGGACATGTGCAGATATGGTCATCTGCTTCTGTTTTTTGAGCATCTTCAGGGGTTATCTGTGGACTT
>NW_006408652.1:5576536-5581828 GCF_000296735.1 Chrysochloris asiatica | reverse complement strand
CCCACTAGCTCAGGCACCCCTATAATCACCAGAATGGAGGTGCGCAGATAGCAAGGGACCAATGAACAGATACCAAAAGAAAAGAATGCCCACTCCTTTATCTCAGCGGTTCTGCCAGGCATCTGTGGCCGCCCCGATCCTTCCCCCACATGGTCTCACTCAAGATGGCGGCTCCTGGAGCAGCCAAGCATCCCGGACTAGAAAGCAATAGATTTCTTGCTTCTGCCACAGATTCCCCCAGCTGTGAGCCTTCCAACCTTCTAAGTATTCCTTTATATGTGGTTCAGAGTTCTGGGACCAGCCCCTGAGTCTGCTTGTTTGGGTATTCTGTGTTGTTGTTGGCGGAGTTCTTTACTGCACTTCCACTTGATCCGCCATCTTATTTGTTCCTCCAGATAGTAGTTTTTACTACTGTCATAAATGTGAAATGTCAGAAAATGAGATAGTTGATAAGTGAGATGTAAGTGTTGGCGATGGGAAAATGATCACAAATGGACTTTTTATGTGGAAAAAACTGTTACAAATACATTGAAAATGTGGGAGACTGTTGAGTGAAGAGCCTCCATCAAATGGAAAATCATTTATAGGAGAGAAAATCATCTGGAGTGTTGTAAGAACGTGGAGACATCTTCACTCATAAAATACCAGAGAGAGGCAGGAGAACTAGATGCCTGATTTTAATTCTATCCCCTTGTAGCCACCTTCTAGTGCTATTACCTTGTTGATGTTGTTAAGTGCCATTCTGACTCATAGCAATCCTGTCTAGGGTATCCAACGAGCAGTTGGTGAATTTGAACTGCCAGCCTTGTAGTTCTAATTGTTCTTGAGGTCAAGTTCTTATCCTACAGTGTCACACCAGGACTCTCGATCTTAGCAAGTTGCTTAACTCTCAGTGTGACAGTTGGTTCATCTATAAAATGGGAAGAATAATAGTAATGGATGATAATTGAGTTAATATAGATAAACTACTCAGAACAGTTTCTGCTACATAGCACTATATAAATGTTTCATTCTATAATAGTGATAACTATTAAGAATGCAGGCTAATAGTGTGGATGGAAGTTGTCTAGTATCCAGAGCATACGTACTATTCATGTCTTGGAAGTTAAGAGCACATATTCTAAATAGGCAACCACCTTTTTTTTTTTTTTTTTTTAAGTTTTTATTGTGAACTGAGTGATAGTTTACATGGGAGAACATCAACTTTACACCATTGTTTCAATGCAATGATTACAATCTCCTCCGTGCTTCATTGTTGTTGTTGTTGTTGTTGTCAGGTGCATCATTATTCAACAGTATTTGCTTTCATTCCCTTATTTGTTTGTTTTTTTTGTGGGGGGGGGGCGGTGGGGGCAAGGTATACACAGAAACACTCAGGAATATATAATAATTTAAATAACCAAAGGCACATTCTGCAAGCTTGCCTCCTGACCTCCAGCACCCAGTCCCTGTCTTTCCATGAGCCCAGAGCCCTCAACTGCTCCCTCTCTCCAAGTCCTCATCTCTGCTTCCATCTCTGGTGTTGCTTCTTCTCTGGATATGGCCCCACGTAGTTTTTTTTTTCCATTTTTCCTGCTGGTCTTTCTTTCAAAAAGTATCTTCTGTTTCTCTAGCTGCTCCCGGCTGGTCTGCTTGGTCAAGTGAGAAGTTCCACCTCAGAAGGTTCTGGATGGGGCTCAGGATTACACCTAAGGTCCTATACAATATAAAGGCTCCACAAGACGCCTGTTTCACTGGGCAAGTTCTAGAACCCCTTTTTGATATTTCAATGAGTTTTACCAGTTTTGCCAGTTTTCAGTAATCATGTTTCCTGATATTCCTTTTTATCCCACTACTATTTTACAATAATAGGTGAGGAAAACCAATATTTATAAGACAGTTAAGCATCTTAACATTATTTCCCCTCTTCAGACTACACCTCAATCCCTGTATCACAGAGCCCTGTTGTTCCAAGGTGGAGCATATATCATTATTTATCTCTGTCCCATTTAGCTCATACAAACCTGCCTCAGTGTTCCCCTATCTACCTTGTTCTTCAACCCCCTCCCCATTTTTGTGTATTTAGGCAACCACCTACCTTTGTAGCAACAAGTTTGCTTTGTAAAGTATACAATCTAATCTAGAACTGATTTGCATTTGTGTTGATTTTCAGCAAAAGTGTTTTTACCTGTGCTGCTACCATTGTGCCTCCTGAGAAATTTGTGACTTTGATGGGAGAATAGCATTCTCATGAGGACAAATGACATATTTCTTATAAAAGTCTAATAATAATAACAATTAAGCATGAGTGTTTTTATTATCTCTCTCTCTCTCTCTTTTTTTTTTAAAGGAGCTCTGGTAGCGTAGTGGTTACGAATCGGGCTGCGAACCTTAAGGTCAGCGGTTTGAAACTACCAGCTGCTCTGCGGGAGAAAGATGAGGCTTTCTACTCCCGTAAGGATTTACACCCTCGGAAACCCTGTACAGGGTCGCTATGGGTCGGAACCGACTCGACGGCACTTAACAACAAAAAATGTAAGTGGTTTCTTTCAATTGACTGGCCCGGGTTCTTTTTTGGTTAAATTAGAAAATTGTTTTCCCTTCTTAAACTGTATTTATTCACAAATGTATTCCATATTGTAGCTAGTGAAATAAAACAGAGAAGTTGTTCATCTTTTTCCTTACTACCAGCCTTTCCATCTAACTGAAATGGTGGAATGACAACCTCTGGGTACATGTTCTTATGTTACTTCCATTCCCAGCTCAATCACCTATAAGCCATTATATTGTGTGTTTCTACAAAAATGTTTTCATTGGACATATATTACTGTGCTACTTGCTTCTGTCATGCCGAAGTATGTCTGACCACACTTCTAGGTTATTGGTTGTTAATTGTGGACATTACCTTTCTTCCCCAGGGATATTTGGTAATGTCTGTGGAAATATGTTTGCTTGTCCTAACTAAAGAATGCAACCTGAATTTGTTAACTAGATACCAGTGATGCTGTTAAACACCCTACAATGCATAGAACTTCCACTCCCTAACCAATAGTTGTTCCACCCAAAATTTCCATAGTGCCAAGGTTGAGAAACTTTCCTCTAGGTGATTAGAGTTACAGTTAACTCTTTCTTCTAAAAAGCTGTATAATGTTCCATAATATCAAAATGCACAATTTATTCAATTCTACTAGTGATGGAGGAGCCCTGGTGATGCAGTGATTAAGCATTTGGCTACTAACTGAAAAGCCGGGCAGTTCAAATGCACCAATCATTCCATGGGAAATACGAGGCAGTCTGCTCCCATAAAGATTACAACCTTGTACAACTAACGATCTCTCCATGTCCCCAGCAAAGAGAGAAGAAAATCAAAGAATCATCTAAACAATTATTCCAGAAGACTAATGGACCACTTGAACCACCCCCTCTATGACTCTGGGACCAGAAGAACTAAATGGTACCTGTTAACCACTGCTAATCACTTTAATTGGCATCACAATAGAAGGTCCTGGATAGAGTGGGAAAGAAATGTGAAACAAAATTCAAAATCATAACAAATGATTAGACTTGCTGGCCAGATAGAGAATGGCTGAACCACCAAGACTAGCCCATAGTCACCCTTCAGGTCTGGAAATGGGCTTCAATTTTCAGCCAAAGAATAAGCAAGTCTATAACAGGAATACCAGGGAGGGAAGCACACCTTAGAACATCAACCATAGGAGATCAAAAAGGCACCATTTGCCAAGGAAGAATGTTCAGCAGATAGGAATGGATAGGAAAGAAGGTAGAAGGAAATACCAGGAAAGTGGGATGAGAGCTGATATATTGTGGGTCATGAAACAATCAAGGTCACAAAACAATTTGGGTATGAATTGTTATATGGCAAACGAATTTGCTCTGTAAACTTTCACCCAAATCATTAATAAGAAGTTAAAAAAAAAAAAAAAAAAAGATTGCCGCTTTAGAAACCCTACAGGGCAATTGTACTTTGTACTATAAGGTCCCTATGAATTGAAATCCATTTCACAGCAGTGGGTTTGGCTTAGGTACTATTGATTAACCTTGAGTGGTGTCCAGTGTTTTGCCACCACAAGCAACGCTACAATAAACACTCATAGGCCCTCACGTCCTGATGCTTTTATTTCTCTTAGGTAGATTCACCAAAGTGTGATTGCTATATCACTTTTTTAAAAAAATTCTAATATGTATCATTTTTCACACTATTTGTATTAATGTCATTTTTTCCAGCATTTTCCTTTCAGGAACTATATTTTTATCAACCTTTTATAATTTTATCCAGTTATATAGCTAAAAAATGGTATCTCATTGTTACTTTGATTTGCATTTCTCTAATTACCAGTAAATTTGAACATTTCATATTAATTTCTACATATTGTATTTATTTTTTCCCATTATTTGAAAAACACTTTGCATACTATGGTTATTACATTTTTACTATCATGTGTTTGCAAATATTTTTGTCATCTCTCATTTGCATTTTAATGTTTTATCTCTTTGCATTTAATGAATTTTAATTTCAAGTCATATATTAATATAATGTTTTAAATGTATTGCTTCATTCCATTGCTATTGATAAGGTTTACAGTGGCTAAACATTCAGAAGTAGAAAAGCAGGGAACACTCAAATAGCATCAGAATATTGAATATTGAAACATGATGAAGAATACCAGAAGATTGTCAGATATAGTACTGGAAGATATAGTGCTGGAAGATGAGCCCCTCAGGTTGGAAGGTACTCAAGATACTACTGGGTTACAATAGCCACCCAAAGGATGAAATATCTAGGAATAAATGTAACCAGAGAAACAACAGACCTATACAAAGAAAACTACAGAAGGCAAGAAACCAAAAGAGACCTACAAAAATGGAAGAATATACCGTGCTCCTGGATAGAAAGACTTAACATTGTGAAAATGTCAATAATGCCCAAAGCAATTTACACATATAATGCAATTCCAATCCAGATTCCAGTGACATTCTTCAAAGAGATGGAAAAAACAATGACAAACTTTATATGGAACAGAAAGAGACCCAAGATAAGCAAAGCACTGCTTAAAAAGAACAAGGTGGGAAGCCTCTCACTCGCTGATTTCAAAATTTACCACACTTAAAAAATGTCTTGTGCAGCAGATTTGCCTAATGCAATACGTCGTCTGATCTCTTGACTGCTGCTTCCGTGAGTGTTGATAGTTGACCCAAGAAGAATGAAGTCCTTGACAACTTCAATCTTTTCTCCACTGATAAGAATGTTGTTTATTGGTCCAGTGGTGAGGATTTTTGTTTTCTTGACATTGA
>NW_006408652.1:5566624-5568381 GCF_000296735.1 Chrysochloris asiatica | reverse complement strand
CACCAGAATGGAGGTGCGCAGACAGCAAGCGACCAATGAAGATACCAAAAGAAAAGAATGTCCACACCTTTATCTCAGCGGTTCTGCCAGGCGTCTGTGGCCGCTCCGATCTTTCCCCCACGTGGTCTCACTCAAGATGGCGGCTCCTGGAGCAGCCGAGCGTCCCGGACTAGAAAGCACTAGATTTCTTGCTTCTGCGACAAATTCCCCCAGCTGTGAGCCTTCCAACCTTCTAAGTATTCCTTTATATGTGGTTCAGAGTTCTGGGACCAGCCCCTGAGCCTGCGTGGTCGGGTATTCTGTGTTGTTGGCGGAGCTCTCTGCTATACGTCCACCCGATCTGCCATCTTGTTTGTTCTCTTCCCTATGCATCTTTTGATAGCCTTTTTTGTTATAACAAAGTTGTAATGGTAAGTATAACACTTTCTATTTGTTCCAGTAAATTAGTTGAACCTGAGGGAGTAGTGGGAGTTAACAGGTCAGAAATGAGGAAGCCCAAGAATCTTGTTTGTGGACGGCATCTTGAAGGGACGATTGGAAACCCTGAATTTATAACCAGAAGGTCAGAAATGAGGGTGCCCTGTGGATGCCCACACTGTTTGTCTACTGGTGTCTGAAATCTTGGGCCTATTTGGCAGTCTGAAGGACGGTATCCTTTTAACTTGTGAGATCTGGTCTTGCTCCAGGTGGCTGAGGGCCAGAGGAGGAAGCACCTGGCGGGCAGCTGGAGTTAAAACTCAACAGAGAAGTCGGACACAGAGGATTTATGTTTGTGCTGATTTGATTTTTATCCTCAGAGTTGGTATCAGGGAAAAGTGGATTAGACTGGTACGCACATTTAGTACCCTGAGATGGGATGTCAGTAATTTTTGCACTTAATCTGTACTATGTCTTTAGATGGAGCCCTGGTGTGGCGCTGTAGAAGAGGCACTGCTAACCACAAGGTTGGCAGTTCAAACCCACCAGCCACTCTTAAGAAACCCTATGCAGTGTCATTATGAGTCAGAACTGACTTGACGGCACTTAACAGCAACAACAAAGATCTTTAGATGAGGGGGCTTCAAAAAGTTCATGGATGATGAAAGTTTTCCACGAACTTTTTGAAGCCCCCTTGTATATACCCATGTCTAATATGTTTGAAAATCTTGTTTATGGTCTTTCATTTATCATTGTGGTTTGGGTTGCTTTAGATGGTTTTGGGTTTTTTTATGAAAAAAAAAACAAAAACAACCTTATAACAACATCTGGGCAAATTAATAACTACCTCTCATTTGTATATTTTAAACATACATATGATGCTGTTGTGGATTTTTTTTCCTCAAAAAAGAAAGCTTCCCCATGAAATGTTTCTTATTTACTGAATATTTAAAATTTTATTTAGTCAAATAAAATGATTTTTTTATAAAATACTTTAGGCTTCAAAAGCCTCTGCCATCAATTCATTAAAAGAAGACTGTCTTCTCTCTGCATTCTTCTGAATGAAACCAGAAGTTACAATTTGCTTCTTTAACTCATATGGAATGGTTTTGGGTGTGTGGGATGAAGTGAACATCTAATTTTATTCACCTTCCAAAAGGGTGGGGGGATTCTACTGAAATTGAATTTTTATTTCACTGTTCTCTGTGTGGATCCTTAAGTCAGTACCGCAATAATTAAGCAGTTGTAGCTTTGTTGTTGTTGTTGTTGTTGTTGTTAAGTGCCGTCGAGTCGGTTCCGACCCATAGCGACCCTGTACAGGGTTTCCGAGGGTGTAAATC
>NW_006408652.1:5561510-5566524 GCF_000296735.1 Chrysochloris asiatica | reverse complement strand
AGATAGTACCCATTTGACCTGGCATCAATGGCTGGATGATTAGAACACAACTAGAGGAAGAAAGAAGATGGGGAAAAAAAAATAAAAGAGTAACCCACTACAAGTGGATGAACTTGACCTATGCTTGTGGATGCAGTATGACAAAGGAGTGGACAAATCTCTATAGTGAGGATCATTCCATCCCCTTGGTACACAGGGTCAACAGGAATGGGGAACTTAGACATTGGTTACCCAAAATGGGGGGACTACAAAGGCAAGAAGTGACTGGCTTACAAGCTAGCTCCAGAGGATACAGGGAAAGGTAGAACCTCCACTGATTTTTTTTCCAACCTGTCTGGATGGGGTTGATAAAAGGTGAGGGGGAAAGGACTCCTGTGGTTCAATAGGGAATGATTGCTATCAGGTCTGACAGTGAGTGTTGAAAAAGTAAATGTAAATGTTTGGTAACAAAAGGAGGGGAGTGGCTGATTTTGCCATCCAGGAGTGGAGATCCCTGGAACCATCAAGGTAGAAAAGCAAAGTGCGAGACCCTGTCTGGGGAGGAAGTGACACTAGGGATGAAGGCAGAGATAATGATGTGGACAGAAGGAGTGGCTGGGGACTCTGGACTCAGGGATAGAGAGGGGCTGTGTGCTGAGAGTGGGGCGGTGGGGGGCAGGTGTTCGGGGGTGTACACTTTGGGTGTTTGATAATGCATGCAGGGGATTGTGATCATTGCAATGAATGTAAATATAATGTTTACCCATGTAAACTAACACATAATTCACAATAAAAACTTAAAAATAAAAGATATGACTGGGAAACAACTGCCTCCTTATAGTAGAGTTGACCATGATGACATAAATGGAGTAAAGCTTTTGGGACCTTCATTTGCTGATGGGGCACAACTCAAAACGAGGAGAAACAGCTGAAAATATCCATAAATAATTAGAACATGGACTTTATGAATAAAGATAGGTATCCTAGGCATTAGTGAGCTGAAATGCTCTGGTTGGTATTTTGAATCTGTCAAATAACATTAAGATAAATGGGGAAAAGATTGAAGTTGTCAAAGACTTTAATTTGCTTGGATCCACTATCAACACTCACAGAAGCAGCAGTCAAGAAATCAAAGGACATATTGCATTCGGCAAATCTGCTGCACAAGACCTCTTTAAAGTGTTCAAGAGCAGAGTTTAGGACTAAGGTGTGTCTGACCCAAGCCATGGTATTTTCAGTAGTCACATGTGCATGTGAAAGCTAGATGATGAATAAATAAGACCATAGAAGAATTGATGCATTTGAGTTATGGTATTGTCTAAGAATATTAAAAGAACCATGGACTGCCAAAAAGAACAAACAAATCTGTCTTGGAAGAAGCACAGCCCAGAATGTTCCTTAGAAGCCAGGGTGATGAGACTTTGTCTCACATACTTCGCACATATTATCAGGGGGGACCAGTCCTCAGATAAGGATATCATGCTAGGTAAAGTGGAGGGTCAGAGAAAAGAGAAAGGCCCCCAACGAGATGGATTAGCACCCTAGCAACAGCAACAGACTCAAGAGTACAAACATTTGTGAAAATGGCTCAGGACCGGGCAGTGTTTTGTTCTGTTGTACACATGGTTGCTGTGAGTCGGAAATGACTCGACAGCACCTAACAACAACAACAAATAATTGCATTCAACAAACAGATTTACTGATCTGATAGTGACTGCTGAAAGCCCCAAGACTATGACCCTTGGACACCCTTCAAACCTGGAATTGCACCCACTCCTGGAGATAACTTTTCAGCCAAACAGTAGGCTGGCCTACAAAGTAAGCAAAGCTCCTCAGAACGGTCAATCATGGGAGACCAAGGGTGCAGCAGTTGCAGAAAAACCAAGTTCTGAAAACAGGAAAGGCCACGAAAGAAGGATGAATGGAAATGACCCAAGGGAGGAAGTGGGAAGTGTGCAGTCACATTGAGGGATTGCCACAATGGCAAGAAACAAAGTGTATATAAATTGTTGAATAGGAAACTATTTTGCTTTGTAAACTTTCACCCAAATAACAAAATATCCAATAGAATTATCAAAAATGCCTTGTTCTATAGATTTTACTACAATAAAAATAAAATAATACATTTACTTTTTTGAGGCTTCCATTCACAACTGTCATTATTATGCAGTTCCAAAGATGCAGTTTCATCTGCATATTACAAGCACAGACTGATGTTTGATTTGCTGCAGATGTCTCATCATTGCTGTTTTTAATAAATTTAGGGTGTTTTGACTTCAGTGTTGTGGTAAACAGTATTTGTGAACCTATATCACTAATTGTTTTTGAGAATGAAATAGTAATTTAAGGAAAAGGAGAAAAATCAAAAAAAGCTTATGCGCCATTAATAACGTAAATAATAATGGCATAATTCAGTGCAGAAAGATTTGATAAATCATTTGTTCTTAACATTCATATAATCTAAGAAATAATATATTTAAGTAATTTATAAACATTTTATGATCAAAAGTGGTAGTAAACATTTTATTGAAGTTAAAAAAAAAAAGTATTTTTGCTTCCTTTTTGTCTTGCTTAGGAAAGTGTTCCCCATTCCAGATTTATGCAAATATTATTCTAACTTTTTTCCAAACATTTTGTCATTTTACTTTTTATGCGTAGGCCATTTATCCATCTGGAGTTAACTTTTGTATTTCAAGGGAGAATAAACTGTTAATTTTCTTCCTGATCAAAATAATTCTGCATCATTGATTCATCACCCTTTCCTCTCTGAAGTAATCATTTCCCCCTATATACCCTAGTTTTGTTTTGTTTTTTCTTGGACTTTCTGTCATCTATTTGTCATTGCTATACCAAAATCTTCCTCATAATTTTACTGTCTCCAGCTAGGCAAATCTGTTTCTGCTGTTCTTTTTCACAAAAATGCTAGCTATTCTTGGACAATTATTCTTTTCTGTAAACATTAGAATCATTTTATCCAGTTCTAAAAATAAATCTATCTGTCAAAGTCCTGTCAGGAAATAAGTAACATTCTCACAAGGACAATTAGGTAGAGTGTAATAAAAGGGAGCACGGTGGCTCTGTTAGGATAAGCATTGGACTATGAACAATAAAGTCAGCAGTTCAAGCCCACCAGCCACTCCATGGGAAAAAGATGAAGCTTTCTGCTCCCATAAAGATTTCCAGTCTCAGAAACCCTGTACAAGGTCACTATTGGTTGGAACCAACTCAATAGCACTTAACAACAACAACATAATAATAAAAGGATCCGTGTGGGCAGAGGTGAGAGGTGTACATCCTCAGGCTTGCTACAACAAGAAGCCATTACCAGGTCTAGTTCTGGAGGTTGAAGGGAAGAGAGAGGTTAACAGAAGCCTGAGAGAAGAGCTACATTGGAGAGTATTATTAATAGGAGGTGTGGCCTTCTGTAGAGGGCCAGAGTCAACCCAAGGCATCCACCTGGGAGGAAATCAGGGCAATAAAAATACTGACTTTACTCTCTTCCTGGAGTGCTGGTGTGGCGCTATGGGTTAATGTGCTGGACTGCAAAGTCAGTTTGAACCACAACGTTGGTGGTTCAAGCTCACCAGCTGCTCCTCGGATACCCTATACAGGGTTGGAACTGACTCAATAACACTTAACAACTGCTCTCTCCCTATTTCTGGTTTCCTGCCAGTGTCTCCCATTGGCAAAACCCAATGTGAGATCCAAGAGCAAGAGGGGGTCGGTGCAGTGGCTACAGGTCAGCCTCGGGGGGCCCAGATGGGGATCAAGCAGGGTAGGGAGTGGAACCCCTGTGTGATGCTGTAAGATCAGCACTGGACTGCTAACTTCCAGGGTCCACCAGCCACTCCTAGAGAAGCCTACACAGGGTCACTCTGAGTCAGAACTGACTCAATGGTACTTACCACCAGTCCACTGGAGTTCTGCTTTAGAGTTTCACTCTATCTATTATTTTGTGTGAGGACTAGGATTTTTGTGATGTTAACTGTCAAGTCGGTTCCAACACAGAGTGACCCTGTATAGGTTTTCCTAGGAGCAGGTGGTGGGTTTGAGCCACCAACCTTGTGGTTAGCAATCCATTGCTTGCTTATCCTACAGCACCACACCATGACTCCATACAGAAGGTACTCCTTTAAAATTATGTTTAGGGCACTGGATTAACCAGTGTAGCCTGTAAAATATCTTACAAGGAAGTAAACTATGGAATTTTTATGGGTAGTCTTTCTTAATGGCCTGCCTCAGGATGTGGTTACTCAGCTATGCACCCTGAGCATGCACTACATGTCTTTACAATTGCTCAAGCAAGCATGCTTCAACATTCCTTCAGGTTTTAGTCACAACATTTCATTCAATAAGTGGGTCATGTCTAATCCTGATTTCTGGACCCTATGTTTAGCCTTGCCTCAGTGCCACTGTGACAATCATTGGAAGTCTTCCTCTTTTTCACTAACCCTCTCCACTTTACCATGCATGATGTCCTTTCCCAGGGACTATTCCCTCCCAATAACATGGTGGAGGTACGAAAGATGAAGTTTCCTCATCCTGGCTTCTAAGGAGCATTCTGGCTGTACTTCTGTCAACACAGATGTGTTTGTTGTTACGCCAGTCCACAGGACTTTCAATATTCTTCTCCAACCCCATAATTCAAATGTCTGAAAATTCCTGTGTCAGACTCAGTTTGCTAGGTGTGAGGTTAAGAATTTCATTTTACCTGAAGTAATTTGGTTTTTACCCTTGTTTTCTGGGAGATTAACTGTACACTCTAAACCTTTGGAATGTCCTAGTAGTTGAGGGGCCTTTGTTATCTAAACCACATCTGAAGACTTGTGTTAATGAGTGGGGCTGGCCATGCCAGGAATATGACCTGCTTGACCTCAAAGTGGAAGTTAGTGATTCAGTGGACTGAGCCTGAGCAATGAGGCCCTAATAAAGTCTGTGGACACGGAATCGCCATGGTCTTCTTATTTGGACATGGAAACTGCGCTAGGAATCCTCCCAGACCACATCCTATGCATCTTTTTTTTTTTTTTTTTTT
>NW_006408652.1:5531423-5557424 GCF_000296735.1 Chrysochloris asiatica | reverse complement strand
GCTGGTAGTTTCGAACCGCTGACCTTAAGGTTCGCAGCCCGATTCGTAGTAACACATTTAATATATGGTATAGTAGCACTGTGGGAGTGCAGTGGCTCCATATGATAAGCACTGGACTACAAGCCACAAGGTTCATGGTTTGAGCCCACCAGCCACTCGCGGGAAAAAGATGAGGCTTTCTGCTCCTGCGAAGATTTAAACCCTCAGAAACCCTAAACAAGGTCGCTATTAGTAAGAACTGACTGAGTGGCACTGTGGTTTAGTTGTTGAGTGGCTAACCACAAAGTTGCAAGTTCAAACTCACCATCGACTCCTGGAGCAAAAATATTACAGCCTTGGATATGTTATATAGGGTCTCTATGAGTCAGAATCAACTCGGTGGCAGTGGGTTCGGTTTTTTGTTTAGGATGGCAAATATGAAGGCATCATGGTGGCACAGTGGGGTAAACATTGGGTAGCTATGCTTCCAGGGTTCCTTTACTTTACCCTGATTGTTGTTATGTGCTGTCGAGTCAGTTCCAACTCACAGTGGCCCTGTAAAGGGTTTGGGGATGACCAGACTTGAGCTTTAATCCTAGCTCCCTGCTTCTCCCTATGGACCGAAGGCAAGTTAACCTCCCTCAGCCTGGCTGCCTTACTGTAAACTGAGGTAAGTAACCACCAGTCTCATTGTGATCTCAATGTATTACATACATTATCTCATTTAATCCTCACAACCACCAATCTTGTTGGGGAGTAAGGGTTACCAGTAATCAGAGGCAACTAAATGTGACCTTTTAAAGAGCTCATGTAGATTATTGATAAACCTAGCACATGGTCAAACTTGCTTATTGGTAAGTCTTATTCCCCTCTCTATGGATTGAACTGAGCTTTTATGTCTTGTCTTGTTTTGTCCATGCTCAAGACAGCTATGACTCCATTATTGTGAGATTGCTAGAGGTAGACAGGGAAAGCATCTATCTGTCTTTGCTTTGCTCTCACACTAAAAAGTAAAAAGTTCTAATCCTAACAGTGAAGTGAATGCCTACTATGTATGTAGTTATTTTCACACACTGACACCGTACACATTTGTAAGGCAGTCATAACCATTTTACAGATGTGAAAATCAGCATGCAAAGAAGTGAAATGATACATATGAAAAGCAGTGATTTAAACCAGTTTGTTCCGCTTCCATCCCTTGCTGAGAATTTACAACTACCCCAGATAGACTGAATCATAACCCACCTTGTAACAAGAGCTTAGGTATTAATAAGAACCACCTGGGTCTCTATAAACATCACCTGGGGGATTTTTTTTTTCTTTTTAAACTTTTTATTGTGAACTGAGTGAAGGTTTACAGAGTAGATCATCAGTCCACATTCAACAAATCATATACATCATGACATTAAAATTATACCTGGGGTATCTTATTACACTTTAGATTCTGATTCAGTCTATCTGGGGTGAATGTGGAAATGCAAATTCTCAGAAGGGGGTCGAACCTGAATGAACTGATTCCAAGCCCTAATCCAAAGCCACAACATTAGTAAGTGGTTGAGGCATGATGTTGGAGGCAGCCATGTGACTTCCAATTGTATCTGAACTGTACCCATTCTTAAGGAACCTTAGTAGAACAATGGCCAAATGCTTGACTCCTCATCGGGAGTTTGAACCCACCAGCCACTCCGTGGAAGAAAAGTCCTGGGGATCTGCTCTTGTAGCTTTAGAAACTCTCTGGGACAGTCCTACTCCATCCTTTAAAGTTCCTAGGAGTCAAAGTCGACTAAATAGAGCCCATCAACAGCAATGAACCCATTCCTCACACTTGACTCTCTGCTTTTGACTTTCCCATGCAGGTTACATGCTCTGCTCCTGCTTTATGTCTTTCCTTTCCCTTTCAGAGGTATAAATTGACACTTCTTTGTTTTACACCTGGACTTTTCTTGGCAGTGATTCTTGTGTGTGTGTGTGTGTGTTGTTGTTTGTTTGTTTATTTTTTGTTGCTGTTTTTACCTAAGCCAATCCTGTGTAGAGTACCCTCATGGCCCTTTTTCCCAATCCAGTGAGCAGAAGCCAGACAATATCCATTCTAATTTACCTTGACCCTTAAACAAAGAGCACATTGGCATCCAGCGGTTCATAATATAGTTCCCATCTCCAAATACCCTGCAACATGTTCAGTTAAGAAAATGACTTCAATTTAAAAGCAAAGGACCTTGGTTTTTAACCAAGTAAAGTCGTGGTAATTTAAAGAACTCATGTAGATTATCAGTAAACCTAGCACATGGTCACACTTGCCAGCCTTGGAATGAAATAGCAGTTTATTCAAGACACACATCTTCATTCAACTCTTTGGTAGTTTTACGGGTTGGAGAGAGCCAGGTGATATTTTATATCCCAAATTTCTTTTGAGGCATTGCAATCGTTTAGAAATGTCCTCCCAAAAATGAAGGAAGAGGCTTTTCAGACAGATTATGCAGAATGCCAAAAGCGAAGTCTTCAGTCTGAATCCAAGTCTCATGTCCACAGAAAGCAATAGCTTCTTTGTAGAGCTGGGCATCCTAATTATGACCACCAATTTCCACACAGCTCAGAATGAGAACAAATGATTTGCAATTAACAGAACTTTGAGTCAATTAAAATCATGAATTCTAGCAAGGGAAGTTATTCAGTGAAATGGTTTCAGTTTTCCTAGTAATGGATACCATTGAAACATGGTACGGAAGCTCACTATGTAAAAACGATCCACCCAGGACACCCCCCACCCCCGACCACCACCACCACCACCACGAGGTAGCCAGTGAGGGCTTCTGGTTAAATAACTTCAAAATGTATTTTCATAGTCTAAGAAAGGAAGGGAAAACAAATGCATAAAAATAAACTTGGGCTGAGTATGAGACAACTCGCCTCTCTCCCTCTGAGGTGCAAGGCCACTTTTCACTGGCACAGCTTGGAGCTCCTCTTCAATCATTTAGACAAACGCTAACACCAGTGGCAATTAAACACAATTGAGTTCATAGTAGCAGCCTCAATAGAGTTGGACAAATAAAGCTAAGTCATGTCTTATTCATTTCCACATATTAACTTTAGAATTTTTGATTGGCATGCTTCGTAGTAAAGCAGACAACAGCTGACCTTGTGTGAGATTTCACAGTTTCTTGTAGGAAAGCTTTTGAAATAGGAAGCACACCCACTGGGCAGGCAGTTGAAAATTCAGAGCAAAATGCTTGTTCATCCACTGTATTTACAGACCTTTTCTACAAAAGCCAGTCATTCTGATTGGAAAGTAATTCTGCAGCTGGATGTTTGTCATGGCTAGAAAGGCCATTTGAATGTTACTCTAGACTTGGGAATAATTGAGGTTGGATGATAGATGGTCACATTTTATCTGACAAAATATCTTGGTGCACAGTGAAAGAAAAGCATTGCTACTGGCTACTGTACTTTACTGGGTGGTTTAATAATCCGGACTATTTATGCTATAAGGATATTCATTCAGCTGGCCTCAGAGCAATGAATACGGACAATGTACTTTCAGCAAATTCAAGTAAATCAAACCGTCCACTAAAGTACAGTGCTGGTAGCGTAGTGGTTACGAATCGGGCTACTAACCTAAAGGTCGGCAGTTAGAAACTACCAGCGGCTCCACGGTCCTTCACAACAACAAAGTAACAAAGTACAGTGGCTGCCTGTATGCCGTGGAGTCGGTTCCGACTCATAGCGACCCTGTACAGGGTTTCCGAGGCTGTAAATCTTTAGGGGAGCAGAATGCCCCATCTTTCTCCTGTGGAGCCGCTGGTAGTTTCGAACTGCTGACCTTGCGGTTCGCAGCCCGATTCATAACCACTACACTACCAGAGTGAAAGAAAGGCATTGCTAGTGGCTACTGTACTTTGTTAAGAAGCTCTGGTAGCGTAGTGGTTACGAATCGGGCTGCTAACCTCAGGAACAGCAGTTCGAAACTACCAGCAGTTCCGTGGGAGAAAGATGAGGCTTTCTGCTCCTGTAAAGATTTACAGCCTCAGAAACCCTGTGCAGGGTCATTATGAGTCAAATCTGACTCCACGGCACATAACCACCACCACCATAGCATAAATAAGACAATGTCTAAGCAGTTAATTTTTCTAGAAATAATCCTTTTTCACAAGGAAGTCACTGCTTGTGTTTGTCCAAATGTTAGGACAAAAACTCACCTGCCACATAAGTGATCGACAGCACATTAAGTCATTCTAGAGAACTGCAACCGTTCATGGACTTCCCTAACTACCAAGAAATGGCTTAGGTACTGGTAGGTTCTAGCTCAGGGGTGGGGACCATCTAAGGTCCTCAAAATCATTTGATCAGGCCCTGTCAAGGCAACCACCGTTCCAGTCATCACATTATTGTTGTTGTTAAGTGCCGTTGTGTTGGTTCCAACTCATAGTGACCCTGTGTAAGGTTTCTGAGGAGCAGCTGGTGAGTTTGAACTACTGACCTTGCAGTTCAAATGACCTCGCAGTCTAGTGCTTACCCTATAGCGCCATACCATCACATTGTTGTTGTTGTTGTTGTTAAGTGCCGTCGAGTCGGGTCCGACCCATAGCGACCCTGTACAGGGTTTCCGAGGGTGTAAATCTTTACGGGAGTAGAAAGCCTCATCTTTCTCCCGCGGAGCGGCTGGTAGTTTCGAACAGCTGACCTTAAGGTTCGCAGCCCGATTCGTAACCACTACACTACCATCACATTGTTGTTGTTGTTGTTGTTGTTAAGTGCCGTCGAGTCGTTTCCGACCCATAGCGACCCTGTACAGGGTTTCCGAGGCTGTAAATCTTTACGGGAGCAGAACGCCTCTTCTTTCTCCCGCGGAACAGCTGGTAGTTTCGAACTGCTGGCCTTAAGGTTCGCAGCCCGATTCGTAACCACTACGCTACCAGAGCTCCTATTAGGGGTGAGTTAATTAAATGTTTGACCAAATATAGCAGGCTAATTTTAAGTTGATAATTTTGTATAGCCCACAAAGGATGTTAAACATGTTAGCTCCTGCTGTAGTTGGAGAACCAGTTATTGAAGCAGCAGGTCCATTTACCTTGCTAATTATTTTTCTGGCCATAGGGTGCACTGGGTTAAT
This sequence comes from Chrysochloris asiatica, assembly GCF_000296735.1. Classification (NCBI taxonomy): domain Eukaryota; kingdom Metazoa; phylum Chordata; class Mammalia; order Afrosoricida; family Chrysochloridae; genus Chrysochloris; species Chrysochloris asiatica. The sequence continues at coordinate 5,552,338 of NW_006408652.1, read as the reverse complement.
GCACTGGACTGCAAAGTCCATTTGAACCGCAAGATCAATGGTTCAAGCTCACCAGCCGCTCCTTGCAAACCCTATACAGGGTTGCTAGGGGTTGGAACTGACTCGACGGCACTTAACAACAACAAAGTACACATTATCTTATATCAGTACAACTGAAGGTGGTAAAAATGGTACTTAATGACCTGATCTATAATTGCATTTCAAAGAGAAATGAAGCTATGCTTGAAATGAGCCTTTGTGAGTACACACACAGAGTGAAATATGCTTCACCTACTGTGCACCAAGGAGTCCTGGCATGCTGCTGTGTGTTAATGCACCAGACTGCAAAGCCATTTGAACTGCAAGGTCAGTGGTTCAAGCTCACCAGCTGCTCCTCAGAAACTCTATATAGGTTCGCTATGGGTCAGAATCGACTCCACAGCATTTAACAACAACAACTGTGCACCAAGGGTTAAATGCTTAGAAAAGATAAGGTATCAGGTCTCATGACAACTAACCCTTCTAATGAGTGCTCTCTACTGACTGGTGGTGGTGTGCCCTTGAATCGGTTCCAACTCGTAGCAACCCTGCATAGGGTTTCTGAGGCTGTAAATGTATAGGTGAGCAGAAAGCCTTATCTGTCTTCCACGGAGTGGCTGGTGAGTTTGAACTTCTGTCCTTATGGTTAGCAGCCCAACACGTAACCCATGGCACTACCAGGACTCCTTCTCCAATGCCTACTCATGGAAATGAATTATTTAGGATGGGTTTGCCCACAAGAACCATGCTGGTAAAGCTGGGGCTGGGGAGTTTATCATCTTCTTGTAAAATAAGTGTCTCTGTTGGTCTGTCTGTCTGTGGAGTCCTGGTATGATGCTGTAGGATAAGTGCTGGACTACTAACAACAAGGTCAGCGGTTCAAACCTATCAGATGCTCTTTGGAAACCCTATACAGGGCCACTATGACTTGGAACTTACTCCATGGCATACAGCAGCAGCAACCAGTAAATAAGCACTGTAAACTTCATCCTTCTGACTCTTGTTACATATTTTGCTGACTCTGTTAATCAGTTGCTATGTATGTGTACATATGGGTGTGCAATGGTCAACACATTCTGATAACTCTATTCATTAGTCACAGGAGAAAAGCAATTTCAATAATTCTGAGAAAGGCGTAACCCGGTGACGTAGTTGCTTCTCATGATGTGCACAATGATTTGTATTTTACCTGCTCAAAGGAGGTACTTCTTCCCGTACAGCTGGAGTTTATGTCAGCAGCATCTCCCACGTGGAGCTTCAGGCTCAATTAGTCAAGGGGATAGGCGAATTGACAGCTCAGAGGTCTGGCTGAGCTCTAGAAAGTGAAGGAATACATGCTGTGGATGTTGGAAATTAAGGAAAATCTTAGATGGGTGCAGGGAGAGGCAGTATAAAGTTAAAAACTTGGAGTCCTGAGAAGATAGATCCAGGGAAGAATGATCATCAGTGGAAATAAGTATGAGGGCAAAAGCATCTAGAAGAATACCAGAAATAAGATGCCTTTACCCTTGAACAAACTTATCTTTTCCTCTTCGAAGGTATTCATTGGATGGATTTATTCAACACCATCTACCTCTATTATCGTGGGGAATTGAAAGTTGTCTGCATTGGTGGTTCTTTATTTTCCCCATTATAACTGAAGAATTCATGCAAAAAATTGCCTAGCTGTAGAAGAGACTCAAAATATTCAGCAGTTATTGGGTAAGAGCTCCCAGGATTTGTTTCTGAATAATCATGTCAGGTGGTCCAAAACACACCATATCTAGCCTATTCTAACTCTTACTGACCCTGTAGGACAGACAGAGTTCTACTGCCTCACAAGGTTTCCAGGAGCCTTGTAAGATAAACATTAGATCATAAGGTTGGTTTTAACTTCAAGTCAGCAGTTGAAACTCAGCAGCTGTTCCTTGGAAACCTTATACAGGGTTGCTATGAGTTAGAACCGACTCGATGACACTTAATAACAACAACATAGGGTTTCCACGACTATAAGTCTTACAGAAGCTGACTGTCTCTTTGTTCTCCTGCAGAGTAGTTGGTGGGTTCAAACCACTGTGCTTACCAGGCCTTCTTGGTCCAGAATTGTTAAGTGCCATTGAATCAGTTCTAACTCATAGCGACCCTTTATAGGATTTCCAGAGTGGCTGATGAGCTTGATGCACCGACCTTGTTTTGTGAAAATATTTTGTGAAAATTCCCAAAGTCTCATAATATTGAAGCCACAAATCTCTGCTCTGTGCTATTTTTCAAAGACCAGATTCCCAAGTATCAGAGCTTTTAAAAATACCTCCCAAACGAATTTTCAAGCTCCTAGGAACAGAACAGAGTACCCAGAACTAAGGTATAGACATTGCAAAAGGAATTTTTGATAAAGCTCAACTTAACTGAAATTTTAGTTCTGAGAAATTAAGTGTATTGTAGAAAAATGCTTTCATATAATACTAATGATGCCAAACTCATTGTGCTGGAAAAGGCCCTTTATAATTATATGCCAGTCCTAAGATAATCAATTCCACCAGTTTTTGAGAAGATTCTATTTCAGTTTTTAGTGAACCTCATTATTATTAGAAGAGTTTTCATTATCTAAACTTCAGTCCTTCAGGTTACAACTTAAACCCTGTATTTTTTTTTCAATCCTAACACACCTTCTCAATTTCTTTGTGGATTTAAAAAAATGGAAGCTAACATTAATCATATGTAAGATTTGTTAAGCATTCATTAGATCGTAACTACCTTGTGATGTAATTACTGTGATTACCATAGTTTTACAAAGCATCATGCAACTACTAAATACTGGAGTCACTTGCTCAAATTTTCTTATATTATTACCTAGAATTTTTGTCTAGACAATAATAACTGCTAATGGTGCTGAAGGATCAAACTGAACTGTAGGTTGGTTGTTCAAATACACCAGCTGCTCCTCAGAAACACTACACAGGGTAGCTATGAGTTGGAATTAACTCCATGGCATATAAGAACAACACTATTTATCAGCAGGTACTGTTCTAAGCATTCGCAAGAGAAGGATGAATATGCCTGCTCCCCTAAAGGTTTATAGTCTTGAAAACCCTAGGGAGAAGTTCTACTCTGTTCTATTGTGTCATTATGAGTCAGATTTGATTTGAAGGCATGGGGTTGGTTCTAAGCATTTGATATATATTAACTCATTTTATCCACACAAACATCTGTTGTTGCTGAGCACTGTCGAGTTGGTTCCAACTCATAGCGACTCTGTATAGGGTTTCCAAGGAGCACCTGGTAAACTTGGTCCTTGTGGTTCAAACCAACTTGACAGTCCAGCACATTAACCCACAACACTGCACCAGGACTCTACACAAACACCTATTAGGTATTATTATTATTGATATTTTACAGATGAAGAAACTGAAGCCCAGAGCTTAAATTGTTTTTCCAAGATCACACAAGGAACCAGGCAATGTCAAGATTTCAGTTCAGTCAACAATCTTAGCGTTATTTTCCCTCTTTTACCCATTCAGACTATGCCTGGATCCCTGCATCACAGAGCCCTGTTGTTCCAAGGTTGATCATACCTCACTGTTTACCTCTGTTCCATTTAGCCCATGTAAACCTGCCTAAGGTTTCCACTATTTACCTTGTTCTTTCACTCCTTCCCCCTTCTTTTGTCTTGCCCTCCCCAACACCAGAACTATGATGTATCTATCCCCTAACCTGTGCTCTACCATCCCCTCCCTTTCACCCCTGGTAACCAACATTTTTTTTTTCTTTCTTTCTTTTAGAATGGGTATCTTTTCGTAAGCTTTTTCAATAATGGTCTTATGCAGTATTTGTCCTTTTGTGACTGACTAATTTCACTGATTTCACTAATTTCACTCAGCATAGTGTCTTCAAAGTCCATCCGTATTATGCGGTGGTTTGCAGCTTCATTGTTAATTAAGGTAGCATAACATTTCATTGTGTGTATGTACCAAAATTTGTTTATCTATTTTTCCACTGATGGGCACTTAGGCTGTCTCTGTAGTTTTGCTATTGTGAATAGTGCTGCTATGAACATTGGTGTGCATATATCTGCTGGCATCAGCATGCGCAGACCTTGGGTTGATCAGTGGCCCTGTGACATGGACGAAAATCCAATTCAGAAGCCCTCCTCAGGATAGCGAGCCATGGACTCTGAGGGCCAAAGGAAGTGACCTCCTGACGTTCCAGGTTCATTGGTTTTTGCGAACTCACTGGTTGGCTACCTCTGTATAATTTTCTTTGGTCCTAATATTGTTCATTCTATGCTTCTAACTCCAGTAATTGTAGCTTCTGAGAAAATGGTTTCTTTTACAATGCCTCTCTTAATGCCTTCACTGTGTTGGCAGTGCGTGGAGTCCTGGGAACCAATCTTTCTGAGGAACCAGCGATAGCCACCTGGGATGAGTGTCATAACTGCTCCTTATTTGGTTATTTAGCTATGTTTGATATTAACTTAAAGCCTGAGCTTTTGATATCCATGAACAATAATGGGTTTGAAACCCCTTTTTAGAGCCTAGGCAGTAAAAGTTTCCTTAGGTAACTTAGAAAGGCCAGGAACAGGTATGTTGGGAATATGACAAAAGGTTTTTAGAGAAAAACTACCCAAGGTTTGTAAATAAAGTGGAATGGTAAATTCTGGAAACGTTGGATTAGAGGATAATAGTGGCAGCCTCATTAGCATTTAGATATAGATAAATGAAGCCCGGTGCCTGGGATCTTGTTCACAATCACAAACAAAAGCATGAGCTTTTGTTTGTAAAGTATACAGAGACAGCTTGGCTCCCTTCAGGAACCTTGCTTTATGTTAAGTATCCTTAAGAACCCGCATGTCACTGCTATAGATCATTTAAGCCTAAAAGTTAATATATAACAGCTTGATTGAACCTTTTTTCTGTAGAAATAAGAAAGTTAGATTGTTAAGAAAAACTATGAAAATATCTTAAAAGTTGTTCCTGTGAATCATTATGTTCTGTTTTGAATGATTAATCACATTTCGGTTCTGTATCCTATCTTATCTAAAGAATCACATCCTCCCTTTGTGAATTGCATCTTCCCTTTGTAACAAATCCCTCCTTGAAAAAAGAAAATAAAAGACTGAGGTAAAGTGAGTACTGCATGCAATGCAAGACAGTGCAATGTCTGCTGCAGACGAGCTTGCTTGTCAGCTTGCATCAAACTTGTATGTCTGTCTTCTTTGTGTTTGCTTCTCTGTCTCTTTCGCCTGCCAGATTTCCCCACTTCGTGAAACTTACTCTAATGTCGAGGCAGGTCCCCGACATATTATCTACTTGTGTTCTGGCTTATATGTCTTGTGGATATATACCAAGTAGAGGAATTGCTAGAAAATAACGTATATCTATTTCCAACTTTCTGAGGAAGCGCCATACTGTTTTCCAGAGTGGTTGGATCGTTTTACGTTCCCACCAACAATATAGGAGGGTCCCAGTCTCTCCACATCCTTGTCAACATTTATTGTCCTCTGCTTTTTAGAACTCTGCTGTTATTGATGATGTGAGATGATATCTCATTGTTGTTTTGATTTACATTTTAATTGGACAACAGTGTTCATAACTTGTCATGATCCACTCAATTGAAAGCCTTTGCATAGCCAATAAAGCACAGATAAACATCTTTTTGGTATTCTCTGCTTTCAGCCAAGATCCATCGGACATCAGCAATGATATCCCTAGTTCCATGTCCTCTTCTGAATCTGGCTTGAACCTCTGGAAGTTCTCTACTAATGTATGCTTGCAGTCATTTCTGTATTACCTTTATTAAAACTTTACTCACATGGGATATCTTTGATATCCCATGCCCTGCATTGTTGTTGTTAAGTGCTGTAGAGTTGGTTCTGACCCATAGCAACCCTCTATAGGGTTTCTGAGGAGCAAAACTCAAATGTCTCAATTCTTCTATGGTCCTGCTTGCTGAAAGTGAAGAGGACTTAAAATATTTACTGATAAAGATCAAAGACCAAAGCTTTCAGTATGGATTGCATTTCAATGTAAAGAAAACAAAGATCCTCACCACTGGACCAATAAGCAACATTCTTATGAGTGGAGAAAAGATTGAAGTTGTCAAAGACTTCATTTTACTTGGATCAACCATCAACACTCATGGAAGCAATAGACAAGAAATCAAATGATGTATTGCATTAGGCAAATCTGCTGCACAAGACCTCTTTAAAGTGTTGAAAAGCAAAGATGTCAGCTTGAGGACTAAGGGGTGCCTGACCCAAGCCATGGCATTTTCAATAACCTCATATGCATGCAAAAGCTGGAAAGTGAATAAGGCAGACCGCAGAAGAATTGATGCATTTGAGTTTTGGTGTTGGAGAAGATTTTTGAAAGTGCCATGGGCTGCCAAAAGAACCAACAGATCTGTGTTGGAAGAAGTACAGCCAGATTGCTCCTTGGAGGCCAGGATGGCCAAACTTTGTTTCTTATACTTGGGACATATTGTCAGGAGGAACCAGTTGCTGGAGAAGGATATCATGTTGGGTAAGGTGGAGGGTCAGAGAAAAAGAGGAAGATCCCCAGCGAGATGGATTGGAAGAGTGGCAGCATCAGTGGACTCAAGTGTGACAACAATTGTGAGATTGACCTAGGACCGGGCAATGTTTCGTTCTGTTGTACGTAGGGTCTCTATGAGTCAGCACTGACTTGATGGTACCTAACAACAACAACAACATGTTGGTGTGTTATTAAGCTTTCTGATTTCCTCCTCCTAATAGTTGTGATAAGGAGATGGGTTTCCCTTTTCACTTCTCTTATTACTCAACTCAGAGTAATTTTAGCAAGTGTTGGCTATCTATGTGGTGTATAGCAGCTGGTATTGGCTTTTGCCTGGATGGTGGGATTTTATTGGGTGCGATTATAGCTTAGCTATCTATATGACCACAATTTCTGTCTCTTCTTGGGTAACACAGGGAGAGAAATAGCACCCCCATTATAAAAGTGAGACCAAAACAAAACAAACAAACAAAAAAACAACAAAAAACCCAGGACACTAAAGTCTGTAATAGCCACAAAACCAACAAGTAAACAAAAGCCCACAACAAAATATGACTAAGACTTTAATACCCCTTTTTCAACTTCTTGCTTTCAAGACTGCCTGAAAAATTTCAAGATATTACCATTGCTCTCTATGACATATTTCAAGCTTTGATTTTTTACCTTTTTCCTTTTTCTGCCTCTCTCTCTCTCCTCAAACAACCCAAGTCTGGCCAGAGCAGTTTTTGGAAAACCCTCCCATTTTAAGCTGTTCCTGTTGACTCCTCCCACTTCTTTAATTCTGCACCCAGTGGTCTTGGCTGAGCAGATCTGTGTATGTGTACAGTAGAACACTTCAGTGGCAGGGGAAGGGTGTGTGTGTGTTCACTTGCTCAGTCACCCCTTCTAGTCACCAGAGTGGAGATGTGCAGACAGAGACAAATGATCAGAAAAAAAAAAAAAATGTTCACACCTTCACAGGATTGACCAGACCCCTGTGATGGGAGCACGCCTCTGATCCTTCACCTGCTCCATTGCATTCAAGATGGCCACTCTGGGACCCACTTGGAGCTGCAGATCAGAGAACAATATGCTTTCTTGCTTCTGCTACAAATCTCACTAGCAGTAAGCCTTTGATCCTTCTAAATATTCCTGTATATGTAGTTCAGAGTTCCAGGATCATCCCCTGAACCGGCTTCATCCAGATATTCTGTGCCATTACTGACATATGTCTGCATGGCACCTCTCCCTAATCCACCATCAAACCTCGCCTCCTGTCCTAAGAATTTTAAGACCTCTCATTTATCCTCGTTAATTGTAGAAAGAGATTATGGTTTAAAGCTTTATTAAATACCCTTCTCATCTCTAAACAATGGTGTTTTGTTATTGTTAAGTTCCATGGAATCAGTTCCAACTCTAGCAACCTTGCATAGGGTTTCTGAGGAGCAGTTGGTAAGTTTGAACCACTGACCTTTCAGTTCAAACTGACTTTGTAGTACAGTGCTTATCCTACAGCGCTATACCTGGACTTCTAGCTACTTATATATGTGTATGTGTATTGCTTTGTTTTATGTCATTACAACATAAAGGGAAAAATAGGCCTGTTCTTTGTTTTTCTCCCTCATACGATTTACATGGGTGTCTTTTTAAGGGTTCTCTGTAGAAAATTCATTTACTCAGATTGATATATATATAAGAAGGCCTTCCAAAGTAATATTCATAAAAGTATGATTTTTGCCTCTGGATGGCATTGAATTAATATTCTTGAACTTAATTTTTTTCCACACGTGTGTGCTCATGGGTTAAATTATTTTAACATTACAGAGAATAAATGAAATACGCTCATTTCAACAGGTCTTCATGTTTATAAAAATCTATGGAAATACTTTGAGTTAGAATTGCAAAAATAAGTTTCCTTTTTATTTTTTAATCCATGATATAGGGACTTGAGGGAATACAGTGGCTTCATATGATAAGCACTGAACTGTGACCCACAAGGTCCAAAGTTCAAGTCTGCCAGCCACTCTGCAATAGAAAGATGAGTTTTTTTTGCTCCTGTGAAGATTTTAAGTCTTGGAAACCCTATACGGAGTTGCTATGAGTTGGAACCGACTCGATGACACTGAACAACTTTTAGCAACCTGGTAAAGGGTTTCTGAGGGTGGTTTTGAAACCACCGACCTTTTGCTTCAAGCTGATCTTGTGGTCCAGCGTGCGTGTGTATGTATGTATGTTCAGAATGCTCCTTAGAAGCAAGGATGGCGAGACCTCTGTCTCGTACTTTGGACATGTCATCAGGAAAGACCAGTACCTAGAGATGGATATCATTCTTGATTAAGAGGAGGGTCACCAAAAAGAGAGCAAGACCCTCAATGAGATGATTGTCACCAGGACCCAACAGTGTTTTGTTCTGTTGTTCATAGGGTTGCTGTGCATCAGAACTGACTCCAAGGCACTTAACAACAACAATAGAGAAAGAGATTAATCTGTTCAAAATTTTAGAAATGAGCAAACTTAACAATCTAAGAAAAGGCAGCAAGTAAGCCTAAAAATGTAGTCCAAATTGCCCTTGGCAATTCCTTCACTCACTGCCAAAATAACAGAGCAGCTTGCAGTAAGTCAACACCACCAGATTTTCCTCCATTGTTGATGTGGATTGTTTCTTCCTTTGTCATCAGATGAATTAGTTGGCTTCCCTTTAGGAACTTTATATTTGATGAAAAAGAGAGATATAAAAGCACTGGAATCACTGACTGTCAGAGAGATGCACTGATATTCTCAGAGAATGTTCCATTCATGTACACCATCTCTTGTTCACTCTGGGGACATATGTTTTTGTTTCCACAAAAGCCCCAGAGTGAAATGGTATGGAAATTGCCTCTTCTTCCCTTCCTCCTTCTCTGTGTTCTTCTCAGCTCTTTCCCCACCTCGGGTGTTTACAGTTTAAATGTACATATGGTATATTCTCACTGTATATGTCTGTCATGGATTGAATTGAATTCCCCCAAAATATATGTCAGCTTTCTGGGGCCAGGATTCTCAGTGATTTGGCAGTTATGTAAATAATGTAACATGGCAGTTATGTGATGATTCACCATGATGTAATCTGATGTGGCAAACCAAAGAGAGGATTAAAGGTGGGATGTTAAGTACAGTCAAGTTGGTTCCGACTAATAGCGACCCTAAATAGGGTTTCCAAAGAGACTCTGATGGTTTGAACTGCCAACCTTGCAGTGATTGTCCTACAGTGCCACACCCTTAATCCCATCCAGCCCTGATCCCCTGTCAGGGGAGTTTCCCTGGGGTATGGCCTGCAATACTTTTTACCTTACAAGAGATAACAGGAGAGAGAAGTGATCACAGAGACGAAACTATTTACACAAAGAAAGAAGAACCAGGAGTAGAATATGTCATTTGGGCCTGTGGTCTCTGTACCATGAAGCTCCTAAGGAAAAATTAAGGAATGCTAGGCCTACAGATGCTGAAAGGAGACCAGGACCTTTCTCCAGAGCTAACACTCTGAATTCAGGCTTCCAGCTTCCTAAAGTGTGAGAGAATACATTTTTGGTTGCTAAAGCCATGCACTTGTGGTATTTCTGTTACAGCAGCACTAGATAACTAAAACAACATCTTTCCCCTTTCTTGCTATTGTAACAAGATTCTGAATGGGAAATTGTGAAACTTTTTTTTTTTTTTCCCATGAAAGCCCCAAATGTGAGGACAGGAGATGATAAACACCTTCACTTTTTTTTTTTTTTTTTAATGTTTTATTGTGAATCAAGTGATAGTTTACATGAGAGAACATTGGTTTTGCACTCATCCTATCATATTTCATTTCATGGCAATGATTACAATCCCCTCCATGCATCATCATTCAACAGTATTTGCTTCTATTCCCTCTGGTGGGTTTCCCCCCCCCCTTTTTAATGTACACAAAAACACTCAGAAATATATAATAATTTGAACAACCAAATGGCACATTCTGCAAGCCTGCCTCCTGGATGCCAGCATGCAGCCTTTCTCTTTCCATGAGTCTAGAGTACTCAGTTGCTCTGTTTCTCCATGTCATCATCTCTACCTCCATCTCTGGTGTCACTGCTTCTCTGGATAGGGTCCCACTTTCTACTAATGCTCTTCTCCCTTGATGGACCTAGGGTCCTCTGTTCCTGGAATGTAAGATTAACTACTCCCCTCTTTATGTTACAAAACTTCTACCTTCATAGTTGTGACAATCACATGTAGTCGTGATAACAATTGTTGTTGTTGTTAAGTGCTGTTGAGTTGGTTTAGACCCATAGTGGCCCTGTAGAGGGTTTCCAAGGAGCAACTGGTGAGTTTGCACCACCAACCTTGCATTTCAAACCGACTTTGCAGTCTAGAGCATTAACCCACAGCACTACACCAGGACTCCATGATAACAGTTACTCGCTATCAAGTCATAAGAATTGTATCCCCATCTCCTTTTTACCAGAACCTTCTAGACAAAATGAAAACTATTCAGTGGGGATTCTTCCTTCCAGCTCACACTCTGAAACTAAACTCCTTCTTGAAAACTTGTAAGCCAGCCACTTCATGACTTTATACCCTCCCCCTCCCCACCCCAATTACGAATCGGGCTGCGAACCTTAAGGCCAGCAGTTCAAAAAACTACCAGCCACTCCGCGGGAGAAAGATGAGGCGTTCTGCTCCCGTAAAAGATTTACAGCCTCGGAAACCCTGTACAGGGTCGCTATGGGTCGGAACCGACTCGACGGCACTTAACAACAACAACAACAATGTCTAAATTGTTTTTCCCTATCAACCCTGTATACTGAGGGGATGGACTTGATTCTTGATGTGAAGACTCCTTCCCTCTTGGTTGGTATTTTGAATTACTCCTACACCCATAAGTATACGTCAAGTTCATCAAACTGTACCAATTTACACTTAGTTCCCTTATCAAATTTATCTTCCTCTAGTCATCAAGCCATCGAAGCTAGGTAAAATTGGTACTATCTGCAAGTTTGGGTGTTCTTGTGCACCTCCTCTCACTTCATATGAGCTGGATACTTCACTCTCAGCTCTTGCCCTCTGTGACTAGGTCAATGTCCATGGGCTCAGGAGTTCCCAAGTCTCCCCAAACTTCAGATGAACCAGCCCTTCCTCTTCTCTCTCTCATCGCAAACTACCTTCACTTTTTCAGAGTGGTTACTAAACAAGTTCCCATAAATTTTACCAAAATGTGGTAACTGGACCTGCAAACCTCATCACTGCTACCAGCCTATAGCGAGAGATGGGTAGAAATGTTTGGATTCATTGACTTAGGTACATTCATTTAAGTAAGGATTCATAGCAGGGGAATGGGTGTGGCTGGAGAAATATAAAGTCATGTCCTATTTGTGCCTTACCAGTTCAGTCCATTTAAAAAACTCACTGCATTTGTGGGACCAAGGCCTGGAGAGCAAATGGTGGGTAAATGGCTGGGTGAGGAACTGACTACAGCTTTGTAGTTTGTATTATTGGGGAAACTCCACTCAACCAGTCTGGAGAATTGGTTTCATCATATAGGTGCCCTCTTGCATTTTCCCTAGTCTAGGAGAAACCATTATCCAAGGTGGAGATTTGTTTTCAGGAATATTATTGCATCACCAAGTGAACTGTCTTTTGAACAGTGGCTACAACACAAAGTCTGAGACTTTCTGTGAGTTAATGGAATGCCTCTGCAATCCAACCTTGGAGCTCATTAGTGCCAGCTAAGCAAACGGCCCCTCAGAGGCTGAGGTAGAATAGTTGAGTGCCCTTGAGGAGAAAGAGAGCTGGGAGATAGTGTTGGTTGGTTGATTGCAGTACAGTGTCAGGTATAGCCTCCAGACAAAGAAAGCTAGGTAGGGCTCTGCAATTTGTCAGGTTCTCAGCCACATGGATGTGGATTAATGATAGAGCTCCAAATATAGTGAGGAAACCAAATAGCTTGTCCAAAACTGAAGTAGAAGCCAAGCTATTTGAAGTCAGCAAATCAGGGTGTGAGGGAAATGCTGTGGTTTCATGTCTGTGCACTTCAGATAAACTCCGTGCTGGTTGCCAGATTTAGGGCAACTAGGACAGGAAGAAGAATCCTTGTGGCATTGTGGTTAAACACTTGGCTGCTAATTGAAAGGTCAGTGGTTTGAAGTTACCAGTTGCTTTCCTGGAGAAAGTTCTGGCAATCATCTTCCATAAAGGTGGCAGCCTTGGAAACCCTACAGCAACTCAGTCCTGTAGGGTCACTGTGAGTTGGAATCCAATTGATGGCAAAATGAGTCAGGGCAGCAAGTCTGGTCATTGCGGGGCTCTTGATGAAGAACCGATGTGGTCATGAATGACTCCAGGGTTAATCTTAGCTGCACCTGCAGACATTAGCCAAGCAAGGCTTGGGAAGAATGGAACTGAAATGACATTGTGTGAATAACTATGGAGTTTCTCTCAGCTAGGTACATTATTCAACAGGCATATTGTTTATAATTCCAGTTAAACACTATAAGCACACCACATTCCTGATACCTAGTCAGGCATCTAATTGAAGCCCCACATTGGCAAGAGGGACAGTAAGGAAGAGTAGTAGTCTTAAATAGAACAAGGGAATCATTTAAAAATCTTAATATTAAAATGAAATCATGCATCTCTGCCCAACAGAAATCCCTTTCATTGCCTCTAGGTTTGATTAAATGTTAGAAGTTCTGTAAAGCTTCAAAACTCAAGGTCTTAGTCACTTATCCTGGGGCTAAAACCAACATAAGAATAAATTGCAGTTCCCCAGATCTTCAGGTGGGTTAGAAATCAAGTGTAATATCGTTGTTGTTGTTAAGTGCTGTCAAGTCAGTTCTGACTCACAGCAACACTGCAAAGGGCTTCCAAGAAGTGGCTAGTGGGTTTGAACCATCAATCTTTTGGTTAGCATATCCTACAGTGCCACAGTGTTAAAGTAGGAATGAAAATTGTCCTTTTAAATAAGTTTTCCTTGGAAATCTCATTGCTGAAGGGAATACTTCCTTTTCCTCTATTGTGCAGCAGGAGTTATAGGTTAATGGAAAGCCTCCAGCTCTCTTGTCTCTCACTCCTTCTTTTATGAGGAGAAGTGACCTAAAGTCATGGATAAGATTTTTTTGTTTTTTCCTTAAAATTTTTATTGTGTTAGTTTATATGGGAGAACATTATCTTTACATTCATCATATCATATTTTGTTTCATTGCAATGACTACAATCCCCTGCATGCATTATCAAACAACCAAAGGGTACAGACCGCATGTCTGCCTCCTCCCCCTGGCTGCCAGCACACAGCCTCTCTCTCTCCCTGAGTCCAAGTCCCCAGACACTCCTCTCCACCTCATCTTCTCTGCCTCCATCCCTGACTTCACTGCTTCCCCAGACAGGGTTCCATACTTTGCTTTTCTCGCTTGATGGTTCAGGGATCTCCACTTCTGGACTGCAAAGTCAACCACTCCCTCCTTTTGCTACAAAATGTCTACCTTTACCTTTCCAACACTCACTATCAGACTTGATAGTAACAATTCCTTATTGAACCACAAGAGTCTTCTCTCCATCTCCTTTCATCAATCCCACCCAGACAGATTGGATACTACTCAGTGGAGATTCTACCTTCCTCCACACTTTCTGGATCTAGGCTTACTCTTGAAAGCTTGTAGGCCAGTCACTTCTTGCCTTTGTAGCTCCTCCGCCCCTCCATTTTGGGTAGCCAATGTCTAAGTTGTCCATCCCTGTCTACCCTGTATATTGAGGTGCTGGGAGTGACCCTCGCTGTAAAAATTTTTTCCCTCTTTTGAGCTACTACATCCATAGGTGTAGGTCAAGTTCATCAAATTGTATCAGTTTACTCTTTTTTCCCTATTCTTTCTTCTTCTAGTTGAGCTCTAATCATCTAGCCACTGAAGGCAGGTCAAGTGGGTATTATCTGTAAGTGTGGGTGCATATGCCCTCTCTTCTTTTCAGCTGGATGCTTCATTCTCCACTCTAGTCCTCTGTGGCTATGTCACTGACTCTGGGCCCAGGAGTCCCCAGGTCTTGCCAAACTGCTGGCCAACCCGGGTTCACAGGAGTGTATTGAACGTGGTTGGTCTTAGCTCAGAGCTTCATTGATGTTTTCCCCTCACTTTCCCTTATCGATGACCAACGTGGTCACCAGTCAGAGCACATATCTGCTTGTGTATTCCCATTGAGTCTCAGCCCTGGAAGGGGGTTTGCCCTGAGAGAACCAAACTACTTGCCTTGATGTCTCCTGGGTGAGCAACTTGCTTGTTCTTGTAGTAGTCAGTCGGACTGCCGTTATTGTTTTGTATTTTTCGTGTTGGTCTTTGTTTCAAGAAGTATCTTTTGTTCTTTTGGATGCTCCAGCCTGGTCTGCTTGTCCTTTCAAGTGGCAATTTCCCACCTCAGAAGATTCTGGATGGAATTCAGCATCCCAACTATGGTCTTATGTAATACAGAGGCTCCACAGGAAGCCTCCTTCACTGAGCACGTTGTAGCCCCATTTTAGGTATTCCAATTAGTTATAGGCAGCAGATGTACTTACAAGCTTTCTATGGTGATATTTCTGGCTATTCCTTTCTCTCCCCCTCAAGTGCCTATTTTATAATGGTATGCCAGAGAAACCAAGATTCAAAAGACAGCCAAGCATTGGAACATTATTTCCCCACTTTTGCCCATTCCAACTATGTCTCAATCCCTGTATCCCAGAGCTCTATTGTTCCAAGGTTGTGCATACATCATTATTTATCTCTATCTCACTTAGCCCATGCAAATCTGCCTAATTGTTTTCCCATCTGCATTGTTCTTCCATTCCCCTCCCCTTTATTGTGCATTGACCCCTCCCTAGCACCCAAACTATCCTGTGTCTATTCCCTCCCCTCACTCCACCCCCCACATCCCGGTAACCAGCAAAGAATCCCCCCTCCTTTAGTATGGGTTCTTTTTCTTAGTCTTTTATAGTAGTAGTCCTATGCAGTATTTCTCCTTTTGTGACTGATTAATTTCACTCAACATAATGTCCTCAAGATTCATCCATGTTATGTAATAGTTTACAGCTTCCTTGTTGTTCTTCAAGGTAGTATAATATTCCATTGTGTGTAAGTACCACAGTTTGTTTATCCATTCTTCCATTGATGGACACTTAGGCTGTCTCCATCTTTTTAGTATTGCAAATAGTGCTGCTATGAACATTGGTGTGCATATATCTACTCGTGTTATGGCTCATATTTCTTGTGGGTAAATACTAATAGAGGAATTGCTGGATCATAATGTGTTTCTATTTCTAACTTTCTGAGGAAGTGCCATAGTGCTTTCCAGAAAGGTTGGACCATTTTGCAATCCCACTAGCAATGCAGGAGTGTCCCAGTCTCTCCACATCCTCGCCAGCATTAATTGTCTTCTACATTATTTATCTTTGCTGTTATTGCTGGTATGAGATAATACCTCATTGTTGTTTTGATTTGCATATCTCTAATGGCAAGGTCAGCGGTTCAAGCTCACCAGCTTCTCCTCGGAAACCCTATACAGGGTCGCTATGGGTCCGAATTGACTTGACGGCACTCAACAACAACAACAATGGCTAGTGATCATTCTCATTTGTTTCTAGGAACTTTCTGAATTCATGTTTAATTCCTTCTATTATCCAGTCACTTTTCAGCAGGGTGTCATTCAGTCTCCGTGTATTAAACTTTATTTCCTTGGTCTTCTTATTGTTGATTTCTAATTTTATGGCATTGTGGTCTGAAAAGATGCTTTGTAGTACTTTTTTTTTTTGAAAATGACTATCGCCTTTTATTAAAATTTTCCTGGAGTAAACCTCAGGAAAAGGAGAATCAGTTTTAATATAATGAACAAATGAAACTACTATTAATTTGATACAGACAATTGACAATTGTCTCACATTTATGTTTGTTAAAAACTGGCATAAACAAAAACACCTGTACAAAAAAATATCTGAAATCGCTTTGAAACAATAATCTTGAAAGACATTATCGCCTAGGACCCCCTCTTCCTCTACCTCGGCCTCTTCCTGCAACAGCTTCCCTTTTCTTAGATTTCACCTTTGGTTCCACAACCACAAGTAGTGTATCCAGAGGCAAGCTGTCTGGCAGAATAAAATATCGAATAGTATTTCCTCGAATACTCAGTGTTTCCAACTGTATAGGCTCTCTGTTCTTCCGGGTCATTTTCACAGCTTTAAGATGTGTGTTCATGCTAACATCCACACCTGTGATTGCTCCATGGACCTGTGTTCCATGCTTCAATTCAATAGTTACAGTTTCATGACTCAATTTCTTCAAAAACCTCACAAGCTTCATCTTAGCGGTGCCGTCACTCTCTTGGCCTGCTGGCGTACAAAATCAGAAACCAGAAGAACGACTGACTTGGAGTATGAATGGCCGGAAACGCCTACTCCAAGGCTCTGGACGTAAAGAGCGAGCAGAGTAACGCTTTGTAGTACTTTGATGTTTGTAAATTTATGGAGGCTTGCTTTGTGACCTAACACATGGTCAATTCTGTAGAATGTTCCATGTGCACTGGAAAAGAATGTGTATTGTGCTGTTGTTGGGTTGAATATTCTGTACACATCTATGAGGTCAAGTTGGTTATTGTGCTATTTAGTTCCTCTGTAGCTTTGCCGAGTTTCTTTCTGGTTGTTCTATCCCTTTTCAAAAGTGGCATTATTAAAATCTCTCACTAAAATTGTAGATTTATCTATTTCTTTCTTCAATTCTAGTAGGGTTTGCTTTATATATCTTGGTGCTCTTTCATTCGGAGC
This sequence comes from Chrysochloris asiatica, assembly GCF_000296735.1. NCBI lineage: Eukaryota > Metazoa > Chordata > Mammalia > Afrosoricida > Chrysochloridae > Chrysochloris > Chrysochloris asiatica. Next base: position 5,535,052 of record NW_006408652.1, on the reverse strand, counting down.
GCAGATGTTAATTATGGTTATGTTATCTTGCACAGTTGACCCTTTAATCATGAGATAGTGTCCTTCTTTATCTCTTACTATGATTTTTGACTTAAAGTTTATTTTATCAGAGATTAGTATTGCCACTCCTGCTTGTTTTTTATTGCAGTTAACTTGGTATATGTTTTTCCATCCTTTAACGTTTAATCTGTTTTTATCTGTGTGTTAGGTGTGTCTCTTTCAGGCAGCATATTGAAGGGTCTTGTTTTCTTATCCATTCAGCCACTCTCTGTCTCTTCATTGGTGCATTTAATCCATTAACATTCAGTGTAATTATCGATGTTGTTGTTGTTATTGTTAGGTGCCATCGAGTCGGTACTGACTCAGAGTGACCTTATGTACAGCAGAACGAAACACTGCCCAATTCTGGCCAACCTTACTACTGTTGCGACCCTTAAGTTAATCGATGCTGCTACTTGGCCAATCCATCTCGTTGGGGGCCTTCCTCTTTTTCTCTGACCCTCCACCTTACCAAACATGATATCCTTCTCTAGCGACTAGTCCCTCCTGACAATATGTCCAAAGTATGAGAGTTGAAGTTTGACCATCTTGGCCTCCAAGAAGCACTCTGGCTGCACTTCTTCCAAAACGGATCTATTGGTTCATTTGGCAGCCCATGGCACTTTTCAATATTCTCCTCCAACACCATAACTCAAAAGCATCAATTCTTCTATGGTCTTCCTTATTCACTGTCCAGCTTTCACATGCATATGAGGTTATTGAAAATACCATGGCTTGGGTCAGGCGCACCGTACTCCTCAAGTTGACATCTTTGTTCTGTAACACTTTAAAAAAGATCTTGTGCAGCATTTGCCTAATGCAATACGTCGTTTGATTTTTTGACTGTTGCTTCGGTGTGTGTTGATAGTTGATCCAAGAAGAATGAAGTCCTTGACAACTTCAATCTTTTCTCCATTGATATAAATGTTGCTTATTGGTCCAGTGGTGAGGATTTTTGTTTTCTGTATTTAATTGCTATCGTTATATTAATTTTTTGTGATGCTGTTTGTTCCTTTGTTCTGCATGCCTTCTTGTGCTGAGTTAATGTTTTTTGTGTGTGCTAATTCATGTCAGTTTCTTCTTAGTTTCAATGTTTCCTTGTTCTACTTGGATCTTCGTTTTCATGGTAAGTTGTGAAGTAATTTTCTTTGGAGCTACCCTATAGTCTATTAAGTTTTCCTTGCATTTAAGACAGTCTATTGTATCCTGCAATCTACTTGACCTCCTCACCATCTGGATATCTACTCCTATGTTTTCCCCTTCTTTGACATTGTTAATATTTCGATCGTTGGTTGGCCTCACAGGTCCTCTGAATTCTCTGCTGTAATTTTGTTCTGTTCTGAATTCTGCTATCTGTCACCTGAGTTCCAGGTGATGTTGCCACATCTGTCAATTTTTGGTTGTTGTCTGTTTTTGCTGGGTTTCATTCCAAAGAATTCCCTTTAGGATGTTTTGAAGCATTGGATTGGCTTTGACAAAATTTCTTAACTTCTGTTTATCATGGAATGTTTTGATTGCACCATCGTATTTGATTGACAGTTTTGCTGGATAGTCAATTCTTGGTTGCAGGTTTTTGGCTTTTTTTTTTCTTTTAGGGTTTTATGTATGGCTCCCCATTGCCTTCTTGCCTGCATAGTTTCTGCTGAGACGTCAGAGCTTAATCTAATTTGCTTGCCTTTGTAAGTAACACTTCTCTTTTCCCTGGCTGCTTTTAGGATTCTCTCCTTGCCTTTGATTTTAGAGAGCTTGATTGTGATATGTCTTGATGATTTTCTTTTGGGGTCTATCCTTCATGGGGTTCATTTAGCTTCTTGAATGTTTATCTTCTCATCCTTTAAAATATTAGGGAAGTTTTCTTCCAATAGTTCCTGAACTATCTTTTCTGTGGACTTCTGTGATTCTTCCTGTTCTGGAATGCCAATAATTCTTATGCTAAACCTTTTCATGTTATCCAGCATGAATTTTAAACTCTCTTCAGATTTTTCAATCCTTTTTTCTGCTTGTTCTTCTATCTTAGCAGTATTGAGAGATTTGTCTTCCAGATCGCTGGTTCTGGCTTCCATCTCTTCCATTCTACACCTTTGTTCTTTCAGTGTATTGTCCATTTCTGATATTTTATTATTAATCATCTGGTCCTCTTTTTTCAGGTTTAGAATTTTTCCAATGCTGTATCTATCTTGTTTGATTGCTCCTGGAGCACTTTCCTGGCTTCTTCCTTATTTTCCTCCACCCCTTTTCAGAGCATTTGAATTTGTTTCCATATCATTCTTCTGAATTCCTTCTCAGGAAGATCCAGAGTCTGCTCTTCTACTGGAAAGTCTGTGTCTGCTTCCAGCTCATTTGTCTCAGCTACTCTTTTCTGGTTTTGGACATGTGTTGAGATCTTTAGTTGTGTTTTCTTGGACATTTTCAGTAGGTATGTAGGTTTTTAATGCTTGAATGGATGTATATTGCTGTGTTGTTAAACTTACTGAGTGTCTCCTGGTGGATATGATATGGAGATACACTTCCCTTTTCATGTGTAATGCCTAGAAGTTGGTATTGGCTCTTTTCCAGATGGTGGGATATTACAGGATATGCTTGTAGCTTGGCTTTATGAGCACAGTTGCTGTTTCTTCTTGGGTAAGGTATGGGGAGAAAGCTCCCACCCCCAAGAAAACAGTGAGCCCAAAAGGACCAAAGATGGAAACAATATAGAAGCAGAGGCAGAAAGCACCAGTCAAAAACAAAAATAAAATTGTAGTTGACTGTTCAGTAGCCTTTGCTGTGCAGACAGGGATAAAGTGTTCTGCCCAGGTCAACTTTAGGGCTGGGTCCCAGAGTCAGATGTCATAAGAAGCAGCCTGTGGGACTCCTCTCTGTGCCGTGGGAAAACTGTGGTCACAGTGCTGGGTCCTTTTGGGAGTGTGTTCCAGCCTACCTAAAGGCGTCCAGGTTGGGCAGTGGGAGAGTGATTAGGGTGAAGAGGAAAGACAAGTGAAAAATGAAAAGTGAAAGATGAAAAATCGGTCACTTTTCCCTCCAGATGCACAGCTCTGCATCTTCTAGCACTGGGTAACTGCCTCTGCTTGGCTGTGGCCCCACCCTCTGGCCTCAGACCAGGCTGTTGGGATCAATTGAGAAATCACCATATTTTGCTTCCACAGGCAGATTTCTCCACAGGTGGGCTTATACAAGATCCAAAACTCTGGCACTGTTCTGTGGATGCTCCTTCTCTGCTTTTTTTGTACTTCCACAGAGGACCTTTTTCTACCTGTTTCTGTTTCACCTGCCCCCAAATGGGAAGTCACGGGTGAGTTTTTAAGAAGAGGCTAGATCTTGGATGCTGGCTTAGTTTCCTAGAGATGCTATAACCAAATTTTGTATAGGTGAGTAGCTTTAAACTGCAGAAATATGTTGTTTCACAATTCTGGAGGCCAAAAGTTTATATCAAGAACTTCCCCAATAATCTCCAATATCCACTATGTTGGTTCAAAGTTGATAATTTAGTTTGCTATAGCGTAGTGGTTACGAATCGGGCTGCGAACCTTAAGGTCAGCGGTTCGAAACTACCAGCCACTCCGCGGGAGAAAGATGAGGCTTTCTACTCC
>NW_006408652.1:5527099-5529040 GCF_000296735.1 Chrysochloris asiatica | reverse complement strand
CCTTTGCATTCCAGTCACCAGTAATGATCAATACATCTTGATTGCATGTTTGATCGATTTCAGATTGAAGAAGTTGGTAGAATTCTTCTATTTCATCCTTACTGGCTTTAGTGGTTAGTGCATAAATTTGAATAATAGTGGTATTAAGTGGGCTTCCCTGTAGGTGCATGGATATTATCCTATCACAGACAGTGTTGTATCTCATAACCGATCTGGATATGTTCTTTTGGACAATAAATGTCACACCATTCCTCTTCAATTTGTCATTCCTGGCATAGTAAACCATGTGGTTGTCAGATTCAAAATGGCCAATTCCAGTCCATTTCAGCTCACTACTGCCTAAGATATCGACGTTGATGTACCCCATTTCATTTTTGACAACTTCCAATTTTCCTAGATTCATACTTAGTACATTCCATGTTCCAATTTTCAATGAGTATTTACAGCTGTTTCTCTTCATATTGAATTGTGCCCCATCAGTAAATGAAGGTCCCGTGGGCTTTACTCCCAGGAGCTTTACTCCATTCGCGCCATCACAGTCAACTCTACTCTGAGGAGGCAGCTCTTCCCAGTCACATTTTGAGTGCCTTCCAACCTGAGGGGCTCATTTTCCGGCACTATATCTGACAGTGTTTCTCTGCTATTAATAAGGTTGTCAGTGACTAAATATTTGGAAGTAGTTTGTCATTCCTTCTTCCTAGTCTGTCTTCATCTGGAAGCTCATCTGAAACCTGTCCACCATGGGTGACCCTGCTGGTATTAAAATACTGGAGGTATAGCTTTCAGAATCACAGCAACTCACAAGCCACCACAGTAGAACAAGCTGACAGATATAACTATCTATCTGTCTGTCTATGTATGTATGTATGTATGTATGTATCTATCTATATCTATCTATCTATCTATCTATCTATCTATCTATCTATCTATCTATCTATCTATCTATCTATCTTTAACAAGAGTTATGACCATTAGTTTAAAATCTCTAAAATCCTAACAATACAGATTCTTCCCTAAAACCCCTGGCACAGTTATTCATACTTCTGATGGTCTCAATTCCATGGGGTCATTTAGAAGTTTACCTTGTTAAGATGTATCAAATATTGTAAACATCTTATGAGTGAAAAATTGTGTTTTAATACCATTAAAATATGTATTTTGCACTTTTAAAACAACTTATATTTTGAAATACAGCATTTTTTTAACTAAAAAAAAAATGTTTCATACCTTTGAAAATAACCTACCTGCGCCCCCCCCCCCCAAAAAAAAAACAAAACACAACCAAACAAAGAAAACAATAAAAACTGAAGTTGACAGCAGGCTAGTTTGGGGAGTTTTCAGCATCCCAAAACCTGGTGTCAGATGCCCTTTCTGAACCCCCCCTCCCCCATTTCTTTTTTCTCTCACCTAGTTTTTACTTTCCTTTTAAAGTCATCTCTTCTCCGTTTCTGTCTTCTGTGTTCACACTCTTCTCAGACCATTCCTGAACATGCCCTGGGCCACCATGGGATTTCATAACCATGGCTGAGTCCTGCTGAGGGCTCCCAGACAAAGTCAGATGTGAGTGGAATGTTAACAGCCATCCAAACAGACATGTCGGAATTGCCCTAGAATGCATAGATGAAATGTTCTTGCTCATAAAAGCAAGTTTCAAATACTTTGTTTTTAAGAAGATGAATTGCAGGTGTGGGTCTCTTAGGTATTTACCATACTAAACAATGCAAACAATGAGGGGGGTGATAACAATTCCATACTATTAGAGATAAGTGTTTGAAAAGGCAAAATGCTTTCAGTGAAGGTTTTCTTTGGTTTCTTTGTTCCCTTGACCTGTAAGGACCAAACTGATTTTACCTGATTTTGCCTACCTAGAAACTGCTTGACTAAACTCTAGTCAGGCTCAGGAAAGCATTTTAAATAGACAAGGCCTCAGTTATTAGTTCC
>NW_006408652.1:5517524-5526999 GCF_000296735.1 Chrysochloris asiatica | reverse complement strand
GGAGATTTCTCATCTCTGGAGATCTGGATGTGGTTCTGGTTTCTACCTATAGTTTTATGTATTGCAGAGGCTCTGTAGGAAGCCTCATTCACTGGGTACGCTGTAGCCCCATTTAAGGTATTCCAATCAGTCATAGGCAGAAGACGGACTTACAAGCCTTCTAGTATGATGTTTCTGACTATTCCTTTCTCTCCCTTAATAGAGATTTCTTGATAATATATATTATCATCTGGGACTAGAAATTATGGATCATTAGAAGAATTATATATGTTGTTGTAGGAAGGAAGATGAGGGGTGTGTACACAAAAAGAGGAAAGCTTTGTGTGACTGTCACTTTCATTTTTATTTTTGAAGGAAGATCAGCTGTTTGCCATGTGTGTTGTCACTGTGTGTGAACAGGGAATATATTAGATTATGAGACACTGGCCCCTGTATTAGCCGGGACTGGGACCATTTGGTCATCTTGGTAACTGGAGACATCCTCATTAGTCCCCAAATCTGTGTCCACCCAGACCATGTGTATATGAACTTGTTTGGAAATAGTGCCTTTGCAGATGTAATCTAGTTAAGATGAGCCCTCAAACCAATGATTGGTGTCCTTATAGGAAGAGGAAATTTGGGGCACAGAGACACAGAGAAAATGCCATGTGATAATTGGACTGATTCATCTACAAGACAATAAGTGTTAAGGATTGCCAGCAGCCAACAGAAACTCAGAAGAAGCAAGGAGAGATACACCACTAGAGTCTTCAGAAAGAGCATGACCCTACTGACACCTTGATTTCAGACTTCTGGCCTCGAGAACTGTGAGAGAATTGATTGCTGTTGTTTTAAGCCACCCAGTTTGTGGTCCTTTGTTATGGAAACCTTAATATACCCCCAGCTCCGTAACCATAAATATCATAAGATCTTGGGGAACTCTAGAACATCAGTAGGCTGTAGAATGGGGGTTCAAGCCAACCGTATCCAGTTCTTAAAGTATAAGGAGGCCTTAGTTAACATATGATATGTAAAAATTATTTTCAGTGAAATTATTCTCTCAAACAGATTTTAAAATGTGACTTCATCAGTTTCCATGGGAAGGAATTAAAGTAACTATTTAAATATTTTCCACAGAAATAAGAACTAATGTTCTACCCTTCTGATGATTACACCCAAATGTAATCCCGAGACCAGTCTGTTATTGATTTTCACATGAAAAAGGAGGATGAAACACAGAATTCATGCACATGTTTGGCACACAGAGTATTAAATTATTATGTATCAAATTTAATCTAATTAGAATTTAGAAGTCATTACATGACAAATCCACCACTTGTCTGTCACCTTATCATATTGTGGTGGTTTGTGTGTTGCTGTGATGATGGAAGCTATGCCACCAATATTTCCAATGCCAGTAGGGTAACCCAAGGTGGACAGGTTTCAGTCAAGATGCCAGATTAAGACAGAGTAGGAAGAAGGACATGAAGATCTACTTCTAAAAAAATTTGAAAACCATATGAATAGTATCAAAACATTGTCCGATATGGTACTAACAGATGATCTCGTCAGGTTGGAAGGTACTCAAAATAAGATTGGGAAGAGCTGACTCCTCAAAGTAGAGTCGATTTTACTGAAGTGGATGGAGTAAAGCTTTCGGTACTTTCATTTGCTGATGGGACATGACTCAAGATGAGAAGAAACAACTGCAATCATAATGATCAGAACGTGGAATGTACAAAGAAAGATTCTAGGAAAGTTGGAAGTTGTCAAAAATGAAGTGGAATGCATAAAATCTATATCTTAGATATCGGTAAGCTGAAATGGACTGTTATTGGCCATTTTGAATCAGGCAATCATATGGTCTACTGTGTGGGAATGAGGAAGGACAACCAGGCATTGTTATATACTCAAAATCAACTAGATGGCATCTAACAATTACAACATGACAAATAATATAAAACCTACAAAGGCATGTGACAGAAATGAAGCATTTATATGGGAGAACGAAGTTGATAGCTTGTGGTGATCTTACAGCTCATCATTTTTTATAGATAGTGAAATAATCTGGCATCTGTTGTTAGTTGATTGGTGTGGGTTACCAAGTAGGCATTTGTTAGACTGCTTTTTCCTTAGGAGGAACTTGCAATTCAAGTGGTCTACCTGGAGGTGAACGCTGATCCTCAGACATGTTTACCTTTGGCATGAAATCAGCAAGCTTCCATTCATGCTTTCATCCTACTCTCAGACATTTCTTTATCTTCTTTAGTACACCTCATCCAAGGAAACACTATAATTGTCCTTCTTAGTGCCAGCTGATATTTTCAGCTTCCTGTCCCTTTGCCCAAGGGAAAAATGCTGATTTCCTCTTTGCTATTTGGCAAATGTCAAAGGAAAAAGACTGGCTACACTATGTATTCCTTTCAGCAGCATGAATGAACAGCTTGTATTTTTTCCCAATCGGGAGAAGATTTAATTTGCTAAAACTTAATTAGCTTGAGCTCAGAGAGTTTTGTTGGTTTTTTTCCTCATTATTTCTCTATTTCTTCTCCTTCATTTGTTTCCTTTTTCTCCCCCGAGAATTCCGATTGTACATATTTACAAATTCCAAGATTGAGCCCCCATGGCCTATAAGAGGCCTATCATACTTTCCAATAACCCTTTCTCAGGTTCTGGGATAATTTTCAAAAATCTTCTACTTTACAGATTTTTTTTTCAATAACCTGTCTTCTGTTCATTGTCTCCATAATATTTCTTTCATTCAGTAACTACATTTTTTCAACTAAAAGCAGTCTTGCTTGGTTTCATATGGCTTCATTCTCAAGTATGGCATGTTTGTTCTGTAAAAACCCTAGGAGAACATGAAACATAATTTTTCTAATCTTTCCTTAGTTCGAGGGAGTCAATCTGTTTCATGGAGAAAAATCTGTGCCCTCCCACCACCCCCCGTTTTTTTTTGAGTACTGAATCTTTTCAAATGGCTGTGAAGTTCTTCAGTTTTTCTATCTGAATTCTAATCTCTAATAAGTTCTGCAGGTTGAGGTATGCTTTATACAAATGACTTATTTCAGATAAGAGAAGTGGAATTTGACATTTCCAATTGGTTTAGTGTGCTCAACAGATGGACTCATTGGTTGTAAATCCATGTGGAGGCAGTTTCTATGAATGGTGCTGTGCCAGGTAGTTTCCCTCCATATGTGTGGTGATGGCATGAAGTTACCCTGAAGACGTTCCCCCTCCACAACTTCCCTACAGCCCTGCCCACTCTCTTCTTAGCACATCACTCCTGTTTGGTGAAGAAACAGGAGAAAGAGCATCCTGGCCTGCCTCTCAGTGGTCTGACCTACGCTTGAACCTCAGAGTGTGTTATACTATCCCTTTATTGTACCCATTACCCAGGAGCTGGTATTCACTCCTACAATGGGTACAGAGTCCAGAAAGTTCTGTTCAGTGATTACTGTTACTTACCTCTCAACTCTGCAACTGGGTTTTTTTTTTCTTTCTTTGGGAAAGAATATTAGGAGAGTGTCTCCTGTGATCCTCTCCTATTACCATCCTTTCAGAACAATCACAGCTTGGTGTCTCTGATGGAATCCTTCTGTCTTCTAGCAATGTTGTAGATGTTTAGTTGAATATTTATTTGGTCCTTTTTAATAACAAGAATATTAAGTGCAGCAGAGTTGCTTTTTTTTTTTAAGTAAGTATTTGAAAACTAACAAGAATTTAGATACAGTCTTTATATTTATTAATTATAAGGCCATTCAAAATAATGCAAACCCCTACTTATATGTAAGTGGACATAAAAATGTGTCACATATCCAAGTGCCTATATTTGGTATTAAAATATCTGGCTTCTCTTATGCCCAAAGTAAAACAAAAGTTTATGTAGGACAAAGGAGGGTACTGTTATGAGTCGGGCTGCTGATCCCAAGGTAAGCAGTTCAAAACTACTAGTTGCTCCATGGAAGAAAGATGAGGGTTTCTGCTCCTTTAAAGATTTACAGCCTCAGAAAGCCTATATAGGGTCACTATGAATTGGAACCGACTTCACAGCACACTACCACCACCAGTACAAATGTACTACAAGCTTCAATAGAAATTATTGTTGTTGTTAGGTGCCATTCAGTAAGCTTTGACTCATAGCAACCCTTTGTACAACAGAATGAAACACTGCCTGGTCCTGCACCATCCTGCTGCTACTGTTTCAATCCGTTTTGTTGTGGGTCTTCCTCTTTTTCACTGACCCTCCATTTTATCAACATATTTGTCTTAGGCTGGGTTCTCTAAGAGAAGCAAAACTAGATGCAGTCCTCGCAGGGGACACCATGGTCAACTGGCATAACACAGTCCACAAAAGCCATGTTTTATATCCTACTTGAGTGAGTAATGTCTGGGATCTTGAAAACTCATGAGTGGCCATCTAAGTTGCAGCTATTGGTCTCTCCATATGTGGAAGAAAGAAAAAAGAAGGAAGAAGAATTGAAGAAGTGTACAGTCAATTAGTCCAATTGACTATGGAATATGTGAATATCAGTCTCCATGACTCTGAGACCAGACCCAGACCGTGCCTGGCTATCACCACCAACTGCCCTGAAAGGGCTCACATTAGAGGGTCCCAGACAGAGTGGAAGAAAATATAGAACAAAACTGAAAATGATTTAATAAAAAATAAGAAATAAAAGGCAGGATTTACTGGTCAGAAAGAGGATGGAAGAATGTGAGGCTATGGCCCTCGACCACCCAATTTTCAGTCAAGCAGTAGGTAGGTTTACAGTGGGGGACAACAACACTAGTAAGGCATTCTCACCATGGAACGGCCAATCATTCAAAATCAAACATTTTCCTACGGACAAAGTTGAGAAGGGATGGGAAGGTGGGTGGACTGCATATAAGAACCACAGGGAGAAGGCAGAATAACTGTTATTAAATGGAGGGGATTGAAATCATGGATATGAAACCAAGTGTATGATTTAGTGAATGTAAACCTGATGACCTTATCTGTAAACTTATATTCAATTCACAATAAAATGTTAAAAAACAAACAAACAAAAAAACAGATGCAGGACCCAGATCCAGCAAAAAAGTAAGAAAACCTTTTCAAAGTGTCCAATATATTGGAAACAGGCTACATCTATGAGAAAAGTTCAATTAATTGATTGTCTGCTCATAGCAGATTTCATCATGGATTTGATTTTATTATATTAGATCTCATCATATGAAAATACTGCCTTAACTGCTAAACCACTGAGAAGTCTGGCCCAATAAAGTTGGCACATAAACCTTAACCATCACTATGATTCTCTTCTCCAGGAAATGGTTTGTCCTGATGACATGTCCAAAGTAAGTAAGATAAAGTTTCTCTATCCTTCCTTTTAAGGAACATTCTAGCTGAACTTCTTCCAAGACAGATTTGTTCATTTTTATGGCACTCCATGGTATATTCAATATTCTTCACCACACCATAATCCCACAACATCAATTCAATACAGGATACCTCTAGAAGAGTGGAAAAGAAGATTTTATAATATAAATTACTTACTACTTTTGTTGTGGGCCCAAACACAGATGTGGATCAAACCATCAATTGCTCATATGCAGGTTAAGAATGCAGCTGAAGAAAAATTTTTAGAAATCCAAAAGAGCCAAAACATGACCCTAAATATATCCTATCTGAATTTAGAGACCACCTCAAGAACAGATTTGATGCATTAGACACCAATGACTAAAGACCAGAAGAGTTGTGAGATGATATTAAGAGCATCATACATGAAGAAAACAAAACTTCATTAAAAAGATAGAAAATACCAGAATGGATATCAGAAGAGGCTCTAAAACTTGTTTTGAATTCAGAGAAGCTAAAGTGACTGGAAGAAAGGATGAAGTAAAAGAGTTGAACAGAAATTTCAAAGGGCAGCTCAAGAAGACAAACTCAGGTATTATAATGAAATATGCAAAGACCCGGAGTCAAAAGCCCAAAGGGAAAAACAGGTTTAGCATTTCTCATGCTGAAACAACCAGTATATAGGACTACCTTCTACTATCCATTCTGTAGTCCCTCTGACTTCAACTGGTCATGGTTCTTTGCCTGGTGGGGTAACCCAAACCTTTATTGCTGACGGGTCTGAACCATTAGTAATCATGCTGGAGTTGGGTTTCTGTAGTTTACCAATGACATTAATCACAGGGCACAGTAGTACTGAGAGACATCCTAAGGAAGCTCCTAGATTCCACAATACTGCTTTTTTAATATATATATATATTAGTTATCTTTTCATTTAAATTATTTTTAAAAGCATGTTCACAGCACACCCCAAGAATGCCATATAGCAATGGTTTGTTGTTCTTTTCTAACAGAGTATGTTAGAAAACAAAACAAAATTTAAATGGTAAAGGTTTTTAAAATTAGTTCTCTGAAATTTCTGTCAATAATAGCTAGTCGCTTAATCTTTGTTTCAGAACAGTAAACATTTCAGGAATGTAATGATTATCTTCCCCCATCACACTTCTCTGAAATCTAGTTAAAACTATATAGCAGAAACAAAAAATAAATATTTTTCTAGAAAGCACATATTTGGCATTTTAAAATGCTAAGATGCTTAGATTTGTTCTTTCTGTGTCAGACAGAAAGTCTGGGTCTTTAGTGGTAACAACGGGGCACATTATGCTGTATTTTCTGAACTTCACCCTAACAAGCCAATGGGCAAAGTTGGAAAAGTTTGCTTTTCTCTTACAAATGGAGTCCAGTCAGTACCAGAGACTTTCAGAAGATCAGAGAATTCAAATTGGTTAATTTGGTACTTGAAGTGCTTTAAGCATACTCTTCCCCCATTTGATTATTTAATATTTCTAACTTGCTTGCCATATTTCTCTCAAAACCATTCAATAAGTATATAACTTGAGTGAAATATAAACTGAATTTTGTTTCATTAACTTCATTAAAATGTGTCAAACATCATTCTGTCCTGTATTCTTGTATTCAGTCTTTTCAAATAATTTATGTTTTCATTATAAATGCAAAGCAGCTACACTGTGTGTATGAAATATTTATATCCTAAACATCTTAAATGCAGAAGAGCTGAATGTTAAAGACAAAAATTGGGGAGACATTGAGAAGTTGTTATATATTTGTCTATTATCAGAAACTTATGATTCATTTTCTTGGATAAAAGTATGGAAACAGTACCGTTCAGTTCCTTTTCATGATGTATCAATAAAAAGTATATTGCTTATGTCTATTAGCATCAGCCTCTGTGAAACCAACATCGTATTTTTAACACTCACTGAAAAGAATTTTTCCTTTAAAATTATGGCTACAGTTTGGAAAAAGAGTTGAAAAGGGATGATTTTAGATCAAAAAAGTATTAGAGAAAAGATGTAACACAACAAAATTGGCAGGTGACAAAAGCAAATATGTTGTAAGAAAACCCTTCCCTATAAACACATCTGTCCTTTCTCCCATATTGGGAGAAATTCTCATTAAAACATTCTATATCATGAATCATGTAAAATCATATGCATATCAGGTAGATAAGTTTTACCTGGTAAAGGATTATATTATCCTATTCATAAGATGAGAAGTTGTAGTTGTTGTTAAGTGCTGTCGAGTAGGTTTCAATTTACAGTGACCCTATATAGGGTTTCCCTGGAGCAGCTGGTGAGCTTGAGCTGCCGACCTTGTGGTTCAAACCAACCTTGCAGTTCAGCGCATTAACCCATGTGACCACATCAGGACTCCAGATGAGAGGTTTGTTGTTGTTGTTGTGTGCCGTGGAGTCGGTTCCGACTCCTAGAGACCCTGTACAGGGTTTCAGAGGCTGTAAATCTTTACAGGAGCAGAAAGCCTCATCTTTCTCCCGCGGAACAGCTGGTAGTTTTGAACTGCTGACCTTGCGGTTCACAGCCTGATTCATAACCACTACACTACCAGAGCTCCTTTCAGATGAGAGGTAGTGACATTTTAGTCTCTCAATGTTGAGCTACAAATCCCACACATCTGGCACATGGGTTGTAAGGAAAAAACAAATACACAGATGCACCATTGCATGGGCCTCATGTTGTCTTTTTGGTTATTTCAAGTCACTCATCATTCATTGCATTAGCAGTGTACACTCATCTCTATGTTAATCTTTATTTAAAGGCAACAGGTACTGGTATTATCCACCGTATCATACTAGAGGACTTCCATCATCTTTCAAAAATGAAGTAGCCTTCCTTCCATTCTTCTGAATATGATGTTCATTTATTTTCTCCACCACTTCAATCTCAGTTAAGGAATCAGTTTTATTATCTGCTTAGATGTTTAAGCCTGGAACAGCATTGAAGAGTTTTTGTTCATTGAGGGCTTACTTCACTGACACCTCCTTTCTGGAAAAACTGTGAGGCATTCCTACAGTCACTGAACAAGAACTTCAGGCTTTGAGGATGGCTTGGTTCCACAGACAGAAGGACAGACCTTTCCAGCATGGAGTCCTGGTGTGGTCCTGTGGGTTAATGCAAAATTGGTTTGAACCGTGAGGTTGGCGGTTCAAGCTCATGAACTACTCCTCAGAAACCCTATACAGGATCGCTATGGGTCAAAACCGATTTGACGGCATTTAACAACAGCCACAGCATGTTATACTCACTGAGGACAGCATGGACAAGTACACAGTCGTTATGTAACTGCTGCATCATATGAAGAGTTTGATAGTAGGCTTCTTTCATTTATTACTGAGCTTTACTACTATAAATTTAGGAGCGAGAGCTTGATCATGGCCAATAAAAGACATAACTAAATGTATTTCTTGAGTAGTATAGCTGTTGGACAAGGAATTCCAGCTCTGCATTCTTGTGAGATTGTACATTTCTTTTTCTGCCCACATGCGGATGATCTTATGTGGATTTAGTTTCCTGAAGCAACCTTTAAACCTGAGATCATCTTTAATATATTTCTTATGGTTCTTAAACTCATTAAGGGTTGAAATACTATAATAGCACATTCTGCAGATACAACTTTACTATTTTCCTTTTCATCTTCCACGTTCCTTCCATATGCATGAAAGACAACAGATTCCTTTCCTGTACTAATGCAGCCAGTGACTGTCTTCAATATTGCAGACTTGTTGATTTTATATATAAGTAAACCCTCTCTTAGGATCAACTGCTTTTTCTGCAGTAGAATGCTCATTTTCTCATGGAGCCAGACACTTTGACATTCTTCTGAATAAGCATGTTGTTTTAAAGCACTGAAAACATGGTTTCATAGTTTTAAATCCATTTCAATTCCATCTCCGTCCTGAAACCCAAGTGCAAAATTTTCCCTTCTTCCTGTATTTTTCTCCCACATACTACTTCATCATATTTGGTGTTGATGTCTTTTCCTTTTCTAATAAAACCCTTTTGTGGAGTAAGAAATGGTTTTGCAGTTCACAAGGATCATCCCGAGTACCTTGCCAATCAACCGCATCTTCAGAGCTATCACTATCTTTATAAGCATGCACTTTTTTTTTTTTTTTTT
>NW_006408652.1:5509766-5514469 GCF_000296735.1 Chrysochloris asiatica | reverse complement strand
ATTCCCCCAGCTGTGAGCCTTCCAACCTTCTAAGTATTCCTTTATATGTGGTTCAGAGTTCTGGGACCATCCCCTGAGCCTGCTTGGTCAGGTATTCTGTGTTGTTGTTGGCGGAGCTCTCTGCTATACATCCACCCGATCCGCCATCTTGTTTGTTCAAGCATGCACTTTTTAAAAATAATTTTCACAGGAAATGGAAATGTTATTATTTCCATTGATTTTTTTTTTTTCTTCACACCTAAGCTATATTCTCTGTCAAATTCCATTTGTAGTATCTGCGCCAGTTGCTGGAGATGTCAATGTTTTCTCCAGTCATAAATGCCCCTTCAGCAACACCACCAACTTAGGAAAGGTAGAAGCTTCTTCTAATTGTAATACTTTAGCCAACGATTTACTCATTATATCAGCCAAGGAATAAGACATTGTACTTTGAGGGGGGTAGCCCATGAATACTTGCTGAGTCCCCAAGCCGCTGCCAGCTGGGGTTCAGGAGATGCCAGTCTGACTAGATCCATGTGGTGGAAGGAGCCAGCAACAAGAACAGGGTAACGAGGGAGTAGAACTGGGAAGAAGGCTACACTACAGAGGCATTGGGGCAGAGGTGATAGATAGGATGCTGGTGCCTAAGAGGAGGTGACAGATGGCACAGACAGTGGCCGTGTCCAGTTTTTTTGGTTTTGTTTTTTAAACTTTTTATTATGAATTGATTGAAGGTTCACAGAGCAGATCATCAGTTCTACATTCAACAAATCACATACTTTGCTTCATTACAATGATTATAATCCCATCCATGTACCAACAGTTAGTAGCATTTACCTCTATTTACTTTACCTATTCCTTCCTGTGTCTCTGGCTACCTTCATCTTTCCTCTTCTAACCTCGTCTTGTATACTGTCCATGTTTGTTAATCCTCAGTGTTTGTTAACCCTCTAGCCCATGAATAATTTTCCCTTCCCATCTCCCCTCATGACCATCACAGATTGTTTCTTTTACCAATAAAAACTTTTTACAACATTGGTCTCATACAATGTCCTTTTGTGATTGACTGATTTCACTCAGCACAATGTCCTCCAGGTTCAACCATGTTATGAGGTGTTTCACAGATTCATCATCATCATTCTTCAACATCTTGAAGTGTTCCATTGTGTGTATATACCAAACTGTAACAATTCTTCTGTTGATGGACATTTGGACTGTATCTGTCTTTTTGATATGTCTCTTATAGACAGCACGCTGAAGGAGCCAGGTTGTTTTTTGTTTTTTTTGTTTTTTTGTTTTTATCCATTCTGTTCTTTATGTCTCTTGACCGGCACATTTAATCCACCCATATTCAGTGTAATTACTGATAGGTATGAATTGATTGCTGTCATTTTTCTGTGTGTTTTTTGTGGTGCTGCTGGCTTCTTTGTATAACATAATTCTCTGTGCTGAGTTCATTTTGTTTGTGCGGTTTCTTGTCCTTTTCATTTCTGTTATGTTAATGTTTATTAAATTTTTCTGATTTTCCTCCTTTTTTATTTTGATGTGCAGGTGTATTATTTTTCTTTGAGGCTACCCTGTAATTTATTAATTTTTTTCCCTGTTTAAAACAGTCTGTTTTATCTTGAAATCTACTTGACTTCCTTGCCATTTGGAAAATTTGTATCTACACTATTCCCTCTTTTTCTTTTGTTAGTTGACTTCATTATACATTAATATCCCAGGTTTCCTATTTTCAGCCTTGTAGGTTATTGTACTTTAAATAATTCTATATCCAGATTGAGTTCTGGGTGGTGATGTTTTGTATGGTAATCTCAGGTTGTTGTCTGCTGTAGTGGTTCTCATCCAAAGAATACCCTTTAGCATTCTTTGTGAAGTTGTTCTAGTAATTACAAATCCCTTTAATTTCTGTTTATCAGGAAATGTCCTAATTTCACCATCATAATTGAGGGAAAGCTTTATTGGGGCTATGATTCTTGGTTGGCAATCCTTTTCTTTCAGAGTTTTGTGTATGTCTTTCTATTGCTTTTGTGCCAGTATGGTTTCTGCTGAGAAATCAGAGCTTGCTCCTATTGGTTCGCCTTTGTAGGTAACTTTTCATTTTCCCTAAGGTGTTCTCAGGATTCTTTCTTTGTCTTTGGTTTTGGCAAGTTTGATTATGATATGTTTTAGTGATTTGTGTGTGTGTGTGTGTGAGAGGTCTATCCTGGAGTTCTTGTGTGGTGCTGTAGGATGATAAGTTGTTGTTGTTAGGTGCCATCAAGTCTGTACTGACTCATAGCAACTCCATGAATAACAGAATGAAACACTGCCTAATCCAGCACCAACCTCACAATCATTGCTACTTTTGAGATCATTGTTACTGCCTCTGAGTCAATCAGTCTTGTTGGGGTCGTCCTCTTTTTCTCCGACCCTCTACTTTACCAAGCATGATATCCTTCTCCAGGGACTAGTTAGTCCCTCTTAATAATATGTCCAAAGTATGAGAGACGAAACCTGGCCATCTTGGCTTCCAAGGAGCATTCTGGTTACACTTCTTCCAACACAGATTGATTTGTTCTTCTTTTAATGTTCTTTCCCAACACCATAACTTGAATACATTAATTCTTCTACAGTCTTACTTAATCAGTGTCCAACTCTCACATGCATATGAGGTTTTTGAAAATACCACTAATTGGGTCAGGTGCGCACCTTAGTCCGCAAACTGACATCTTTGCTCTTGAACACTTTAAAGAGGTCTTGCACAGCAGATTTGCCTAATGCAATATATTGTTTAATTTCTTGAATTTAAATTTCTGTGCACATTCTGCAGAAGTGGAGCTCACCTGTCAACATGAGCTAGAGTGGTCCATCTGGCACCCAACTCACAATGATGCAATTCACAATGGTGTGGCTTTAATCTCTGTCAGATCAGGTGTGATACTGAAGTGGATGAGGATGGGGACTGGCCAAACAGGAGTTTAGGAAACAAGAAAGAATTGTACCAGCCTCCACTGTGCAACTGTTCTTTCTGGCCACTGCTCAGATCTAATGCTGCTCACAAAATTTCAAGATGGCAGCATTGAGTTAAGCCAGCTGACAGTTCACCCATATGTCTTCTTTCCTGCCACCTCTGTTCAGTTCTCCCAGTCAGTATTCATTTCCACTTCTCCATCCTTTCATCTGAAGCTCGGGGGTTCCAGGATTATTATCTGCCATTGTTTCATTTGGTCTCTTGTATCTTTGTCCTGGTGTGGTGCTGTGGATTAATGAGTCAGACTGCAAAGCTGTTTGAACTGCAAGGTTGGTGGTTCAAGCTCACCAGCTGCACCTCAGAAACCCTATACAGGGTCACTATGGGTCGGAATTGACTTGACCGCACTTAACAACAACAACATCTTTGTTGTAAAGAGACTGTGTAGCATGTCTGCCTAGTCCACCATCTTGCTGGAAGTCCTCCTTCCATCTTGATTTTGTAACTCAGGTGCTATCGTCTCTTCCACATAACACTCACTAGGATATCTTAGGGCCCATTTTGTAAGTCTCCTAAATTTATAGTTCCAAGTGTGCTCAAAGTATCTAAATTATAATGCCCCCATTCTGTCATGTCTGTTTAAAATACATATTGGTATGTAGGCTTATTTTATTATTAGGAAGAAACACAAAACCCAGATGCTTCCCTTTTTGCTGTGTCTAATCTAAACTCTCCTTAACTGTGTCAAGCCAGGAATTCATTCATTTTATATTTCTTATGTTAATTTCTTTCATTTTCTCTGTTAGTTTCAACAGAGATCTGTTTTATTAGCTTAATAATACTCCTATCCTTCTGTGCTAATGGGATTTTTCATTAAAAATTCAAGGATTTCATAGAGGGCTGAGTAAATAGGAAGTAATTGAATGACAGGTCTGATGAATGGGAGCTCCCCAGGCCCCCAGCTGCCACAGCCCCATCAGGTCACTGCATAGGACTGGCTTTGCCATCAGTGGTCAAACCCCAGTTGAGGCAGTCATCTGAATGTGACCCAAAGAGGCAGAGCCAAATGTTGACAAATTCACTGTTTCTTCAGAGGCTGACCTACCCAATCAGGGACAATGACTAATGCTTTTGCCAGTCAGAAACTAGGCAGAAGAGAAACTATTCCCAAAGGTTAGATATCATCCATTAAACTCCATTAAGCCATAAAATACCAGGGACTCAGAGGCACACTCTGTGTGAGGAAGACTCCCATTCCACCCACCCCATGCATGCATGCCCCAGTCCTTCTGCAAGACAGGACTGAAAAAGCTGAGCGTCCATGTCATTAGATGGAGGATACTCACTGAGAGAAAGCTAAATTGAGGATGGCTTTATTACTTGTAGGCTGATTTAAATGCTTATCCTCTAGGGAAGAAGAGACATGATACAAGGAGACTGCTAGAAATGGCAGTGAGGGCCAGATTCCAACTGAAAAGTTTTCAGAGGATGGTTTTTAAGATGCACAATGTCCAAAAGGGACAATGAAGAATTTAAGAAAATAGATGAGAAAGTCATGATCCTGGAGGGGTGGCAGTGGTTGATTGCTGAATTGTGGCCAGTTAACCCCTGCCCACTGTCTGGAAGGAAGCTGACAATCTGGAGTGCCTGGAAAGTCACCAAAGACCTATTCCTGACAATTCAGTCTTTCGAGCAAATAATGAAAGTGACATGAAAAGCCACATAGAATAATCATTAGTTGTTGAGAAGTGGGAACACAGATTAAGAGATT
>NW_006408652.1:5495880-5505276 GCF_000296735.1 Chrysochloris asiatica | reverse complement strand
ACAACCCTTATGTATTTGCATCGGTACACGGCTCCTGGGTGGTCTTTGGGGACCCTGAATTCTGGGCATAACAGACCCACATAGATCTTGGGGTTTCTCTATGATGGTAATTGAGTTGGTGCTTAAATGTGGATCATTCTATGCTGATATCGATGTAAAAGTGACTGGAAAGAGCATGAACACATTTTCAATCGCTGCTATAGCCAAATAGATTGGGTTATTGTCATCTTATTCCTAAATTACCAAAACATTAGCTGCTCTGACATAAAAAACACTGATAACTGGGTATATTGTTGTTGTTGTTGTTAAGTGCCGTGGAGTCGGTTCTTACTCATAGAGACCCTGCACAGGGTTTCCGAGGCTGTAAATCTTTACGGGAGCAGAACGCCTCCTCTTTCTCCCGCGGAACCGCTGGTAGTTTCGAACTGCTAACCTTGCTGTTCACAGCCCGATTCGTAACCACTACGCTACCAGACATCACTTCCTATCTGGGTATATTAGGAAGTGATATCTTGGTCTGTTTTGTTGTTTGTTTGTTTTTTTTACACATACATTTTATCAAACTCTCTCTCTCACACACAAACTCACATCTACCCACACAGTGCTGCTTCCCACTTTAGCAGGGCAATTTTAGGTGGATGCTTTCCTCTCTCTTGTCCTCATTTTCACTCTGTGTAAAAAGTAGACAGACTATATGATCTCCAAGACCTCGTCCAGCTTAACAGTCTTTCCTTCAGTCTCTGAATAACCCTGACAGAAAAATTGCCACTTCCCTCTTAACATGGCCTATACCCTGGGAAAGAGTTTGATGAACGTTGTAAAAAATCACTTCCTGGAAATGAGATGAACCATTTTTGTAATGAATATGATTTCATGCACCTAGCTTTTAAAGAAGCAATTTGCTTGCTGGGTTGCTAAATTGAAGATTATCATGGTGATACGGAAATTAATGGTTAACATTTATAGCCATTTACAAAATCCATTCCATATTGATAAATTCCAAAGTATAGCCTAGAGAATTCCATTAAAGGGTTAGATTTCTGTTGCACAGATGAAAATCTTAAAGGTAAGGACCAAATGAATTGAGCTATAGGTCTGTAGCTGATCTATTTAAATTTAATTTATCTGTCAGTATATACTGAACTTATCATAAAGCCAACTCTAAATTTGTCACTTCCTTTCAAAGAGTGGGCATGCCAATTATATTTCTGAACAAAAAGGGCTTATTGAAATGGTTGACAGTGACACTCGCCTCCTTAAAATAAAGCACATCTAAAAATATGTTTATCTTTCTAAGTCCAAACCAATGACAAATCATGCTTATTTATTTGTTACATCAAGTATGACCCATGGGTTTATAAGCAGACCAAGATTAATGGCAGGAGTGTCTGTAACCAACATATTAAACTATTGATTTGGGAAGACATGTCATGCTTCTGATTTTATTTTCAAAGCAGCTCTGAGCATAAGCAACATTAAACACATAAAATGCAATGAAACGTGGGTTGTGCTAAGTTGTTATCTCCTCCTAAAACATTCATTCATCACAGGAACTGGAAATTTTCTAAAGCTCTAGACACTGGAAAAGGGAATGGGCATGGTTGTGTATGGCTCTCACTTTGTGGTCTTCCAAGGGCATTACAGCCTAGGCAAGAGAGCACACTGCCAAAAAAAAAAAAAAAAAGTCTGTCCCAAGAGTCTGAAGTGACACAGTTGGTGCCTAAGTAGCCTTTCTTAGAAGTCATGTTGGTTTTGGCCTCTAAAAGAGAATGCCACTATGAGTATTTGGGCAATGAATCTTTGTATTGTGGTAGATGGGCTTATGGGTGAATCCTGATATATGTAACACCACTGGATTGAATTTTGAAGGATTGAGAAAGGCTTTAGATATTAATTTATCTTGTCTCCTTCCTTCCCTTCTTCTTCCTTTCTCTTCTCCATACTCAGATACTCAAAATCAGAAAAGTAACAAGAATGCATGAAAGATGAAAGAAAAAAAAGTGGCAACCAAGTGATCTAGTGTGGAGCAGTAGATATTTTACAAATTGAATAACCTAGTAGATATTCTATACATCTAAGGAGTCCTGGTATGGCACTGTAGGATAAGCACTAGATTACTAACCACAAGGTCAGTGGCTTAAACCCACCAGCTGCTACTCAGCTGACTAGACAGCACTTAACAACAACAGCAGTAAGGCAAATCAAACCCACTGCCATTGAGTCAATGCTGACTCATAGTGACCCATTTGGACAGAGTAGATCTGCTCCTTCAGGTTTCTGAGACTGTAAGTCTTTACAGGAGCAGATAGCCTTATCTTTCTCCTGTGGAGTACCTGGTGGGTTTGAACTGTTGACTATTCATTTAGCAGCCTACTGCACCACCAGGGTGCCCACAGATTTGTCTTCCAGAGGCCTAGCTTACCATTAGGTAAAAACAGAGTTTGTAGGTTGTAAAAACCACAACGTCCAAGAAGTAGAAACAGATCAATTATGCAATGCAAGTGTAATGATTCTTGGCATTATGACAGGTCTGCAATTTTTCCTGGGCATCCACATTAACAGTAGTTGTGGTTGTACAATGACAGGTCCCTAACATTGTCTTGAGATGTAGCTTCATTAGGTTATTGCTTAACCTGACACTTACACAGGTTCATGGGGCATTGTCATTCCAGAGCATAATATGGGAAAACACAAATATTTCTCTGCTGATGTGACTGAATCTAGGCATGGATTTTAGAGGACTGAAAGAATGGATGGACCACATATACCCCAAACAGTTCTCCCATTTAAGGAAATTTTTTCCATGGACCTTTTGATTTGAGGATCATAGCCACCTTATGATAGTTATGGTTTTATATCAACTTGACTGGGCAAGGATTCCCAGTGGGTTGGAAGTTAAGGTGTGGTTATTCCCATGATGAACCATAATATAGCCATAGTTAACTCTATGATGATTGGCTACGAGCAGCCAATCAATCAAAAGGATGTTTCCTTGGGGGTTTGGGTTGCTCCCAATATAATGGATATGAGGGAAAGCTTGCTCTCTCTCCTCTTCCGCTGGGGACTTGAGACTCGACAATTGTTATCCATTTCCTTGATATAAACGTTTCTTTATATATAAAGAAACGTTTATATCAAGGAAACGTATATATATATCATCAGGAATGTATATGGCAGATAATACAACCTTGCTTGCTTAAAGTGAATAGAACTTAATATACTTACTAATGAAGATCATAGACCACAGCCTTCAGTATAGGTTGTACCTTAATGTAAAGAAAACAAAAATCCTCACCACTGGACCAATAAACAACATCCATATAAATGGAGAAAAGATTGAAGTTGTCAAGGAGTTCATTTTGTTGTGATCAACCATCAACACTCATGGAAGCAGCAATCAAGAAATCAAAAGATGTATTGCATTGGGAAAATCTGCTGCATAAGACCTCTTTAAAGGGTTGAAGAGCAAAGCTGTCAGTTTAAGGACTAAGGTGCACCTGACCCAAGCCATGGTATTTACAGTAACCTCATATGCACGCGAAAGTTGGATAGTGAATAAGGAAGACCATAGAAGAATTGATGCTTTTGAGTTATGGTGATATGAGGAGAATATTAAAAGTGCCATGGACTGCCAAAAGAACAAACCAATCTGTGTTAGAAGAAGAACAGCCAGAGTGCACCTTGGAAGCCAGGATGGCCAGACTTCGTCTCTCATACTTTGGACATATTGTCAGGAGGGCCCAGTCACTGGAGAAGGATGTCATGCTTGGACCTCCAGTGAGATGGATTAGCACAGTGGCAGTATCAATGGGCTCAAACATAGCAACAATTGTGAGGTTGTCCCAGGACCAGTGTTTCGTTCTATTATGCATAGGGTTGCTATGAGTCTGTGCTGACTCGATAGCATCTAATATATATTTATATATGTATGTTGTTACGTTCCATAGAGTCAGTTTCAACTCATATCAATCCTGTATAGAGTTTTCAAGAAGCAGCTGCTGACTTTGAACCACTGACCTTGCAGTTCACACTGACCTTGCGGTCCAATGCATTATCCCACAGTGCCATACCAGGACTTCATTACATATGTATATCATATATATACAGTTTCAAACTGACCTTGCTCTCTCTGACCTTGCTCTCTTTCTCTCTCTCTCTCTCTCTCACACACACACACACTCACACACACACACACACATATATGAGTCCTGGTGTGACACTGTGGGTTAATGCGCCAGACAGCAAAGTCATTTAAACTGCATGGTCAATGGTTGAAGCTCACCAGCTGCTCCTTGGAAACCCTATACAGGGTCGCTATGGGTCGGAACCAACTCGATGACACTTAACAACAACATATATATATACACACACGTACATATACACACACACACACACATATAATGTTTCATTGATTTTGCTACTTTAGAAAACCTAGCCTAAGGCACCATGGTTTCTGAAACTTATTTGACCAGGAAACCTTTTTTAAAGTATATCACTTACTCTGGATATATGGACTTACTTTCCCTACATTCAGTGCTTCTGCCAAAATTTCCATCTGTGATCTCAGAATGTCTTGTCCACCGTCATGGTGGATAAGGCACACAGCATTGTCTCATAGCTAAGGACCTACGTCACAGCAAATGAAATACAGCAGTGGACCCATACTTATGGTATTTACTGGTCTTACGATGTTCCTCATCGTCCTGCGTGGTATTTTTGGTGTCATTCCACGATTCTTCTGGTCTACAGTCATTAGTGTATAATGCATCAAATCTGCTCTTTAGATGATCTCTAAATTCAGGGGGATATGTTCTAGGTCATATTTTGGGTTTCTTGGAGTTGTTTTAATCTTTTCAGTCTTAGCTTCAGCTTCAGCCTGGCCCTGGTCTTGTTTTGGCTAATGATAATCAGCTTTTATAACATCACTTCCCACAGATATAGTCAATTTGATTTCTGTGTATTCCATCTTGTGAGATCCTTGTGTATCATTTTCTTTTATGTTGTTTTATAAAGGTATTTACAATGAAAAAGGCTCAGGAGAAGTCCCTTGTAAAATGGAAGGTGATGATAATAGTTCATATTGATTAAGCAGTTTGTATTGCTGAGTATCATCTGTCAGTTTATCTTACTGTGGTGGCTTGTGAGTTGCTGTGATTCTGAAAGCTATGCCACTGGTAATTAAAATACCAGCAGGGTCACCCATGGTGGTCAGGTTTCAGATGAGCTTCCAGATGAAGACAGACTAGGAAGAAGGAGTGATGAACTACTTCCAAACATTTCGTCACTGAAAACCTTATGAATAGCAGAGAAACACTGTCAGATATAGTGCCAGAAAATGAGCCCCTCAGGTTTTAAGGCACTCAAAATGTGACTAGGGAAGAGCTGCCTCCTCACAGTAGAGTTGACCATGATGACATGAATGGAGTAAAGCCTGTGGGAGAAAAACCTGTAGGACCTTCATTTACTGATGGGGCACAACTCAAAATGAAAAGAAACAGTTGTAAACATCCATTGAAAATCAGAACATGGAATGTATGAAGTATTAATCTGGGAAAATTGGAAGTTGTCAAAAATGAAATGGAATGCATAAACATCAATATCTTAGGCTGTAGTGAGCTGAAATGGACTGGAATTGGCCATTTTGAATCTGACAACCACATGATTTACTATGCCGAGAATGACAAATTGAAGAGGAGTGGTGTGGCATTCATTGTCCAAAAGAACATATCCAGATCAGTCAAGAGGTACACCACTGTCTGTGATAGGATAATACCCATGCGCTTACAGGGAAGCCCAGTTAATACCACTATTATTCAAATTAACACACCAACCACTAAAGCCAGTGAGGATGAAATAGAAGAATTCTACCAACTTTTTCAATTTGAAATTGATCAAACATGCAATCAAGATATATTGATCGT
The DNA here is from genome assembly GCF_000296735.1 of Chrysochloris asiatica. Classification (NCBI taxonomy): domain Eukaryota; kingdom Metazoa; phylum Chordata; class Mammalia; order Afrosoricida; family Chrysochloridae; genus Chrysochloris; species Chrysochloris asiatica. The sequence continues at coordinate 5,499,355 of NW_006408652.1, read as the reverse complement.
TATTGGTGATTGGAATGCAAAGGCTGGGAGCAAAGAGTTGGAAAATATGGCCTTGGTGATAGAAATGATGCTGGAGAACACATGATAGAATTATGCAAAACCAGTGATTTGTTCATTTCAAATATCTTCTTTAGACAGCATAAGAGATGACTATATACATGGACCTCACCAGATGGAATAAATAGAATCAAATTGACTACATCTGCAGAAAGAGATGATGGAAAAGCTCCATATTGTCAGTGAAAACAAGGCCAGGGACAGACTATGGATCAGACCATCAATTACTCATATGCAAATTCAAACTTGGATCAACTATCAACACTCATGGAAGCAGCAGTCAAGAAATCAAATGATGTATTATTGCATTAGGCAAATCTGCTGCACAAGACCGTTTTAAAGTGTTGAAGAGCAAACATGTTAGCTTGAGGACTAAGGTGTGCCTGACCCAAGCCGTGGTATTTTCAATAACCTCATATGCATGTGCAATCTGGACAGTGAATACGGAGCACCATAGAAGAATTGATGCTTTTGAGTTATGGTGTTGGAGGAGAATATTGAAAGTGCCATGGGCTGCCAAAAGAACCAAGAAATCCATTTTGGAAGAAGTATAGCCCGAGTGCTCCTTGGAGGCCAAAATCGCCAAACTCTGTCTCACATACTTTGGACATATTGTCAGGAGGGAACAGTCACTGGAGAAGGATCTCATGTTTGGTAAGGTGGAGTGTCAGAGAAAAAGAGGGAGATCCCCAACAAGATGGATTGGCCAAGTGGTGGACTCAAGCGTGGCAACAGTAGTGAGGTTGTCCCAGGATCGGGCAGTGTTTCATTCTCCTGTGCATAAGGTCGCTGTGCGTCGGTACCGACTTGACGGCACTTAACAACAACAACAATATTGCTGTGTATTGTGCAAACTATATTTATGATCTCATTGAATCTACACAACCACCATTATTATAACCATTTTGTCCATGTGGAGACTGAAAATCAGAGAGGTTAAGGAACTTAACAGTTTGACTCCAGATTCCACATTCCTAACCATCATAATTGGAGTCATGATGTGGCGCTTTGGGTTGATAAACTGGACTGCAAAGTCAGTTTGAACCACAAGGTAGACAGTTCAACAGCTGCTCCTCAGAAACCCTATATAGGCTTGCTACAGATCGGAACCAACTCAACAACACTTAACAACAACAACAACAACAACAATCATAATACATTGTTCTCCTTGTTAGAGAGCTTTCCCCACTACCCAAGATTATTATCTCAAAAAGGAATAGAGGTGCATTGGACAGCATAGTGTTTCATAAAGATAGCTTCACTATCACACTGACTTTGGGCTCTCCTGAGGACTGAACTCACTTGGGCCTGGAAGGTTGGGCAAGAGTTCTGCAAGTACGTTAGGAACCTGGAGAGGAGCACTCCTCATGGAACCTCAAGGAAGTTTCTATACCTCTGTGGTTCCATTTTCTCAGAGTTTTGAACTAGGATCTTGACTTAGGGGTATTAACCAGAGGAACAAATGTCACTTAGGAAGGTTTTCAAACTCTATTCCTCAGGGCTTGCCTCAAACCAATTGAACACCCACTGTGGGCTAGGTGCTGGAAAGGTTACTGATAGGTTTTTCAAGACAAGTTTCACTTTTCCAGTGCCCTTATGGTTTGCAGAAAAAGCAGAAAATTCTGCCTGTCTCAGGATTACTGCTGTGAAAAAACTAGGGGTGCATGTCTGAAACCAGCTACATCTATAAAAGTAGCAATACTCTCTCATGCTAACGGGCACTTGGAAAGGAAGGGGGATATGAGCAAAAGCTGAGGAGCAGAAGCCAAATCCAGCCTGTAAGGAGCCAGACAGCTACTTGAGAAAGCAAATTCCCAGTCTAGACTCCAGAAATGAGCAAACCATGAATAGCTGTGGGGAGTTGGCAAGGAAACTTGAGGAACCCCTATTAGGAATCCTAATAAAGTCCTGGATGTAGGATAAGCACTGGGCTGCTAACCACAAGGTTGGCAGTTCAAACCCATCTGTCACTCCTTGGAAATCCTACACAGGGTCACTATGAGTCAGAACCGATTTGATGGCACTCAACAACAGCAATAAAGCAATAAGGAATAAGGGTGAGGCCACTGATGTGGCAGTATTGCCACTGACTGCAATGTCACCCGGGACAAATTTGATTGCCCTGAGCTTTGGTTTGTGCCACTGGAATAAAGAAATAAATAGTACTGAACTCATGGATTTTATTCCGATATTGCTTGGTTGTTAAATTTTCCTAAACATTTACTGTGTCCTTTCAACTTGCATTGTAAATGTTGTGAGTATGGGGTTTAATTCACTCTTTACCAAACCCCAGGTGTTTGCTCAAGTCAGCAACCAGTAAACGTTAAGTTAGAATTCAGTTGGTCTGATGCCAGAGCCCACTCTCTTAGTCTTTGAAAAAGTGTGGGTACACACGTATCCCTCATCCCACACTCTCTTTTCTTTGCTTAGCACACACAACAGCTTCCAATGGACAGAAGCTACTAACTTGCTTCTTTATAAGTTAAGTCCATTAAATCCTTTTCATTATGAAAATGGCTTCTCTAGTTCCAGAAAGAGCTTTTTACAAAATTCATTAAACTCCCTCTCTCTGTGTACATGTCATTTTATGAGGGTGGCAGAAATCTACCAATTAGTGCCATGGGTTTTCATAGACTCATAGAAAAACAATGTTGGAGCTATAAAGGCCTGCAGGCCTCATCTTAATTTACTTCACTCATTTTACACACGGGGATACTGAGTTCAGAGTGGATTAAATGATTTAACTATGAAATCTCAGCAATTTTGTGACTGAATCAGAACAAAAATGTAGGTTCTCTTCTAAGTCAAATCTCTTTCCATTTTCACACAACTTTGCAAGCCTGTGTCACTGGTGACTCATTTTATTTGTTTGTTCACTCTTCTTTTTTTTTTTTTTTTAGAAATAACAGCTTTTTTATTGTGAATTTGGTGAAGGTTTACAGAGCAGCTCAGTTTTCTGTTCAACAATTCATACACATTTTGTTTCATGTCACTGATTGCAATCCCCAGAATGTAACAAAACTCACCCCACTTCCTCACTGTGTTTTCTGTTTCCATTCTTTCTTCCTTCCTAACCTTTTTGTACTTGGTCCTTGGATCAATGCTGCCTTGTTGATCCCAGTGGTTGATTATTCTAAGGTGTGCATCATTATCAATAGTGTCACTGTTTCCCTTATAGAAAATTCTACTGCTTGACTGAAAATTGAGCCAAGGAGAACAGATCAGTTCTAGACCTGAAGGGGGACTAAGGGCCATTGTCTTGGAAGTTCCATCAGTCTCTGTCCAATTTGTAAGCCTGTTTTTTTTTTTTTTTTTTGGGGGGGGGGCGTTATGTACACAGAAACACTCAGGAATATGTAATAATTTAAACAACCAAAGGCCACATTCTGCAAGCCTACCTCCTGGCCGCCAGCACCTG
>NW_006408652.1:5494294-5495780 GCF_000296735.1 Chrysochloris asiatica | reverse complement strand
TGGTTCTTTTGGCAGCCCATGGCACTTTCAATATTTTCCTCCAACACCATAACTCAAAAGCATCAATTCTTCTACGGTCTTCTGTATTCACTGTCCAGCTTTCACATGCATATGAGGTTACTGAAAATACCATGGCTTGGGTCAGGCACACCTTAGTCCTCAAGTTGACATCTTTACTCTTCAACACTTTAAGAAGGTCTTGTGCAGCAGATTTGCCTAATACAATAATACATCATTTGATTTCTTGACTGCTGCTTCCGTGAGTGTTGATCCAAGAAGAATGAAGGACTTGACAATTTCAATCTTTTCTCCGTTGATAAGAATGTTCTTTATTGGTACAGTGGTGAGGATTTTTGTTTTCTTTGCAATGAGATGTAATCCATACCAAACTAAGGATGTGCTTTTTGATCTTCATCAGTAAATGTTTTAAGTCCTCTTCACTTTCAGCAAGGAAAGTTGTATATCATCTGCATATCGCAGGTTGTTAATGAGTCTTCCTCCAATCACGATGCCACAATTTTCTTCATAGAACACAGCTTCTCGGATTATTTGCTCATCATACAGGTTGAATAAGTATGGTGAAAGAATACAACCTTGTCGCACACCTTTTTAAATTTTAAACCATTCAGTGTTCCCGTGTTCTGTTCGAACAACTGCTTCTTGTTCCAGGTACAGATTCCTCATGAGCACAATTAAGTGTTCAGGAATACTCATACTTTGCAATGTTGTCCATAGCTTGTCATGATCCACATAATAGAAAGCCTTTGCGTAGTCAATAAAGCACAGGTAAACATCTTTCTGGTATTCTCTGTTTTCAGCCAGGACCCATCAGACATCAGCAATGATATCTCTCGTTCCATGGCCTCTTCTGAATCCAGCTTGAACCTCTGGAAGTTCTCTGTCAATGTATGATTGTAGCCATTTCTGTATTACCTTTAGCAAACTTTACTGGCAAGGGCTATCAGTGGTTGTTTGATTATTTCCACATTCCGTTGTGTCACCTCTCTTTGGAATGGGCACAAATATGGATCTCTTCCAATCAGTTGGCCAAATAGTTGTCTTCCAAATTTCTTGGCATAGATGAGTGAGTGCCTCCTGTGTCACGTCACTTTCTTGAATGATTTAAATTTGTATTCCATCAATTCCTGGTGCCTTGCTCTTTGCCAATTCCTTCAATGCACCTTGGACTTCCTCCTTCAGTATCATTGGCTCTAGATTATATACTACCTCTTGAAACGGTTGAACATTAATCATTTCCTTTGGTACAGAGACTATATTCCTTGCATCTTCACTTGATGCTTTCTGCATCATTCAATAATTTGCCCAGTGAATCTTTCAATAATGAAAGTTGAGACTTGGCATTTTTTCTTCAGTTCCCCCAGCTTGAGAAATGCTGAGCGTGTTCTTCCTTTTTGGTTTTCTGATTCCAGATCTTTGTACATTTTGTTGTAATATTTGGCTTCTCAAGCTGATCATTGAAATTTTC
>NW_006408652.1:5437467-5491299 GCF_000296735.1 Chrysochloris asiatica | reverse complement strand
TCTTTATGTTACACAACTTCTACCTTTACATTTGTGACAGTCGCAATTAGTCATGATTACAACTATTCACTATTGAATCATAAGAATCTTATCCCCATCTTTTCACCAAACACATCTAGACAAGATAAAAACTACTCAGTGGAGACTCTATCTTTGCCCACACTCTTAAACTAAACTCCCTCTTGGAACCTTGTATGCCAGTCACTTCCTTCCTTTATAACTGCTTCATTTTAGGTAGCCAGTGTCTAAATTGCCCATCCCTATCTACCCTGTATGTATATATTGATCCTTGATGTGAAGACTCCTTCCCTCTCAGTTGGTATTTTGCACTACTACTTCTATGAGTATAGGTCAAGCTCATCAAATTGTAGCAATTTACACTTGCTGCCTTTTCAAAAAAAAAATTTTATCTTCTTTTAGTGGAGTTGTGATCTTTGAGCAATCAAAGCTAGGTCAAATGGGTACTTATTTGCAAGTCTGGGCATTCTTGTCCACCTCCCCTCACGTCAAATCAGCTGGACACTCCACTCTCACCTCTAACCCTCCATAACTATGTCCTTGTCCGTGGGCTCAGGAGACCCCCAGGTGTCACCATACTTCAGACTAACCAGCCCTTCCTCTTCTCTCTCTCATCTCCAGGTAGATGGATGTCCTATAGAATGTGTTCAGGCTCAGCCCATAACTTCATTGTTGTCTTTTCTGCACTTCCACTCACCAGTAAGGAGCTCTAGTAGTGTAGTGGTGACGAATCGGGCTGCGAACCTCAGGGTCAGCAGTTCAAAACTACCAGCTGTTCTGCGGGAGAAAGATGAGGCTTTCTGCTCCCATAAAGATTTACAGCCTTAGAAACCCTGTACAGGGTCGCTATGAGTTGGAACCGACTCGACAGCACATAACAACAACAACAACAACTCACCAGTAGACCAACATGGTTGCCAGCAAGCTTACATGGCTGCTGGTGTGAACCCTTTGAGTTTCAGTCTTGGGGGGTGGGGTTTGTCCTAAAGAGACTTGATTGCTTGCCTTGATGGCTTTCCAGTGAACAACTTGATTGTCCTTGTAGTAGACTTTCAGACTACCATTTTTGTTTTTTATTTTTATTTTTCCTGCTGGTCTTTCTTTCAAGAAGTATCTTCTCTACCTCTAGCTGTTCCAGGCTGTTCTGTTTGTCCTTTCAAATGGGGATGTCCCACCTCGGAAGGTTCTGGATGGGGCTCAGGATTACACCTAAGATCCTATATACTACCAAGGCTCTACAAGAAGCCTATTTCACTGGGCAAGTTCTAAAACCCCTTTTTGGTATTTCAATGAGTTATAGGCTGATGACAGGTTTGCAAGCTTTTAGTAATCATGTTTCCCGATATTCCTTTTTATCCCACTTGAATGTCTATTTTATAACAGTTGTTGTTGTTGTTGTTAGGAGCCATCGAGTTAATACCGACTCATACAGACCCTATGCACAGCATAACGAAACACTGCCCGATCCTGTGCCAACCTCACTATTGTTGCCACGCTGAGTCCATTGATTCTGTTACTTGGCTTAATCCATCTCGTTGGGGGCCTTCCTCTTTTCTCTGACCCTCCACCTTACTAAACCTGATATCTTTCTCCAGCAACTGGTCCCACCTGACAACATGTCTGAAGTATGAGAGACAAAGTTTGGCCATCCTGGACTCCAAAGAACACTCTGGCTGCACTTCTTCCAAAATGGATCTATTGACCTAGCTTCAATGGCTGAATGATCAGAATTCAACTAGAGGAAGAAAGAAGGGGGAAAAAAGTATAATCTGCTACAATTTGATGAACTTGACCTATACTTTATGGATGTAGTAGCTTAAAAGAGGGAACAAATCTTTACAGCAAGGATCATTCCCACCCCCTCTGTATAGAGGGATGGGCAACTTAGACATTGGCTACCTAAAATCGGGGAGTCAACAAAGGCACGAAGTGACTGGCTTACAAGTTTTCATGAAGGAGCTTAGTTTCAGAGGGTGTGGGGGAAGGTAGAATCTCCATAGAGTCGTTTTCAATCTATCTAGGAGGGGCTGGTGAAAGGAGACTCTTGTGGTTCAATAGTGAATAATTGCTATCAGGACTGAATGTGAATGTTGCAAACGTAAAGGTAGACATTTTTTAACAAAAGGAGGAGAGTGATTGATCTTGCAGTCCAGGAGTGGCGGACCCTGGGACTATCAAGGGAGAAGAGTGGAGTGTAGGACCCTATCCAGAGAAGCAGCAACACCAGAGATGGAAGCAGGGACACTGATATGGACAGAGCAATTGGGGACTCTAGACTCAAGGAGGGAGAGGGGCTGTGTGCTGGCGGCCGGTGTGTGTGTGTGGGGGATTGGTATACAGAGTATACACTTTGGTTGTTTGAATGGTTATATATTCCTGAGTGCTTTGGTGTTCATACAAAACAAACAAACAAAAACCCAGAAGGATTGGATGCAAATACTGTTGAATGATGATTCATGGAAGGGGTTGTAATCATTGCAATGAAACGAAATAAGATAGGATGAATGTAAAGCTGATGCTCTCCCATGTAAACTATAACTCGATTCACAATAAAAATGAAAAAAAAAAAAAAAGGATTCAGTGGGGACTCTACTCCCCCACATACTCTTAAACTAAACTCTCTCTTGAAACCTTGTAAGCCAGTCATTTGGTGCCTTTATCACCCCTCATTTTAGGTAGCCAATGTTTAACTCACCCTTCCCTATCTACCCTATCTATATACAGAGGGGATAGCATTGATACTTGATGTGAAGACTCCTCTCTCTGTTGGTATTTTGAGCTACTACCTCCATGAATATAGGTCAAGTTCATCAAATTGTAGCAATTTATCCTCGTTTCCTTTATCAAAAATTGTTTTCTTTATTATCCTTCTGTAGTCGAGTTCTAATTGCCAAGCCATCGATGCTAGGTCAAATGGGTACCATCTTCAAGTTTGGGTGTTCTTGTGTGTCTTCCATCACTTCATATCAGCTGAATGCTTCACTCTCAGCTCTAGCCCTCTGTGGCTATGTCCTTGTCCATAGGCTTAGGTGTCCCCAGGTTTCACAATACTTTGAACCAACCAGCCCTTCTTTGTCTCTCTCTTATCTCCAAATCAATGGAAGTCCATGGAACATGGTTGAACTCAGCCCATTTCTTCATTTCTGCCTTTTCCTCTGTTCCACTCACCAGTAGACCAATGTGGTCGCCAGCAAACTTAACATGCCTGCTCATGTGTTCCCTTTGAGTTTCAGTCTTTGAGGGGGGTTTGTCCTGAAGGGACTTGATGGCTTCCCGGCGAACAATGTGCTTATTCTTTTAGTAGCCAATTATACTGCCATTTTTGTTTTGGGTTTTTCCTGATGATCTTTCTTTGAAAATATATCTTCTGTCACTCTAGTTGTTCCCGGCTGGTCTGCTTATCTTTTCAAGTGGGAATGTCCCACCTCAGAAGGTTCTGGATGGGGCTCAAAATTCCATCTAATGTTCTATACACTACAAAAGCTCCTCAAGAAGCCTATTTCACTGGGCAAGTTCTAGAACCCCTTTTAGGTATTCCAAAGAGTTGCAGGTTGAAGATGGGCTGAGAAGCTTTCTGTAGTCATGTTTCCCAACATTCCTTTCTATCCCACTCAAGTATCTATTTTACAATAGTAGGCACAAGGGAAGCCAATATTCATGACAGTCAAGAATCTTAGTATTATTGACCCTCTTCAGACTATGCCTCAATCCCTGTATCACAAAACCCTATTGTTTCAAGGTTGAGCATGCATCACTGTTTACCTCTGTCCCAATTAGCCCATGCAAACCTCAGTGTTCCCCTATCTACCTTGTTCTTCCACCCCCTCCCTTTTCTTGTATATTGCCCTTCCCAACACCTGAACTATGATGTGTCTGCCCCCTACCCTGTGCTCTACTGTTGCCTCCCTTCACCGCCACTAAAGCCCCCTACCCCTACCCCTACCCCTCTGGTAACCAACAAATCTTTTTTTTTCCCCTTTTAGTATGGGTATTTTTTCTTAAGCTTTTACAGTAATGGTCTTATGTACAATATTTGTCCTTTTGCGATTGACTAATTTCACTCAGCATAATGTCCTCAAAGTCCATCCATGTTATGTGGTGGCTTACAGCTTACTTGTTATTCTTCAAGGTAGCATAATATTCCATTGTGTGTATGTACCAAAGTTTATCCATTCTTCCATTGATGGCCACTTAGGCTGTCTCCATCTTTTTGCTGTTGTGAATAGTGCTGCTATGAACATTGGTGTGCTTATATCTACTAATGTTATGGCTCATAATTCTTGTGGATATATACAAGTAGAGGAATTGCTGGATCATATGGTATTTCTATTTCCAACTTTCTGAGGAAGCTCCATAGTATTTTCCAGAGGGCTTGGACCATTTTGCATTCCCACCAGCAATTTAGGAGGGTCCCAGTCTCTCCACATCCTCGCCAGCATTTATTGTCTTCTGCATTTTTGAACTTTGCTGTTACTGCTGGTGTGAGATAATATCTCATTGTTGTTTTGATTTGCATCTCTCTTATGGCTAATGATCATGCACATTTCTTCATATGTTTGTTGGCTGCCCAAATGTCTTCCTGGGAGAAGTGTCTGTTCATGACCTGTGCCCATTTTTTAATTGGGTTACTTGTATTTTACTTGTAGATGTGCTGTAGTCTCCTTGCCTGAGATATCATTGCAAAATATTTTTCCCATTCTGTGGGCTTCCCTTTTACTCTTTTGGGGAAATACTTTTTGCACATAAGTTTCTAATTTTTAGAATGTCCCAATCATCTATTTTGTCTTCTTTTGTTTGTGTAATTTTCGCAATGTTTCGTAGTCTGTGTGCCCTGGATTAGAGTCCTTAAATTTTGTCCTTATTATTTCATTGATGTCCTTTATAATTCTGGAATTCACATTTAGGTCTTTAATCCATGCTGATTTGGTTTTTGTATATGGCATGAGGTAAATGTCTTGTTTCAATGTTTTGCATATTGATTTCCAGTTCTGCCAGCACCATCTGTTGAAAAGACTATTTCTTCCCCACTCAATGTACTTTGGCCGTTTGCCAAAGATCACTTGGCTGTATGTGGATGGGTTACTATCTGGATTCTCAATTCTGTTACATTGATCTATGTATCTTTCATTGTACCAGTACCAGGCTATTTTGACCACTGTAGCCATGTAGTAAATTTTGAAATCAGGGAGTGAAAGGCTCCCAACTTTGTTCTTCTTATAGAGTACTTTGCTTATCCTGAGTCTTTTTCCTTTCCATACCAAGTTTGTAATTGTATTTTCAATATCCAGAATGTCGTTGGAATCTGGATTGGGATTGCATTATATGTGTAGATTGCTTTGGGTAGTATTGACATTTTCACAATGTTAAGTCTACCTATCTAGGAGCATGGTACATCCTTCCATTTTTGTAAGTCTCTTTTGGTTTCTTGCAGTAGTGTTTTGCAGTTTTCTTTGTATAGGTCCTTTGTTTCTCTGCTTACATTTATTCCTAAATATTTCATCCTTTGGGTGGCTATTGTAAACAGTACTTTCCTAATATCCTTTTCAGCACTGTTATTGGTATGGAGGAATCCAACTGATTTTTGTATGTTGATATTATACCCTGCCACTTTTCTGAATCTTCCAATGAGGTCTAGTAGCTTTTAAACTGAGTCTTTGGGGTTTTCTATGTATAGGATCATATCATCTACAAATAGAGAGTTTTACTTCCTCTTTGCCAATTTGGATGCCTTTAATTTCCCTATCTTGCGGTATAGCTCTGGCTAAAACTTTCAGCACAGTATTGAATAGGAGTGATGACAAAGGGCATTCTTGTCTGATTTCTGTTCACAGAGGGAAGGCATTCAGTTTCTCTCCATTGAGAGCAATGTAGGCTGTTAGTTTAGTATATATGCTCTTAATTATGTTGAGGAATTTCCCTTAAATTCCTTTTTGTTGAGTGTTTTTATCTAGAATGGATGTTGGATTTTGTCAAATGCCTTTTCTGCATCAATCGATATGGTGTTTTCCTCTTTTTTTCTTATTTATATGGTGGATTACATTGATTGTTTTTCTAATGTTGAACCATCCTTGCATCCCTGATATGATTTCCACTTTGTCATGATGCATTATTTATTTATTTATTTTTGCATTATAATTATTATTTTTTGATGCATTGTTGAATTCTGTTGGCTAGAATTTTGTTGAGAATTTTTGCATCTGTGTTCATGATGGATATTGGTCTGTAATTTTCTTTCTTAGTGATGTCCTTCCCTGGTTTTGGTATGAGTGTTCTGCTTGCTTCATGGAATGTATTAGGTTTTCCATCCCCTTCTATATTTTGGAATAATATGAGTAGAATTGGTGACAGCTCTTTTCTGAATGCTTGGTAAAACTAACCAGTGAAGCCATCTGGACTTGGACTTTTTTTGTTGGGAGTTTTTTGATGACCTGGTCAATTTCTTCCTTTGTTATATGTCTGTTCAAGTTTGCTACTTCATTCTGTGTAAGTTTTAGTAGGTTGTGCTTTTCCCAAAATGTATCCATCTCCTCTAGGTTTTCAAATTTATTGGAGTATATCTCTTCATAATATTCTGTTATCCATTTTATTTCTATTGGCTCTGATGTGGCATCACTCATGTAGTTTCTTAATGCATATTATTTGTGTCTTCTCCCTCTTTTCTTTTGTTAGGTTTGCCAATAGTTTGTTGATTTTATTTTTTTCCAAGAACCAGCTTCTTGTCCTGTTGATTCTTTTTATAGTTTTTTGTTTTCTATCTTATTTTCTTTTGCTCTAATGTTTATTGTTTCCTTTCTTCTGTTGACTTTGCTGGTCTGTTTCTAGTTGTTAGAGATGTTGTGTTAATGTGCTGATTTTGGTTTTATTCTTCTTTTTGGATGTGTGCATTTATTGCAATAAACAGTCCTCTCAGCATGGCTTTTGCTGTGCCCCAAAGATTATGGTATGTTGTGTTTTCATTCTCATTTGTTTCTAGGAACTTTGTAAATTCACGTTTTATTTTTCTAGTACCCAGTAGCTTTTCAGCAGGGTGTTATACAGTTTTCATGTATTTGACTTTATTTTCTTGATGTTCCTATTGTTGCTATCTCATTTTATAACATTGTGGTCAGAAACATGCTTTGTAGTATTTTGATGTTTTGTGGCATAACACATGGTCAATTCTGGAGAATGTTCCATGTGCACTGGAAAAGAATGTGTATTGTGCTATTGTTGGGTTGAATGTTCTGTACATGTCTATGAAGTCCAGTTGGCTGATTGTGTTGTTTAGTTCCTCTGTGTCTTTGTCAATTTATTTCTGGTTGTTCTATCCATTTCCAAAAGTGGTTTATTAAAATCGCCAACTATTATTGTAGATTTGTCTATTTCTTGCTTCAAATCTATTAGAGTTTGCTGTATATATTTAGGTGCTCTTTCATTGGGAGCATACATATTTATTATGGTTATATTGTCTTGTTCAATTGTCCCTTTAATCATGAAATAATGCCCATTTTTAGCTATTATGCTGGATTTTGCCTTAAAGTTTATTTTATCAGAGATTATCTATGCTAGTCCTGTTTATTTTTTATTGCAGTTAGGTTGGTATATTTTTTTCCATCCTTTGACTTTTAATCTGTTTTTGTCTTTGTGTGTAAGGTGTGTCTCTTGCAGACAGCATATTGAAAGAGCTTGTTTTCTTATCCATTCTGCCACTCTCCGTCTCTTTACTGGTGCATTTAATTCATTTACATTTAGTGTAATTATTGATAGGTATGGATTAATTGCTGTTATTATGGTTTTTGTGTGGTGCTGCTGGTTTCTTTGTTCTTTGTGCTGAGTTCATGTTTTTTATGTTCCTTCTTGACAGTTTCTTCACAGTTTTAATGTTTCCATGTTCCTCTTGGATTTTCATGTTCTAGATAAGTTGTGAAGTATTAATTTTTTTGAGGTTACCTTATATTCAATTAACTTTCCCCTCCATTTAAGACAGTCTATATTATCCTGTAATCTACCTGATCTTCTCACCACCTGGATCTCTGTTCCTATGTTTACCTTCTTTCACACTGTAATTGTTTTGATTATAGACTGACCTCTCAGATTCTCTGAATTTGTTCTTATAGTTTTGTTCCATTCTTAACTCTTCCATTGAGTTCTGGATGGTGCTTCCACGTATGTCAATCTCTGTTTTTTGTCTGTTCTTTTTGGTTCTCAGTCCTCAGAACTCCCTTTAGGATGTTTTGCAGCACAGGGGTGGCTTTGACAAAATCCCTTAGCTTCTGTTTATCCTCAAATGTTTTGATAATACCGTCATATTTTATTGATAGCTTTGCTGGGTAGAGGATTCTTGGTTAGCAGTTTTTTTTTTTTCTTTCTTTCAGATTTTATATGTCTCCCCATTGCCTTCCTGCCTGCATGGTTTCTGCTAAGCAATCTGAGCTTAATCTGATTTGCTTGTCTTTGTATGTAACACTTCTCTTTTCCCTAGTTGCTTTCAGGATTCTCTCCTTATCTTTGATGTTGGAGAGTTGATTATTATATGTCTTAGTGATTTTCTTCTGGGATCTATCGTTCTTGGGGTTTGTTGAGCTTCTTGAAAGTTTTATCTTTTCACTTTTCAGGATGTTAGGGAAATTTTCTTACAGAAGCTCTTCCAGTATCTCCTCTTTGGACTTTTCTGATTCTTCCTGTTCTGGAATGCTGATAATTCTTATGTCAATCCACTTCATGTTGTCCAACATCAATCTTAGACCTTCTTCAGGTTTTTTTAAATCCTTTTTTCTGCTTCCTCTTTTATCTTAGTAATATTGAGAGATTTGTCTTCCAGCTCACTAGTTCAGGCTTCCATCTCTTCAATTCTACTCCTTTGCCCTTTCAGTGTATTGTCCATTTCTGATATTCTAGTATTAATCATTTGGACCACCTTTTGTAGGTTTTGAATTGTTTCCAATGCTCTATCTATCATATTTGATTGTTCCTGTAGCACTTTCCTGACTTCTTCCTTATTTTCTCAACTCCTCGGTAAAGTGTTTTAATACATTTCATTATCATTTTTCTGAATTCCTTCTCAGGCATTTCCAAAGCCTGCCCTCCTTCCAATATGAAGTCTAGGTCTACCTCCAGATCATTTGTCTCAGTCACTTTATCTTGTTTCTGGACATGTCCAGAGATGGTCATCTGTTTCCTGAGCATATTCAGTAATTGGCTGTGACTTGAATACTTAAATTAATGTATGTTTTGGTATTTTATTATGCTTTCTGATTGCCTCCAGATAGATGTGATCAGGAGATGGGCTTCCTTTTCACTCTTCTTATTATTCAACACAGAGTAACTGTCACAGGTGTTGGCTGCCTAGCTGGTGTATAGCAGCTGGTATTGGTTCTTGTCTGGATGGTGGAGTTTTATAGGGTATGATTGTAGCTTGACTACATGACCGAAATTGTTTTCTCTTCTTGGGTAACCTAGGGAGTGAAAGAGCCCTCTAAAGGTTAAAAGGAGACCAAAAAACAAAACAGAAACAGCAAAAATGATAGATTGGATGCTGCAGCCTAAAATCTCAGAAAAGAGAGAAAAGAAAAAACAAATCTGTAGCCAAATATGAGTATAACTTTAATGTCCCTCTCTCGGCTTCTTGCCTTCAAGGCCACTTGAGAAATTTCAGTATTCCACTGTTAGTTATTATGACATAACTCAGGATTTAATTTTCAGCCTGTTTCCTTTCTAGTCTGTCTCTCTCATACTCCACAATCCTCGTTCAGGTCTTTTTCTTACTGATAAATAGTTCAGGGCCAGCTGTGTCCATTTTGCACTGCCGTTTGGTTTTAAGTGGAAACTGTCCCTTTTAATTTTGAGAAGATCTGTGTGCATGTGTAGTAGAACCCTCTGGGGCTGGGGGTGGCTGTCCATTTGCTCAGGCACCCCCTATAGTTGCCAGAATGGAGGTGTACAGACAGCGAGAGACCAATGAACAGATACAAAAACTAAAAAATAGAATGTCCACACCTTTAACTCTGAGGATCAGTCAGGCGTCACACATCCATGGTGGCTCTGATCCTTCCCCCACTCTGTCTCACCCCAAGTTGGCTGCTCAGGAAGCCACTGAGGCCAGAGGATCTGAAAGCACTGGATTTCTTGCTTCCACTACAAATTCCACTTGGCTGTAAGTCTTCAAATGTTCTAAATAGTTTTTTATATGTGGTTTAGTGTTCTGGGACCATTCTGTGAACCTGCTTCATCCAGTATTCTGTGTTATTGCTGACAGAGATCCTCATTGCATTTCTCCCTGATACAGCATCAAGCCCTGCCTCTACCATATGATTTCTTGACTGCTGTCTCCATGAGTGTTTATTGTGGATTCAAGCAAAATGAAGTCTCTGACATCTTCAACTTTTTTCTCCATTTATCATGATGTTATTTATTGGTCCAGGAATGAAGACTTTTGATTTTTTGGCATTGAGGTGCAATTCATACTGAAGGCCATGGTCTTAGATCTTCATCAGTAAATATTTTAAGTCTTCTTTGCTTTCAGCAAGCAAGGTTGCATCAACTGCATATTGCAGATTGTAATGAGTCTTCCTCCAATCTTGATGTTGCGTTCTTCCCCTAGAGTAGGTACCCTGAATTCAAACTTCTAGCCTTCTAAACTGTGAAAAATATTATATTCAGTTCTTTAAAACTCCCTGCTTATAGTATTTGTAACAGCAGCACTAGGAAAACTAAGACATAAGCTATAATCTCAAGTTTAATATATTTTGAGTGTCCCCATAGCTATTGCCTCTACAGTCATACTTTCTTTAACTAGTAACAGCAAGTTCCTGATACACATTAGCATTGTGCATGAGTGTTGTCCTTTTAATACAATTCTCACCTGCTGCTATTAGAATGTGCATGTACAATAGTGCTTACCAGCTTTAGGGGCATATTAAAATTACCTGTATCACCACAGATGCTAAGATTGTTCTTTAACTTGTTTCAGGCATCTACACTTTCAAGAGATTTCAAGGTAATTCTAATATGTGGCCACAGTCAAGTGCTGTTGAATTACAGGGGTCCCCTTTCTCTCCTTCCACACAAAAAGTAGTGATTATGGGTTATCTGAACAAGCACAACCGCCTTCCTACTTCTCACTTACCCTAGAACTTTACACAGTGTCTGGCACATGCAAAGCAATAGTAAATATTTCTTGAAAGAATGAGTGAATTAGATAGTGCCCAGGTACCACTAACAACTGCTATAAAAGGGATCGCATTGGAAAGTTCTGACTAGTTAGAGAAAATTTTGGAACAAAATGCATAATTCATTGTTTTTTTCAAAGACCAGGCTTACTCAAAATCAGAAACAAAAATGGCAGTCTGAATGGCTACTACAAGGACAATCAAGTTGTTCGCTGGAGAGCCATCAAGGCAAGCAAGCAAATCCCTTCAGGACAACCCCCCACCCCCACCCCAAGACTGAAACTCAAAGGGATCACACGAGTAGCCATGTAAGCTTGCTGGCGACCATGTTGAATGGAAGTGAGGAAAAGAGGACAATGAAAATATGGGCTAAGCTTGAGTACATTCCATAGACACCCATCAACCTGGAGATGAGAGAGAGAAGAGGGCGGGCTGGTTGATCCTAAATATGGTGAGACTTAGGGTCTCCTGAGCCAATGGACAAGGACACAGCCATGTGGAGGGCTAGAGGTGAGAGTGAAGCATCTAGCTTATATGAAGTGAGTAGACAGATACACAAGAATGCCCAAACTTACAGATAGTACCCATTTGACCTAGCTTCAATGGCTTAAAGATCACAATTCCACTAAAAGAAGATAAAAATATTTTTGATAAAGGAAACAAGTGTAAATTGCTACAATTTGATGAACTTGACCTTTACAGTTTGAAGTAGTAGCTCAAAATACCAACTGAGGGGTAAGGAGTTTTCACATCAAGGATCAATTCTATCCCCTCAGTGCACAGGGTTCATAGGGATGGGCAACTTAAACATTGGCTACCTAAAATGGGAGGGGGGGTATACAAGTTTTCAAGTGGGAGTTTAGTTTCAGAGTGTGTAGGGGAAAGTAGAACCCCCACTGAATAGTTCTCATCTTGTCTAGATGGGTTTGGTGAAAGGAGATGGATGGGGATAAGATTCTTATGATTCAATAGTGAATAATTGTTATCATTACTAATTGTGACTGTCACAAGTATAATGTTAGAAGTTTTGTAACATAAAGGGGGGAGTAGTTAATCTTACATTCCAGGGACAGAGGACTCTAGGATCATCAAGGGAGAAGATCATGAGCAGAATATGGAACCCTATCCAGAGAAGCAGCAACACCAGAGGTGGAGGCAGAGATGAAGATATGGAGAGAGAGAGCAGCTAAGGATTCTAGACTCATGGAAAGAGAAAGACTGTGCTGGCAGCCAGGAGGCAAGCTCACAGAATGTGCCTTTTGGTTGTTTAAATTATTATATATTCATGAGTGTTTTGGTGTATATCCCTCCTCCCTGCCCCCCCCCAAAAAAAAACAAAACAAAAAACACACACACAAAAATCCAGAGGGAATAGAAGCAAATACTGTTGAATGACAATGTATAGAGCAGATTGTAATCATTGCAATGAAACAATGAGTGGAAAACCAATGTACTCCCATGTAAACTATCACTCAGTTTTCAATAGAAACTTAAAACAAAGCAAAAAAAAAAAAAAATCTCTAGGGGAAGAAGGCACTCTCTTTCTGTAGTTCCTCACTGAGCTTCATATGTCATCTATCTTCCCCTGTTTATTTATTTGCCTTCCCTTTCACCCAGGTTAATATATATGTTTTCCTTCTATTTAGTGAACTTGCCCTCCATTCCCCTCTCTTCCCTGGTAACCATCAAATAATTTTTCTGTTAGTGTGAAAATATTTTCTTGAGTTTTTACAATAGTGGGCTCACGCAATATTTGTCCTTTTGTGGTAGACTAATTTCATTCAGCATAGTGTCCTCCAGTTTCATCCATGTTATGAGGTGTTTTGCAGATTCATCATTATTCTTTATTGTTGTATAGTCTTCCATTTTTGTATGCACCAAAGTTTTTTTATACTTTCTTCCTTTGATGAGCATTTAGTTTTCTCTGTATCTAATCTCCTCTTTTTATTACTCAAAAGTGAATAGGTTTAGGACCCACCTCACATAGGTATGGTCAAATGAACATAAAGACAATCTTATTCCCAAATGGGATGACATACACAAGTATTGTTGTTGTTATTGTTAAGTGACTTCAAGTCAGTTCTGACTCATAGTGACCCTGTCTGTGTAGGGTTTCCGAGGAGTGGCTGGTGGGGTTGAACTGTTAACCCTGTGGTTAGCAGTCCAGTGCTCGTTCTACAGCACCAGAACAGTACCAGGGGTTAAGATTTCAACACCTATTTTTGGGATACACAATTCAATCCATAACAGTTTAGCTCACATGTGTATGGGTGAAGTACATGACATTGGGTACTCCCCCCTCCTTTTTTTTTTTTTTTTAACTGAGAAATTGTTTTTGTTTTTTTTTTTTAAATGATGAGTTGCCTGTTGTTGTTAAGTGCTGTTGAGTTGATTCAGACTCATAGAAACCCTGTATAGGGTTTCTGAGGAGCAGCTGTTGGGTTTGAATAGCTTACCTTATGGTTAGCAGTCCAGTGTTTATCCTACAGTGCCACATCAGAACTCTGATGAGTTGCCTATTGGGTGGCAGACATTTTTAAGGCACTTTGACAAATATCAGTGCATCTGACACTTACATCACTGATTCTCTGGGAGATGAACTTGCTGGATGGAGGTCACAGAGGAACTGGCAGAGCCATGATTTGAATAGCTCTTCTGACTCCATGTCAGGATATCCATGTCATTCATGGTGATTAATAAGGAGGCTTCAAAAACTTTGAGGCAAAATTCCACTATTATGAATTATGTTTTTCCACAAACTTTTTGAAGCCATCTCATAGCAGATGATGATCAACAAGGTCTTTCCACATCCTGATTCCATTCTCTCTTATCAGCCCTGCTTGCATCCAGCAGGTCTTTCTGTCATCCCAGTCAAAGATGCAGTCAAGAAAGCTAGAAAAAGGAAAGGCACTTTTCCTGGAGAAATGCACATGCCATCTCTCAGGACTTTGAAATCACTTCCCATAATGAGTTTTGCCAGAGAACAGGCACAAAGCATTGTGTCTTATTCTTAGCACATATTCTCAGCATGTCTTTTAATGACTCCTGTGGAACCAGTTCCAGGCACGCTGTGTTTCTGTCTATACTGAACATTAGTTCGCACAACAAGCCGTTCTCTACAATGGCTTGGAATTAGCAAGACAATGTTGAATGCATTTCTGCTCCCTTGTTGTTGAAAATGAAAATATGTATTAACTTGGCTTCTGAAATAACCAAATTCAAGATTAGACTGTGCCTGTCTGTTTGGGCTGAATTTAAACTTGAAAGGAAAGCACACCAGTTGACATCATACGGAGATCTGAGCCCTGGCCTGTAAGTCTTTCCATATACTTCTTGGCAGTGGTGGGAAGAGTGATAGAAGTATTTTTACTGCATCTGTTAGCAGCCCATTCCCACGTCCAATGTGCTTATAAAAACGTCTCTGCCATGAAAAGCCAGCGTAGGGTGTCAGAAGAAATAAAAGGCAAACCAAATTTAATCTTGGGATTTTTATGGATACGGGGAGGGAAAAGTAAATGTCACAACGCTGCCTGCAAGATGCTACCTCTTGCATGCCAGCTTCCCTTGCCAGTGGGACTTACCCACAAAGTTCAGTCATCACTTAATGAGAAGCTTCGGATTCTAAGAACAGGAACATATGCACCGCAGCTCCATGGACATTCTGACCCAAATGCAGATAGATCCACCATTGTAACATCCGTGGTCCAGGCTTGCGCTGTTGACGTTGGAGGCCAGTGCCATATGTGAAGTCTGCCATACCACCAAAAGCCAGTTGTGCTTGGGAGGGGCAGTAGGGGAGGGCATGAAGTCTGAATCATAAAAACAAACAAACAAACCCAAAATGCCTCATTTGAGCAACCAACTACTCTGGTTCCATGCTGCTCCTTGGCAGAAGGATGAGGTCTTTGTCTTCTGGTTGCCAGAGTAAATCCCATAGTCAAATGGCTCTGCCAGTGTTCTCCTGATAACCTGATAACCACCATGGTACGTCACCACAGCACACCCAGCTTCCTTCCTCTCCCAGTGACTGTTCAGGCCTGGTAAAACATGATGCACACGGATTTCAGACATCATCAAACTTGTGGGCTTTTAGAGACTTTGTATTGATACTCACTCAAAAAAATTCACTCCCAAGTGATACAAGCGCTTTTTAAAAAGGGTTCCATAGAGACCATCAGAAGGGTGCCATGCAGGTTGCCAAAAATCTTGCCCAGAAAACTGGAAGAGTTGGTTCATTGGGGCAGAATCTTACCGTAGTTTTGGTCCGTGCCTGCATTAGGTGTGCTGTGTACCACAGTACAACCTTCCTGCCCTCTGGGTAAATATCTGGGTGCTGAGTGGCTTTCAGGGAACACCTGCTCTTGGGTACTTACTAGGTAAGGGAGACAGCTCTCCATGTGTATTCTGAAATAAGGCCCTTCCTTGGCTGGACATCTCCCTAGGGGAGCAGAAAATGGGAACTGCAAACACTGGATTTCACCCATCTGAGGGGCACCCAGAGCTGGCCACTGCTGCTTCTGCTCCCAGCATTGTGGCTGCTTAGCCCTTTGGCATTGCCAACACATTTTAGGGCATAAAAGACTGCTAGGCCAGGGCTGAGTTCCATGCATAGTAAGAGAGGAGAGAAATGAACCACTCAAAGAAATTTCTCTCTTCTTTTCTCAGAACCCCAATCTAAAAATAAAACACAGATCACTGTGAACCACTACAGATGCAAAGCAGCACAGAGGGGCAATGCCCACAACTACATACACACAGGCACCCATACATATGCGTGTGTGCACACATGTAGGTATCTGTGAACATAGCCTGCTTTCATCCCTGCCTAGCACTTAGAACACTGTGAAGCTGTTTGTATGGATAAGCATGCATTGGACTGTTCACACTGCAAGGTTGGCAGTTCAAACCCACCAGCCACTCTTCGGAAACCCTAAGGTGGTTATGTGCCGTAGAGTCGGTTCCGACTCATAGAGACCCTGTACAGGGTTTCCAAGGCTGTAAATATTTGCGGAAACAGAAAGCCTCTTCTTTCTCCCGCGGAACAGCTGGTAGTTTCAAACTGCTGACCTTGCAGTTCGCAGCCCAATTTGTAACCACTATGCTACCAGAGCTTCTATACAGAACCCTATACAGGGTCACTAATGAATCAGAACCAACTTGCCTGCAGTGAACAACAACAATGATTAAGATGGCCTTAAGTCTATATTGAACCAGCAGGGGCGGGGGCAGCTGTTGGGGGGGAGGTGAGGAAATGCATTCCATTGGTCAAGATATTTATCTGACAGGTGGTAACAAGATTGGATGGAGTTTGTGGGAGCACTCACCTGTGCATATTCAAAGAAACCAAAACTCAGTGGCACTGAGTGGCTTTGGACTTATAGTAAGCCTGTGATCTCTGATGCTGTAAATCTTTGCAGGACTAGAAAGCCTCATCTTTCTCCAGCTGCTGAGTTTGAACCACTGACCTTGTGCTTAGCAGCCCAGTACTTTTAACCTACAACACCACCAGAGCTTTTTATTAAAAGAAACACAGAAAGAGAAAGGCAAGAAAGAATAGGATCAGTTAGGATTCTGCTAACTTACGTGGCATTGTAGGACTGCTAGGTCAGTTTGAACTGCAAGGTCAGCGGTACTCACCAGCCCCTCCTTGGAAACCCTGTACAGGGTCGCTATGAGTTGAAAGTGACTCAGCGGCACTTAACAACAACAGTAAATGAAGAGAAGAGATTCTAACAGCTCCTTAAGCAGAAACTAAAAAAGAAAAAAAGCAGATAAGATTTCTAGGGTGGCCAGAAAACCTGTTCACACCACATCATGAATCTTTGGGTTCTTTTGATGACAGTGTAGAAAGACCACCAGGCTTGTAGAAAAAATGGCTGAAATTCTTCTCTTTGCTGCTCACTTCTGCTGGAGGCCAGGAAACCCCCCTCCCCTGCTCCCTCTACTTCCTTAGTATGGTGGAATTGACTTTGCCCATTGGCCATTTGAGTTCAGGAGATGTTGTCAGTGGCCATGATTTGTAAATGGCCCTATCCACCAGGGTGCTGCTCACACATAAGCCAAATTCATCGCCCTATTCAATTTTCTCTTCAAGTTATCACGCCTGAGCCATATTTAGAATCCTGGAACGTGAGAGCCGGAAGGGACTTTGGAGATCAACTAGGCCAACCACCTCATTTTACACTCACCAGTGATAACTACATTCCCATTTGTCATCAGCCTTGCTTCGAGCCTTCTAATGTGGTTGGGGCTGGGCAGTGTTCCTCTTTCCCACATTCTCAGAAAGGCCAAGGTCACAGTCACCCCTTCCCCAGCCAGCCTCACACACAGTTTTCACTGTTTCCTTTTTGCTGCTGTGTGAGGCAGCTTCTAAAGCAACAGTGCTTTGTGCTGAGGGAAGAACAAAACCCAGCCTCCCAACTCTGGAGAAATTTATACTAGCTCAAGGAAGGTCAAAAGGGTAAATTATCCTGTGACTTGGATGTAATCAGCATCTTTCTAGCCTACTACAGTATGAGGCTGATTACATGGGAGACAAAGGTGAAGAAAAAGGATCATAAATAATCAAAGAAAATGAAGCTGGAGCAGGTGATGGTCTGCATCTTTTTTTATCACTCCCCCCACACCCCCATATCTTACACAACATTCTGCTAAATCCATTTTTTAGGAGCAGGAGCAGGAGCAGGAGCAGGAAGGAAGAACCAGCCTTAAGGATTTTCACCTTATTTCTTTAGAAGTAGGAATAGGAACCCACTTGTTATGATATAGGATTTTCATTATTTTTAAGAGTCCATCAACAATATGTCAATCCATGGGAAGAAGTGAGTGTCCTAATAATTTGAGTTGTCACTTCCATTTGTGGGAATCAGAGAAGGCATCATGGAGGAGGTGTAACTTTCACATTTCTTTCCCCTCTTCCTGTTTCATCCTTTACAATCGACGTATACAAGACTTGAGAAGGATTTGGCCCCTCCGATATTATCAGCTTGCAAAGACAACTGTTGTAATTTTTCTACATATAATGTGCCCAGGTAAATAATGTCCACTTACAAAGCCCACAGAGGAAACTACTGCTCAAGCGTTTGGCACAGTTTGGAAAAATAGCTGTATAACATGCTAGTTCTTTGCACAAAATATTGCAGTGATTATTCCTGTGTTCTCTAACCTCCCTTTTTCATTAGAACTTCAATAACACTGGTTCCAAATGGACCAACTCTTGTTCTAACTTCCAGTTTGTTCTTTTCCAGTTCTGGTTGATTCACACCCTAATCTTTTATCCACATCACCAAATATAACCAGTAAATACTAATTTGATCATGTTTCCACCGTGCCCAAACCCACACTTCTTTCCATTTCCTTAGTGTGGCATTCGAGGTCCTTCATAGTTTGACCACAGCTACCTTACCAACCTCTTCCTTTTCACTCTCCCATTTTGCTCTGTCCTGTAGAGTCATGCTAGATAGCTCACCATCATCCATACCTGCTTTGGCTTACACACCTTTGCAGCCAACACAATTTTCAGCTCCCCTTGATCCCGTGCTACTGTAACATTTGCTAGGTCCTTCCTACCCAGCTTGAGTGAGTTAAAGGCCACTCTCTTCTTAATGCATGCAGTGTATCCTTGGATCATGGCATTTACAAGTCTGGATTCGCATTCATTTTATGCATGACTTTCTGCACCACTTGATCCTGCACTCCTTGTAGATTAGAGACCGAGAGTTTTGCATAGTGTTTAATAAATGTTTGTTACATGAATGAATGAATGAGTTAATGAGTTAATTATCCCCCCCCCCCCCCCGCACCTGGCTATGAACATTTGGAAATCTCTTTATTTGCATATAGTATAATGAGGCCTCTTAAGTTTACAGAGGTCTGGAAAAAGAAAATGTAATAAATGGGAAAGCATTTTTAAGTAGCCATGTGTGGGCATTAACTGAACCTTTCAAAGACAGAAGTTACACTCCAGAAAATGTTATGAATGAGTATGTTGAAAAACAGTTTGTTGCCTAATAGCTAGGAGTGAAAAGTTCTTTTCTTTAGCCCCTGGGAACAATAGGCAATAACCCACATTACAATTCCCTCCCCCACCTGTTCTTGTCCATTTTTACCATCTGAAAAAAATCATGAAGAACTTACTTTGATCCAGACTTGTAACCAGTCATCTGGACCCCTTTAAAAAGGGAAACAGAATAGATTTGAATCTACTTAATCTTCATAATTTTATGACAATCAGGTGTAGTTTATACATGTGGTGTGGTAGAGTGATTTAAGAAATCAATTGCTGGCTGTAGGTGAAAATGACTAGCTCATTTAAAAAAAAATGTGGCAATTTCTTCATCCTAACTTTATTTCACAGTTTAGTTTAGTATAAGTAGCCCTAGTAGCATAGTGGATTACAAGTTGGGCTGCTAACCACAAGGTCAGTAGTTCGAGTCTACCAGTCACTCCTCAGGCAAAACATGAGATTTTCTGCTACTGTATAAGAGTCCTGGTGTGGCTCTGTGGGTTAATGCGCCAGACTGCAAAGCTGTTTGAGCTGAAAGGTCGGCAGTTCAGGCTCACTAGTTGCACCTCGGAAACCCTATACCGGGTCGCTGTGGGTTGGAACCAATTCGACGGCACTTAACAACAACAAAGATTTATAGCCTCAGAAATATAGGGAAGCAAGGTTGCTATAAGTTGGAAATGACTTGGTGGCAAAAAATCACAAGTATAATTAAAATCATGGCAAAATTGAAAAGGAAATCCATAGACCCATACATTTGTAGATCAGAAATGGTCTTAGAGCATTTTCATGCAATGCAGATGAACGATTTGGGGGAGACTTAAATGTATGTCCACCATTCATCTGTCAGTTTGTCTTACTGTGGTGGCTTGTGTGTTGCTGTGATTCTGGAAGCTATGCCATGGGTATTTTAAATATCAACAGGGTCACCCTTGGTGGACTGGTGGCAGATGAGATTCCAGATGAAGACAGACTGGGAGGCAGGACTAGTTCTGAATATTTAGTCACTGAAAATATTATGAATAGCAGTGGAAACTGTCAGTACCAGAATAGTGAATATTGAAACATGATGAAAAACATTAGAATACTGTCAGATATAGTGACGGAAGATGAGCCCCTCAGGTTGGAAGGCACTCAAAATACGACTGGATAAGAGCTGCCTCCTCAAAGTAGAGTTGACCATGATGACACGAAAGGAGTAAAGCCTTCATGACTTTCATTTGCTAATAGGGCAGAACTCAAAATGAAGAGAAACTGCTGTAAACATCCATTAATAATTAGAACATGGAAGTTGTCAAAAATTAAACAGAATGCATAAACATCAATATCATAGGCAATAGTGAGGAGTCTTGGTGTGGCTCTGTGGGCTAATGTGTCAGACCACAAAGTCATTTGAACTGCAAGGTCAGTGGTTCAAGCTCACCAGCTGCTCCTTGGAAACCCTATACAGGGTCACTATGGGTCAGAATCAACTCGATGGCACTTAACAACAATAACAGTGAGCTGAAATGGACTGGTATTGTCCATCATGATTCTGACAATCATATGGTTTACTATACTGGGAATGACTAATTGAAGAGGAATGATGTTGCACTCATCATCAAAAAGAACACATCAAGATGTGTCTTGAAGGACAACACTGTCTGTGATAGGATAACAGCTATACACCTACAGGGGAGACCAGTTAATACCACCATTATTCAAATTTATGCACCACCCACTAAAGCCAGTAATGATGAAATTGAAGAATTCTACCAACTGTAGTCTGAAGTTGATCAAACATGCAATCAAGATGTATTGATAATTACTGGCAATTGGAATGCAAAGGTTGGAAACAAAGAGGAAGGATCAGTGGTTGGAATATATGGCCTTGGTGATAGAAAAAATGCTGGAGATTGCATGATAGGATTTTGCAAGACCAATGACCTATTCATTGCAAATACCTTTTTTTTTTTTTTAACCAACAAAAAGATGACTACAGGCATGGACTTCACCAGATGAAATACACAGAAATCAAATTGACTATAAATGTAGAAAAAGACAGTGGAAAATCTCCATATCATCAGCCAAAACAAGGCCAGAGGCAGACTGAAATAGACCATCAATTGCTCATATGTAAGTTCAGGCTGATGCAGAAGAAAATTAAAACAAGTCCATGAGAGCCAAAATATAATTTTGAACATATCCCGCCTGAATTTAGAGAATATCTCAAGAACAGATTTGATGCATTAGATGCTAAAGACAGAAGACCAGAGAGTTATAGGGTGACATCAATATCTTCATACAGAAAGAAAGCAAAAGGTCATTAAGAAGACAAGAAAGAAGGAAGAAGACCAAATGGATGTCAGACACGACTCTGAAACTTGCTCTCCAGCATAGAGATGCTAAAGCAAATGGAGGAAATGAGGAGGAAAAAGAACTTAATAAAAAAATTTCAAAGATCAGGTCGAGAAGACAAAGTCAAATATTATAATGAAATGTGCAAAGATCTGGAGTTAGAAATCCAAATGGGGAAAACATGCTCAGCACTTCACAAGCTGAGGGAACTGAAGAAAAAAATTCAAGCCTTGACTTCCAATATTGAAGGGTTCTATGGTCAAAATATTGAATGATACATAAAGCAGCAAAAGAAGATGGAAGTAATACACAGAGTCACTGTACCAAAAAGAAACGGTTGATGTAGAACCATTCCATGTAGAGCCAATAATATTGAAGGAAGAAGTCCAAGGTGCATAAAAGGCATTGGAAAAGAACAAAGGCCCTGGAAATTGATGGAATACAAACTGAAATCTTTCAACAAAATGATGCAGCACTGGAGGAACTCACTCATCTGTGCGAAGAAATTTGTAAGACAATTACCTGATCAACCTACTCGAAGACATTCATATTTGTGACCCTTCCAAAGAGAGGTGACCCAATGGAATGCGGAAATCATTGCGTAATATCACATGCAATTATAATTTTGCTAAATACAAAAACGGTTGCAACCATATGTTGACAGAGGACTTCCAGAAGTTCAAGCCAGATTCAGAAAAGAACGTGGAAGGACGGATATCATTGCTGATGTGATGGATCAGATGGATCTTGGCTGAAAGCGGAGAATGCCAGAAAGATTGACTACACAAGAGCTTTTGATTGTGTGGATTGTGACAAGTTATGGACAACATTGCTGAAAATGAGCATTCAGGAACACTTAATTGTGCTCATAAGGAATCTGTACATAGACAAAGACACAGTTGTTGAAACAGAACACGAGAACACCAAATAGTTTAAAATTAGGTAAGGTGGGCACCAGGGTTGTATTCTTTCACCATACTTATTCAATCTGTATGCTGAACAAACAATTCAAAAACTTAGATTATAGGAAGAAAAATGTGACATCAGGATTGGAGGAAGACTCATTAGCAACCTGTGATATGCAGATGATACAGCATTGCTTGCTGAAAGCAAAGAGGATTTAAAATACTTACTGAAGATTAAAGACCACAGCCTTCCATATGGGTTGCACCTTCAATGTAAAGAAGAGAAAAATCCTCACCACTGGACCAGTAAACAACATCCATATAAATGGAGAAAAAGTTCAAGTTGTCAAACACTTCATTTTGCTCAGATCAACCATCAACACTCATGGAAGCAGCAGTCAATAAATCAAATGACGTATTGCATTGGGAAAATCTGCTGCACATGACCTCTTTAAAGTGTTGAAGAGCAAAGATGTCTAATGATATGTTGAGGACTAAGGTGCAACTAATTCAAACCCTGGTATTTTCAATAACCTCATATGCATGTATGTGAAAGTTGGACAGCGAGTATGGATGACCACAGAAGAATCGATGAATTTATGTTATGGTGTTAGAGAAGAATATTTAAAAGTACCATGGATTGTCAAAAGAATAAACCAATCTCTGCTGGAAGTAGTTCAGCCAGGATGTTCTTATACTTTGGACATATTATCAAGAGGGACCAATTCCTGGAGAAGGATATAGTGTTTGATAAAGTGGAGGGTGGAAAAAACAACAACAGGAAGACCCCCAACAAGATGGATTGGCATAGTGGCATCAGAAATGTAGCAACAATTGTAAGGTTTTTGTTCTGTTGTGCATCTGGGTGCTATGAGTTGATATTGACTTGATTGCAATACAGAAAGCTTTGCCCTCAGGCAGAGGATATTTGAAAGCATATTATAACTCCCCTAGCCTGTCCAGGGAGTCCTTGTGTGGCACTGTAGGATAAACATTGGACTGACCATAAGGTCAGTTTGAATCACAAAGTCAACAGTTTAAGCTCACCAGCTGCTCATTGGAAACCCCTATAAAGGGTTGCTATGACTTGGAAAGGAATCAAAGGCACTTAACAACAACAACAAAAGCCTGCTTGGGGAGGGCAGACTTGCCTCAGGGACTTACCTTTTTTTGTGTTAATTGGGGTACCAGGACCCATGGTTGTGAGTCATCAAGTACACAGTTGGTAGAATGGCCCCAGAATTAATCCTGTAAATGGTTCTAATCTGCTATAGTGTAGGTTTCCCAATCTTTACAACTTCCCTAGTCCTGTTTACAACACTGATGAATTGCTCTGCCACCAAATTTCATTCTGTGATGCCTTCCTTTGTTTTCCGTATTCTATCATTATGGCCTTGTGCTGATCGTCTCCCTAATCTGGATGACAAGCTTTTTTCTTGATTTTGTCCTATTTAAGACTTAATAAAGGGCTATCTATCCTGGTGTGGTGCTGTGCGATAATGTGCCAGATGCAAAGCTGTTTGAACTGCAAGGTTGGCAGTTCAAGCTCACCAGCTGCTCCTCAGAAACCCTATACAGGGTCGCTATGGGTCAGAAATGACTCGAAGGCACTTAACAACAACAATCTATAAAATACATTTGATTTAGGAGTCTTTTTCCACCTACAAGCCTTTGTGGTGCTGTGGGATAAGCATTGGCTGCTTACTGGACAGTCAGCTGTTCAAACATACCAGCCACTCTGAGGGAGAAAGATGAGGCTGTCTGCTCCCATAAATATTTATAGGGTTGTTATTAGTTGGAATCTCTGGTACCGTAGTGGTTATGAATCGGACTGCTAACCTCAGGGAGAGCAGTTCGAAACTACCAGCTGTTCTGTGGGAGAAAGATGAGACGTTCTGCTCCCGTAAAGATTTACAGCCTCGGAAACCCTGTACAGGGTCACTATGAGTTGGAACTGAATCCAAGGCACATAACCACCACCAACAACTCTGAGTTGGAATCAATTAGATAGACTGCTATTTACAAAGTTGGTGGTTCAAACCCACCTACCGCTCCTTGGAAACCCTATATAGGGTCTCTGTGAGTCAGAACAGAGTCTTTGTGTGGTGCTGTGGGTTAATATGCTGGACTGCAAAGTCCATTTGAACTACAAGGTCAGTGAATCAAGCTGACGCGATGCTCCTGGGAAACCCTATACATGGTCGCTATGGGTCAGAACTGACTTGATGGCATTTCGCAGCAACAACAACAAATGACGCAGACCTAACTCAACAGAACTTAACAACAACCACAGGGTTTTACCCCCGGAACATAACTTATAGAAAAAAATAGCCATTATCAATATCAGAAATGCTGTATTCAGATAACCAGAAGCCATGAAAAGTCTAAAATAAAGTCAGAGTTCTCTTTGTCTCCCCCTGCCCCAACATAGCAGTATTTAATCTTTTCCAGGAATAATCAAAAGTATATGTGAAGAAATCTTGAGTTATCTGATAAAGAATTAAGCCAGACATCTCTGCTTTGAAAATTTATTCCATAATCATTATGGGGTCTACTCTTTAAAACTGTTTTATATAATCATGAATGGAATTCAATAGTGTTAAGGTTATTAGTGGATCCTGGTGTGGCACTGTAGATTAAGCACTGGACTGCTAATCAATCACAAGGTTGGTGATTCAAAGCCACCAACCACTCCTTGGAAATCCTATACAGGGTTGCTATGAGTTGGAACCAACTCAATGTCACTTGACAACAATAACAAGCTTATTAGTAAAGAAACAAAACAAAGCAAATATATCCAAAGTTTTCCAAATCACAAACTACCTCTCCTCTGTGACTGAGCAACTTCCTGCAGTTGCAGAACACACCTTTTGGACTCTTAGCCATCTGCCCAGCCCCAGAGTTTGAGGAGGGAAGCTGCCAGGCCTCTCTCTGGGGCCTCTACACCACTTGGCATTATGGGGTCTGGTCAGGGCTGAGGAAACAAAACGCAATGTGTTCAGTGCTCTTATGTTGAAAAAAAATGAGTGTCAGCCCAGCAGTGAGAACTCCTAAGTCAAACCAATGGCTCTCAGTCCTTCGTTACTGATGTGTTTTGGGGGCAGATCCATCAGTCACAGACAACATTGTCCTGAAGGCTCGGGCGTTTGTATTCCAAGTAAGCCTATGGCTGGTGGGTCAGAAGACCCGTCTTTAGGTCCACATGTGTTCGATTGCAAACAATCTAGATTGAAAGGCCACGGTGTGGTTGGTAGGGTACTCCTCCACGGTGCCTGACAAAAACTTGATGGAATTCTCTGCATGGGCGTCGGGGGGAGTTTCTGCTTGTACAGGGCTGTCATGATGTGCCCTTTCTCCTTTACTATTTAAAGAGTTTTGCTATGAATAGCTGTGAAAACTTATCCCAGTGTCAGTTAATGGAAATCCTGTAAGGCTTTTGAAACAATTACATTTGTAAAAGGAAGCGATATCCTGATCCCGTGAATCAGGATTTCATCATATCCACCTCTGCCCTGCCTGACTATGTCAATGTTTCCCAGCCTCCTTTCCCCTCAAAATGATTTGTTGCTTTATGTGCTGAAATGAGAGTTATTCCTGTGACCACGGTTTAGGTAACAGAGGCCTATAGAGCATTTTTAACACTTTCTTTACTACAAAACTACCCAAATCATACCGAGCCATTAAAAAAAAAACGAAAAAACCCTGCCCTATAAAGAAACCAAATTACTCTTCTCACATGGCAAAATTGTCTGACTGCTCTTGCAGGCTATGTGCCTTTGAGCTAAGAGGAGGTTGTGTGCAAAACAGAAACACTTCAGCCCCCCACCTACACATACACTCACACACACACTGCGGCTGCTTTAGCATGAGATGCTCTTTCATTTTTCTTTAACGCATACACATTCTAAATCAGCTAAAAAGTTTGTGTGAAATAGAAATTTACCAGTGTCTCATAAGAGCAGTCACCCTCCCCACTTCCATTTTGTGTGAGATCTAATATGAGAGGACAGTGTGATGAGACTCGTATCAGGAAAGTGAGAGGTGAAAGGTTGTATATCAAGCAGTGGTCTTTTCATAAACAGATTGGCCTTGGCCGAGTGGGATTTGGAGTAAACTAGTTTAGTCCTTGGTAGTGTAGACCCAGAATGGGCTACATTATTGGTGCAAAATGAAAATGTAGGGTCCTTTGTGCAAAGATTTTCAAGATGGTGGCAGCAGAGCATTAAATCAAATGTGGGAGATTGCTAAGCATGGGTAAGTGTAGGACTGCAGAGATTGCCCAGGTGGCCATCATGGGTAAGCATGAAATTCCTCCCAGGTGGCCTCAGATTTCTCCTCTTATAACCAAACCCCTTCAAGGTTCTCTCTCCATTTACAATCCATGAAGAAAACTGTCCTCCCTTTTTCTCTACCCATTCTGCCTTGTGCCTTTTCCTTAAAGAATATGAGTGTTACTAATACTAAGAAATGACAGATGACAAAAGGTGGATGTGTTACTAAATATGGTTTCCTAAAACAATCAACCTGCACTTCAGCCCGTGGACTCTCTGTGATGGGACATAGGACCAGAATCTCTTTTAACCATGTTCCAAATTAAGTGCTCACTTCCTTAATCCCAAGCAGTTTCCTAGACCCCAGTCTCCTCATAGCCCAAATTCCCAGATCACTCTTTCTGACATATGAATCATCACTTCTCTGTTTACCCAGTGAGACACAGTGATGGAATGGAAAGGACAGGGAGTTAAAGTTGGTCACAACTGGTTGAGTTTTAACAAATGCATGTTTCTTTGCAAATACTGACTCATTGGCCATCATAGCCATCCTATGAGCTAAGTATTATCATTGTCACCTTGTTTTAGATGAGGAAACTGAGGCCCAAAGAGGTTAAATAACTTGCTTAAAGTCACAGTTAGTGAATGGCAGAAGTAGGATTCCAATATCCATGTGATGGCTCCGGAGTTCCTGAACTAGGTGACTTCTCCTTACCCTCACTGGGTCCCTGAGGCAAGTACCCAAACTCCCTGGACACATGGACACAATGACCTCAAATGGTGGCTTTAAGATCTGCATGAAAAATACATATAAAATATTTTATAAGGCCCTTTACAAAGAGTAACAGTTGTTTACTTTTTCATTTTGTTTGAAAACCCTTCCATTATTTATGAAATCAAGTTGTTGTTGTTGTTGTTAAGTGCCGTCGAGTCGGGTCCGACCCATAGCGACCCTGTACAGGGTTTCTGAGGGTGTAAATCCTTACGGGAGTAGAAAGCCTTATCTTTCTCCCGCAGAGCGGCTGGTAGTTTCGAACTGCTGACCTTAAGGTTCGCAGCCCGATTCGTAACCAAATCAAGTACAAACTGCTAATTCTAGCTTTCAAAGCCACCAAAATGTAAATTAGCTCTTCAAAAACTGGTCCTGGGATAACTGAATCTCCACATGCAAAAGAGTGAAATTGAACCCCTATCTTCACCCCATATATAAAAATGGATTCGAACCAGATCACTGACTGAAACAGTAGTAAAACTCTTAGAAGAAAGCATAGGGGTAAGGCTTTGAGACCTTGTGTTTTAAAATGGAGTTTTAGCTATGACACTTTAAGGACAAGCGACAAAAGAAAAAATAGACAAATAGGACTTTGTCAAAATTAAAGCTTTATCAAGAAAGTTAAAAGACAATCTATAGAATGGAAGAGTACATTTCTTTACCATCTGATAAGGGCATAATATTCATAAATATAAATAACTGCAAGTCAACAACACTAAGGCAGTTCAAGCTCACCAGCCACTCCCCAGGGTCGCCATTAGTCAGAACTGACTTGATGGCACTTAACAAACACAACTCAATTTTCCTTTAGATGGGCAAATTGAATAGACATTTCTACAAAGGAGATATAGAAATGGCCACTAAGCACAAAAAAAGATGCTCAAGTCATTAGGGAAATGCAAATAAAAACCACAGTGAGATACCATGATCCCCCATTAGGATGACTACTGTAAGAAAAATGGTTTGGAAGTTCCTCAAAACGTTCAACATAGAATTGCCATACCTAAGCCTAAACCCAACCCAGTGCTGTCTAGAGCACTCTGACTCATAGTGACCCTGTAGGGCAGGATGGAACTGTCCCATAGGGCTTCCAAGGTCGTAAATCTTTACAGAAGCAAAATGTCACATCTTTGTGCTATGAAGAAACTGATGGCTTTGACCCACCCACCTTTAATTTAGTAACTTTGCACTTAACCACTGTACCACCAGGACTCCAGAACTGACATATGACCAGCAGTTTTACTCCTAGGAATACACCCCAAAGACCTGAAAACAGAGACTCATGCATGTTTAAAATAAATTTTGTGCACCAATGTTTAAAATAAATTTTATCCACAATATATATAACCCAAAGGTGGAAACAGCCTAAATGTCCATCAGTGGATGAATGAATAAACAAAATGTTTATCTAAAATACTTTTAGAAATGGATGCTTTTGAATTACAGTGCTGGGGAAGAATATTGAATATGCCATGGGGTACCAGAAGAATGAACAAATCGGTTCTGGAAGAAGTACAACCAGAATGCTGCTTAGAAGCCATGACTGATGAGACTTTATTTCAGAACTATCAGGAGGGACCAGTTCCTGGAGAAAGGTATCATGCTTGGTAAAGTAGATGGTCAGTGTAAAAGAGGAAGACCTCCAATGAGATGGAGAATGATACAGTGGCTGAAACAGTGGGCTCAAATACACTCCTGTGAGGATGGCAGTGTTTCCTTCTGTTTTATGTGGGGTCTCTGTGACTTAGAAGTGACTGGAAGGCACCCAACAACAGTGGCGGTGATTGCACGGCATGGTGAGTTTAACACTGATTTGTGCAGACACTTAAAAATGGCTAAAATGGCAAATGTTTTGTTATAAATATATTTTTTTCACAATAAAATTTAAGATGAGAGAAAACAAGTTGAAGACGAAGCCAGAAGGGTGCATCCAAGAGATCCAGAGTTGGAAGAAAAAGCAGGAGCGATTCTAAGTGTGGGGGGACTCAACCTGCTGCTGATAGCTGTGCAGCTGGAGGTAGGGGTCCATGAAGGAATGAAGGTGGTCCAGAAGCCAGCTAGAGAATGGCAAGTTCAGTCCTACAACTACAAGGAACTGACTTCTACCAACAACCTGAATGAGCAAGGAGATGGTTTCTCCCTTAGAGCCTCCAGAAAGGAAACTGCTGACCCCCTGATTTCAGCTCCATGTTGGACTTCTGTACGAGAATAAATGTTGTTGTCAACTGAAAAAATAAGGGGGATCTATGAGGCTGCTCACATCATTCTCTTTACATATTCATGCTTGTTGATTCCCTCAAGCCTTCCTTCACTTCAAGGCTCTTTTTATGTCCTGCCTGCTCCAGGAAGCCTTCTCTGATAATGCCCTTCTAGCTCACATGGATCCTTTCTTAGGAATGTTCTGACCCTGACATTCCTAAACTCTTGAGAAGATAGCTAATCTCATTAATTTGGTTCTATCATTCCCTTAAGGCGAGCACCATGTTTGATTCGACGTGTGTATGGTGTGTCTCTTCACCGAGGCACAGTGCCTAGAGGATTTTTCTTTGCCTCCATTGCCTTGCCCAGTGCACGGCACACACTCTGCCTTCAAGAAACACTTGTGGCATTGTTTTGGATTCATACAGCATCTGCTCGAGTGTTCAGCACACACTGAGTGCTCCATCAATCGTATTTTTAGAGACAATCTGTTACCACATAAGGACTACCAGAAATTACTCATACTCTTTGGGTAAATGGATTGATACAATTATAATTTTTAAGAACTGAAATGAGGAAGGAAAGATCATCAGACATTTGGGGGTTTTTTGTTTTTGTTTTTAAGCTGAAAGAAACATTAGAACTTCCAGTTCAAATGCTTGCACTGGTCTATCACAAACCAGGTGTGAGGTTTATTGAGAACAAATTATCAATGATAATATATGTGTCAGATTTGAGAATGATTTACTACTTGTCTTTTATTTTATGAATTAAATTAGATTCTAGGTTTTAATTCAGTAAGAAGCTCATTTCTGTGCATTAATTTTCTAGAGTGGGAAGACTTCCTGGAACTGTTTTCTTTTTGAGATGAGGAAACTGAGGCCCAGAGAAGGGAGGGCCTTGTCCAATGCAATCGGAGTTAGTTGAAGCATGGAAGCTAAATCCCAAGTCTCCTTGCCCTGTGTTCCATGCCCTCCCAATGCCCTCAGATTGTCCTTAGTAGACAAATCAGAAGGAATCAGATGTGACTTATGGGGAGAAAACGCCCCCCCCCAAACAGTAAAATTCATGGCTTACTCCCATAGAGAAAATATTCAACACCTGGTCAGGGATCAAAGTTCAGGAAAGTTTTCTCATGGAGAGACAAGGCTAGAGCAGTTTGAGAAACTTCTTATTTCCTGGTTCTTTGTTATATGGCACTGAAGACAATATACATTTACTCCGCATTTCAAAGACATTCTTTTACCTTTGTACAAATATTTATCCTAGAAGATTTGAATTTTTGATAGAAAGTCCAATAGAAAAACAGCAAATTGCATCAACACAACTACAATCTTCTCTCCTCACCCCCTCCCAATTTTCTTCTGCAAGATGGGAAGAATGAGTTTATTTTGAAGCTTTTAGAACATTTAAGTTATTTTCATAATAGAATTGAATCAACTTGCTGATGAATTTACACAACAAAAAAATCGGATGAACACAGATTAATACTAAAAAAATTGATTATTGCTTACAGTGTCTATTTTTGAGAGTTTAATAACTGAATAAAGAAACAGTAAAAATACACTTAGTAGATAAAATACCTTTTGTTTCCAAATTTCAAGTTGAACTTTTCTTCAGTATCTTTTCTATTTCTTTTTTGACGTGGTGGTTTGGACAAGGATAACCTGCATTTCCTTTTTTGTAACTTTCTCTAATATGCCATTTGATAACACACAACAAAGTGTTATTGGAATTTTTCCCCCCATTCACTAATTTTTTTTTTTTTAATAAACCCTTCTAAACCCTCAAAAAAGCAGAAGAACTTTTTGAATGGATACTTTCCCTTTTATCCACTCTTGTAAAAGGTCATCTCAGCTGACTATTACAACGGTGATGGCTTTATTTGTTTCCAGTTAAAGTCTGACCAGAGAGACAAACTTTAGCTATAATTCTGTTGCTGGGTCAATGTGTCCAAATTAGACAGGTAAAAGAAGTAAGAGGGTTTCAGGCTTGAATGACCTGGATAATTGTCTCAATTTCCTATTTTGTGTGTGTGTAGCAGTCACTCCCAAAGTAGCCTAGAATCATTGAGTACCAAAGTTAGATATGTTCATTGAGTTTATCCAGTTCAACATTGTTCCCAGATGGGGCCACTGAGGCCTAATGAGAACATGTAAATTTATAGCTGTACTGAAATCAACACCAGAGCCTAGGACACTTTTCATTATGAAACATCATATCATATGTAGGCTCTTATTTTGTATAAATTAGACTTTATGAAACAATCTTGTTTTGTCAGAAATGCTTTTCAATTATCTTCTTGAACCTGAAAAAGCTCTGTACTATCTGGAAGACTTAAGAAACAAACCAATCAAAAATACATTGCTGTTTGTTGTTAAGTGCTGTGGAGTCGGTTCCCACTCATAATGACTCCAGAGGCTGTAAATCTTTTGGGGAGTAGATAAGCCTCATCTTTCTCCTGCAGAGTGGCTGGTGGGCTCAAACTGCCAACCTTGTGGTTCGCAGTCTAGGGCTAATCCTAAAGAGCCACTGCATTCCCGATCAAAAACACACATGTTGTTGTTGTTAAGTGGCATCTTGTCGGTTCTGATTTACAGCGAGCCCATAAAGGGTTTCTGAAGGGTAGCCAATGGATTTGAACTGCTGACTTGGTGGTTCACAGTTCAATGCGGATCCTACAGTGCTATGCCAGGAGTTGAAATGCACATAGGAAGGATCTAATGATAAACTCTTAAAAGAACCCATTATTAAAGCTTGTCAGGGAGTACATTCTCCCTCAACCCAGAATTTCTCAGTGTCAACAGCCAATAACAAGGCAATCTCACAGAACAGCAGTAAAGCTACTTTTACCTCTACAATGAGATTCTTAGGTGCAATGGACAGACCCAGCTATCACTTAAAATTGTACCTGCCTGTGTGTAATAATGTACTAGGCTTTGGACCCTAGCTGTGTGCTATAATAACTTCTCTGTTATCCTTATGGTGTGTGTCATTCTGTGTATATGTAAGTGTGTTTCTCAAATTCCAAATTAGTATTTGTTTAAGACTTCCTAGAACAAGACAGCTGAGAATTCATTGTAATTATGCTTTGAATGGAGGCCCTCCTGTTTTCAACCTTTTCTTCTGCGTTCATATGAGAGCCAGAGTGTCATTCATTCATTTAACAGCTATTGACGGAAGACTTGTTATGTTCTACACATTGTGTCACGTGTTAATGATATGAAGATGAAAGAGGTTTGAAGGGTGAGGGACATGGCCACTCACTAATCCTGTTGGGCTGACAGCTACTTTGTGAGTTGGACCTCCGATTTCATGTTTTTGTTAACATTCTGTCAAGATCAAGTACGTCCCAAAGTATCAATTAACAAACTCAAATGTTCATGTTTTAATAAACATGTTGTTAAGTGCCATCAAGTCAGTTTGGACTCATAGCAACCCTGTATAGGATTTCCAAGGAGTGGCTGGTAGGTTTGAACCACTGATCTTGTGGTCAGCAGTCCAGTGCTGATCCTACATCATGTGCTGCTAATTACAAAGCAGTTGCCCAGGAAAACATGTTTCTACTGTCTTTCCAGCTCTTAAGCAGAAACGACTGAATCCCTCTGTTGTTCTTTTTCTAGTACTGACAAACACAGTGTGGACTTGTTGATGTTTGTGCTGCATGTGATAAGAATGGGAAGTTGTAAATTATGTTTATTCCATCTCAACAGATATTTAAAAATCAAACACCAAGAATTAACCCTCAACCTTCAATAAGACATCGTCAAATGAAGCTTTTCCAATGGTTGCAGCTACCTTATGAAAAGATAAGAATATTAGCAACTCTATATTACGTTGTACATTGGTGAGTCATACCTGGGAGATATATTCTAATGTCTCTCTATATTCTAATCTCCCAGGTATGGCTCACCAATGTGCAATGTAATAAAGGCTTTAAGATCCCTGTGTTAAATATGGGAGTCCTGGTGTGGCACCACAGAAAAAGCAATGAACTGGTAATCACAAAGTCAGTGGTTCAAACTCACCAATCACTCCTCAGAAATCCTATAGAGAGTTGCTATGAGTCAGAACCAACTCAAAGACACTTAAAAACATCGTACACACAAGGGCATAATCTAAATTATCCTCTCTTGAGATTATTCATTAGCTATATACAAAATGGAGTCCTGGTGTGGTGCTGCGGGTTAGTGTACTGGACTGCAAGGTTGGCTTGAATCACAAGATTGTTGGTTCAAGCTCACCAGCCACTCCTTGTAAGCCCTATACAGGGTCACCTATGGGTCAGAAATGACTTGATGACACTTAACAACAACAACATGTATAAAATATATTTCACTCATTATTGTTTATTATTATATTTTTATCTTTTCTAATGTCTAAGCAAATATAAGGAGTCCTAGTGTGGCACTGTGGATTAGTGAGCTGACTGCAAGGTTGGTTTGAACCACCAGGTCGGTGATTCAAGCTCACCAGCTGTTCCTCAGAAACCCTGTACAGGGTTGTTATGAGTTGGAATGGACTCTATAGCACTTAACAATAACAACAATAAGCATATATAAACAACACCATCAAACAGACAACAACAACTGCAGGTTTCTCTCTCTCACTAATTTGTTTTGATAGGACTATAGTCATAGCTTCTCTATCGCTGGGGTTTACATGCCAGCATATACATGATCTTACTTGCCATATTAGAAATATATATATATATATATATATATAAATGGTTGGCCTTTGGTATGGTGGTGGAGGGAGTAGGGAATCAGCCAATGTTCAGTTCTTATAGCAACATCTCTGAATAGTTTGGGTTGTTACTTTTAAATCTGATACTAATGAACTGTCATGGACATGCATTCATATGTATGAAAAAAGCTAATATTAGCCTAAATTGTAAGTGATAATCATAGATTATAATCTTAATTCATAAGCATTTGAACAGTATATGTCCTCAATCCCATTAAGAGTCTAAATAACTTTTTTCTAACTAATTTGCATGTTCCTTTGTTAATGAACATTTATTAAATGTAAGCTAACTGGAAAAAAAAAAAAAAGTAACTGCATTGTTTAAACAGTTTATCCAGTAACGCACATCATTGAATCACATTTCCACTATTTCAGTTTGCCTATCAACAGTTCAAAGTCCCACGTTTATTTTTGAAACAATGTCATTATTTACACGAGAGCTTGTTTTATTTGCCATTTATTCCAGTAACTTGAGAACAATTATTTGCAACTAATTCTAACAGTATTTGTATAAGTACTTTCAAGCTAAAATACTGCTGAAAAGTTCCAACACACATGCAATTCAATATGTTTACATAATAACATAGATTTCTTATAAAACCTGTAACTCTAAGCACTTGAGAGAAGGTGAATACAGGAATCTCTCTCCCCTCTAATGAAATATAGACATATCTGAACAGAAGAGTCCTGGGTTCAACTGAGTTGAGATGGGTTAGCTACCTGCATGGTTATGGGATGTTACTGCACCATCATAGAATCTCTCAATATCTCAATTCATACAAAACTGCAGCAGCCTTTCAAGTAGAAGCCCTTAGCAACCAAGAAACTGGTAGCACAAGCAGCATTGGCAAAAACGCACTCTTAGTAAGCAAGTGGGCTCTGTTTTCAGCAAAGTCGATATTGACAATCCAAACATACGAAACAGAGAGTGGTTATTGTCATTATAAAATGGCTCTGTTTTATAAAAGGATTCACAAGTTTCCTCTGAGTAGCAGCTCCCCTAAAGCATTCCAAATACAATTTGATTTAAAATTTCAATTTACATGTGACCTGTTGTACAACCATTGTTAGAAAAGCAAAGTACACCTACATATATAGTACTCCATTTTCTCTATGGGGTTAAGGTGTCTTACCGTATAATTAGTAAAAGATACCTACACCAACATATTTTCTTTTAAGCCACTAAATTCATTATTGCCCCTTAAGCATGGACATTCCAGAGACCTTAAGTACATATGTGATTTTGCATTTACAATCCCAGTACAATGTAGATCTTTCGATACCACAAGTATATAGGAGTCTTCAGGCCCTAATGATAGGCTCCATTCTGCAAAAATGTGTTTTATTTTTGTGGATTACCCCCCCCCCCTTTTTTATCTGTGTAAATCTAAAGAGCCGATTAACTGCAAGGTCGGCAGTTCAAGCTCACCAGCTGCTCCTCGGAAACCCTATACAGGGTCGCAACCAACTCGACGGCACCTCACAACAACTGTACACTGTAGCTAGTCGATTGCAGATATATCAGCTGTGTATTTTACTGCACAGAACCCCCTTTAAAATCTCAACCACTTGCATTAGTGTTCTCATTGTTGACTTTGGGAGACTGTCATTCGATTATGGTCTCCCTTATCAGCATTAAGCTCATTGGGGTGGGGGCAGAGATTCTGTCTACTGCATCTGTGTCTCCTTCAGCATACAGCATAGAGCCTGGCACTGAGGAGGCACGAGCTTACTGAATATTTATTGAGTGAATGAAAAGAATGGATTGGGAGAATTGTCTGGAAGGCTTTCTTCACTCTACCATCCAATTCAGTATGTTTTCTAAATGTGTTCAGTCTAAATTAATTTCCAGAGCTGAAAAACCCACAGAACCTTTTCTACTGTTCCTTCGAAGCTCTTTGTGAAGTCCATAAAATGTTGAGCCCAACACTAAGAAACATGAAGTCACCTTAGAAGTCAGAGGGCAAAGCGAAGGAATTTGAAGGGTCATTTCCTTACTCACCAACTGCTGGAGGGAACTAACAAGGCACGCAGGTTGACCAAAGTCCAGCTCTTGGCAATTGTGTCCAGACCCAGGAGTGGAACTTTTGTCTGTTTGAATACAAATTTAGCTCCATGTATATCCAGAAACAGTTCAAGCAACCAATTAAGAGCTGTAACTGAAAGGAATTACCATTTGCCATTTGTAGGGCCAGACTTATAGATCTGTTCCAGACAGCATCCAGGCAGACCACATTCTGTGGGCTGATGCTAAGAACCATCACAAGCTGCATAGGAAAGGAAAGTGAAGCAGCTAAATCCAGCTGTAAGAGATAACGGTAAAATACGCCACCACCAATAAAATCGGGTTCAAAGCCCTTGAATGGATAAAGTAAAACAATATAATCAATGAGAATAAGAACAAAGTTATGTACTGCATTATGAGTTTTAAATGAAAAAGTATATGTTGTATTATGATTTTTAAACGGAATAGTCTGAGCTACATTCAAACAATTTCATCTTAAAACCGAATGACAATGAATGTACAAATCTAAGAAGACTGAGGATCGCTAATGAAGTCACCAT
Organism: Chrysochloris asiatica; assembly: GCF_000296735.1. Taxonomy (NCBI): domain Eukaryota; kingdom Metazoa; phylum Chordata; class Mammalia; order Afrosoricida; family Chrysochloridae; genus Chrysochloris; species Chrysochloris asiatica. The sequence continues at coordinate 5,454,334 of NW_006408652.1, read as the reverse complement.
GATTAACAAGAGAGTTTATGAATTTTTCTTCCAGGAGGCCTCTGTAAAATCATGGCACTACACAAACAATCAACCAGCTGTCTTTCAGATTAATGCAATTTTTCTGTGTGGCCAAGAATGTTTTATATATATGATTGCTTTGCTCAGAGACAAGGAGGTTTCCCGAAGCCATCTCCAAGTTCAACTAGGGTAATACTCCAGTTCTTCTGTTAAAGGTACAGTCTCTGTACATTCACTTTCTTGTAGATCATTTCACCATGCTCCCCTTTGAGCTAATGGATTTAAATAGGAATGATGATCTCTCATCAAAGATAAACATGTTAGCTTGTCACCTTAGTCAAGATTCTGAAATTTCAAGTTGCTGAAGGCATTTTCCTCCTGAATGCCCTTTAAATGTGTATACACACAATTACCTTCTATGGTGTTTGTTTTTTTAAAGGGCTATTTTGCACCAATAATTAAGAATCCAAATAATTTGAATTTAAGGAATTTCGAATTGAAAGCGTAGCACATGAGTTATTCACAGTGACAGACAATATACTGTTAGCCAGTTTAAAGCTTTAAAAGTGAGTTATCAGAATCCACTTCAATCTCCACATGATAATAAAGGATTATTATGTGCAGTAACCTATTTATGAAAAGGAAACAGTGCGCTTCTTTCAGACGCCATCAATTGCTTTAATAAGGAATTGAAAAGCTGGACTAATTTATATGCAGATCACCATCCCAGTTGCATAAGGATTTACAATAGACAAAACAAAACTATTTTTTGTTGTAAAGAAGGGCTGTTTGTTTAAATCACACAATCATGTTTGCATCTAAAAATTATTTACAGGCTAATAAGGCTTCTTAAATGTTCGAAGGACTTGGTTAATAAAAAGCATTTTAATGAGAAGATCACAACAAAAGGCTTGCTCAAGCTGACAGGTGAAATTCAAGTAACGCATGCCTACTGAAGGCAGAAGGAAAAAGATGCTAACTTACTTGGTTTTGGTAACTATTCACTGATTTGGAGATGCAAATGATACATGATTTGATAGCACCCCATTAATGCTTCAGTAAACGCAAGAGGAAAATGCTGCAGCATTCTCTGAAAATGTGAAAACTGAGACCGATTCTGAGTCTAATTTTTGATCCTAAAAGAAAGAAACAGCAATGGATACATTTGTCTCCACTGCCGAAAATTTGCAGAGCGCTTGCTTGGGAAGTTTCAATCCCACTTTTGAAGTCTTCCTTTAAGTATTTAATGGCTCATGTGTCTTTATTAAATGAGGTGTGTGGCGGCCTCTACTGGTGTGTGTCTGTAGAAAATGTCTCCATAGGCAGAAAAAATATTAATTTCAATTAAAAAGTTAGAAATACAGACTTTTTCATTTAAATGTATAAAAATATCTAATTCAATGCAGAAAAAAATATATTACAAGTTGTGTAATGTACTCTTAATTAGGAAAATAATCTAAAACACTGACCATGTTAATGTAAAATAATGAATACAGGAGGGCATTAATTGTTCAATTCACTCTGATTTTGGGTTAAATATATTTTATTAATGAATTACTAATCCTGACTGAGGCAGTTTATGACCTCTAGTCCACTGTTAAGTCCCCTTAGTTGACTTTAAATAGAATCACTTAAAACAAACCCAGAGGAAAGGAAATATTTTACAGTTAACTATATAAAATCCTAGAACTAGAATCATTTGATGACAGGCTGGTTTCTATAACTCAAGCAAACTGTACTTTGATTTAATATAGCTGACATATCAATCTATTTTACAGTATTTTTAATTTCAAAAAATACAACACATTAAAATATGTTCAATTGATCAAAGCTAAAAGCAACATTTAAGTAATGTACTTAAAGTGCAAAGGCACTTTAACACAAAGAAGGGAGGCCCATTGGCTATATAGGAAAGTGAAGACGGAGATACCATATATCATTATTTACAAAAGAAGTTACAGCCCCAAAAGATCTTTGGAGATCTTCTACAAAAGACATGAAATATCTATTTTCACTTGAAAAGACTGCCTACTCTTTTTGTTTTGTTTTGTTTTCATTCATTAGAATCTTCTCTTTTCATTCCCATACTGGGAGAAAAAAAAAAAAAAAAGACGGAACAAAACCATAAACAAAATATATGAAAAAAATCCTTTGTAGAAACATTCATGTTCAATGATGGTTCCTAAGAAGAGAAGGGCAGGAAAGAAAAGGGAGGGGAGGAGGGGGGAGAAAGAGCAAAAAGAGCAAGAGAGAAATAATTTAAAGGAAAACTTGCAACCGCAGAATCATTGCTTCACCCCATCCCCCAAACATTTCCATCACCTTCTCCCAGCATTAAGCTGGGATAGATCTAAGACAAACACAAAAGCAAACAATGTGATGCTTCCTGCAGTGACAGTCTGGAGCAGCATCCTTTGATGCCCTAGGGTTGGAAATGATTTTCCTTCACAGCTGACTGATTGCAGTACGTTTTTCCAGAACTTCGAGGTAGTCCGGTTCGGATTGCGGCTTAGCTTGCAGTAAAGGGTGGTCGGGTTTTGACGGCCCCACAAAGCATTTCCTGGGAGTTCCATATAAAACGGTCTTATTGATTCTGTCTTGGTTTTGGCGTCGAGATCCATAGGAAGGGGCGAACTGCCTTTTAGGTAAGGTACAAAAGTTATAGTGGACTAGGCCACTGCTGGGGAGCTCCTTGCCACGCTCAGCAATATTCTGATAGAGCAGCTCGGGCTCTCTCGGGGTGGCCTGCTTGTCCAGCAACTCAGTGGCACTTATTGTGTAAGCAAGTGTTGCGGGCTCCTCTTTTTTCTCCTCCAGGTTGCCATAGCTGAACTCTTGCAGGTTTCGGTAGTAGGCGACTGGGTCCCCTTCTTTCTGCATGTAGATGGGGTTCTGGCACATCTGCCCCACAGGTGGGGGGATGTAGTTATAGACATGGCCATCTGTCTTGTCATGAGTCTCCGTATTGTAAGACCCGTATTGTAACTGGAAGGAACTGACATCTAAGTTGTTGTTGCTCCTGGGAACACTTGGCACCCCCTTTCGACGTTTCAGGACAAAGACGAAGAGACCGGCCCCAAAACAGACAGATAAGATAAACACGACAAGCAATCCTAAAATTAAGACAGAGAGTGGAACTTCAGTGTGCAGTTCAGGATAGGAACTGGGAGACACACTCAGTGAATGAGGCGGGTCTGTGTTATGATTCATTGACAGAATGGTTCCATCCGATAAGTCTGGACAAATCACCTCCCTCCCCAGAAACTTCAGGATCTCCCCTGCATGCTTAGCGGGAGATTCACATGTCACCTCATTGATGATAACAGGGGAATTGGCATGTTCTGTCCAGTCCTTTAGTCCCATAATGTCACAGGTACAGTCCCAAGGGTTCTCTTGCAGGTCTATCTGGATGAAAGCTGGAAGCTGATCCAGAACACCTTTCACAGGCAGGTGAGAAAAATGGTTGTTTCTCAGATTCAGTCTGGTGAGGGCTGTGCCCCCAAAGATATTCTCAGGCAAGGAACGTAGCAGGTTGTTATTCAGAAACAGTAGCTGAAGATTAATCAAAGCATCAAAAGTAAGCGGTTTAATTTCCTTGATGACATTATACTCTAAATAGAGATACTGCAAACTCTGCAGGCCATCAAACATGGCCGGGAACAGCACTTCCAGGTAATTACCATTCAGATAAAGTCTGCGTAAACTGGTCAAGTTTGTGAAGGCGCCTTCCTGAATGACTGCAATTCTGTTGTTTCCTAAATGTAACAAATCCAAAGAACTGTATTCGAAGAGGTCATTCTTATAGACAGTTTGGAGATAGTTCCCTGTTAGGTAGAGTTTCTTTGGACTGGTAGGTTTGGGTTGCAGGTCAGAAATGTTGGTGAACTTCCTTTCTTGGCAGTTGACATTTAGACCATTGTCTGAGCTCTGAGAGGTACAGACACAGCTACTGGGGCAGGTGAGGGGCACAGGCGATTTGGTCTGGTACACCATAATCGGGCCAAAGCTTTGTCTGTCCTTGGACACTGTAACCCGAGGAGTTGGACGGTTTCTCATCTTGGGTGGCCGACTGGCTTTTGGAGCCCTGGTTGGGTTGAGAGCAGGATTCATGGTAGGTGACAGCCTTTGGAGGTGAGTGTCCGCATGGTTGCCCCTCTGACTGGTGTCGCTGGTGCTTTTTCTAGGACAGAGGTCTTGCCTGGTCAGCTGGGTCACGTCTTTCCCATGCAATCTAAAGGGAGTCTCACAGACAATCTCGCCAACAAAAACAGTGATGGTGTCCAACCAGGCCTTGAGGGGGAGCAAGTCACAGGTGCAGTTCCATGGATTTTCCTCCAGCTGAATCTCCATGATGCCCCCGATATGTTCAAGGACGCCAGCGAAAGGCATGACTTTCAGCCTATTCCCCCTCAGGTCTAAGTGGGTCAGCAGGACAAAGCGAAACACATTGCTGGGCAATGACAGAAGAAGGTTGTCATTTAGGATGAGCACTTTGAGTTTGTTCAGCTTGCTGAAGGCCCCGGCCTCTATGGCACTAATGTAATTGTAGTCAGCCTGGAGGTACTCCAGGCTCTCCAGACCCAGGAAGGTATCCTCCCTCAACACTTCGAGCTTGTTGTTGTTGAGGTGCAGTCTCTTGAGGGTTTTGAGGCCACTGAAGGCCCCAGTCCGGATCTCCTGGAGCCCGTTGTTCCCCAAGTGGAGAGTCACCGCGTTGGAGTAATTGACAAACTCGTTGGGGTAGAGTCTTGTCAGGAGGTTTCCATTGAGAAAGAGCTGGTAGATTCGGTATTGGGGGGGCTGGAGCAAGCTGACAGTTGTAAATCCTTTGTTTTCACAGTTAATGTTCAGAACGTTCTCCTTCTCTTCGCATAGGCAGCGGATCTTGCAAATATCTTTGGCAGTTTTGCGACTCTCTGTCTGTAAGATCCCGGCCACGGTTAACACACTGAGGACCCAGACGCCGCTCAGCATCTTTGGGCACCGGCGGGCTCAGCTCACGCACCTGCAGGCAAACCTGAGGGGAGGGCGGAGGGGAGAGCGGGTGCAGGGACAGAGGAGGGAGGAAGGAAGGAAGCCTGGTTAACACGGCCAAGCCAGGCGGAGAGGGAGCCTGGGAGCCTGGGGTGCCGCTAGGCTGGAATCACTGCGTCTCCAACGCGGCGCCCTGCCCTGCCACCCAGTCCAGGCTCCAAGCACAGGGGCCCCAAAGTCCCATGGGTCACATTTGGGCCGTGGAGCCAAGTAACCGACTTGTCCTGCTAAATCCAGCCCTTCGCCGCCTCCCCAGGCTCATGGCAGAAAAGGCTGGACTTTTTTTTAACTGCGTAAAGAGGGGGTGGTAACATCGGGGAACAGGAATGGAAGACCCTAGAGTACTCGGCTCGGGGTGGGGTACTCACGCATCAGGAGCGGATAGGACCCCCCTCCGTAGCCACCGGCCAGGAGCTCAGCATCTTCAGCAGGAGAGCAGGGGAGCGGGGAAGAGCGGACACCACCTCCTGAGGGGCTGCCTGGCTAGAGCAAGCGGGGCACAGAGCATCTGCCACGCCGGACTGGAGCAGGCCGGCGGCAGTGGTGCGGTCCGGGCGCCCGCAGTTTGAATTTGAGAAGCTCCGCCGGCTCCCCGGACGGGGCTGGGGTGACGTCACGGGGGAGGGGCGGCGGGAGGGACGGTGGAGCTAGGAGGGGGAAGGGAGGGCTGCCCCGCCCGCACAAAGGAGGCTCAACCAGGGCTGCGGGCTGCGTCAGTGGAATAGCTACTCCACCTCCACCCAGCGAGCCCCTCCAGTGGACCACCTTTCAGGGCCATGGGCATGAGGGTCTCTGCGCCCTCCTCTTCCTCCCTGCCTCCGGGGCTTCTGCTTCCCCCTGACTCCCTGCACACTGCGGCGGCGGCAGCAGGGCACTGGCATTGGGGGTGGGGTGGGGGTACGGTCCAGATGACCTAGTAGGGACTCTGTAGCAAGAGACATATGCGCGTGTATGTGTGAGTGTGTATGTGCATGAATGTGCACATGTGTGCAAGTGAGAGTGTGTGTTTGTGTGTGCGACTGTGTCAGTGCATGGGTAAGGGGCCTGACAGCCTCCTGTTCAGCACTCTGGGGCCTGGAGTGTTTTGAGGGACTGAGGCTTTTCTGCTGAACATTCAGTACTTTGTCTGGAGCCTGAGAGAGTCACGTTCTAGGTGGTGACCAGCCAAACAGCTCTTTGCCTGGACTCTGCAAGCCAGTTCCCTGTGACATATACTAACAAACAGAACCTCCTTCTCCACTTAGCCAGATAGGTGGTTGCACGTCTGTTTTTTGCCAGGCACAAGGGGAAGAGGAGTATCAGAAAGGTGCTGAGAGTGGGAATCCTAGGGGACAGGGCAGAGGAGGAGCCAGGAGGCCTTTGGCCCCCAAACTCCCACCTAACTCAGTTGCAAGGTATGTATGCCACTGCTCTTGGGAACTCCGGATCTGTTTCTCATCTTGTAAAAGGGAGGAGATGGAATAGGAGGGCCTTTCAAGCTCAGACATTCTAACCTACCCACTGCCATCAACTAGATTCTGACTCATAGTGATCCTACATAGAATTTCCAAGGCTCACCTTTTTCCATTGCAGTGGCTGATGGGTTTGAACTGCTGACCTTGTGGTTAGCAGTCCAATGCTGATACTACAGTGCCACCAGGGTTCCTTTCTGGCATTCTGACTGGCTGGTGGGCTTGACACCTTGCAGTAAGCATATCCTACACCACCACACCAGGAGTCTGAAATTATACTGTTGCTAAGTGCTTCCATGCATAGCAAAACTAGATAGAATTTCCAAGGAGTTGATGGTGGGTTTGAACCACTGACCTTGTGGGTGATGGTTTAGTGCTTATCCTACAGCACTACACCAGGATATTCTAGAAGGATTCAAATTAAGTTATGGGGGTTTGGTTTCACCTCCATCCTTTCTTTTCTCCTTAATTAGCCTACAGTCTCTGGGACCCATGCATCGCCCGCCCAAGTCTCTGGGACCCATGCATCGCCCGCCCAGTATGGAGTTCATGTACAAGATGTGAAAAATGCCTGCCTAAATTTCCTGAAAGTGGGCTGCTTCTGGTGGGGCCTGGGGAGATGAGGAGGCAGAAGGAGGGAATGAAAGAGGACCCATTTCCTGGCAAAAGGCAGAATAGAGATGCAGGCAAAATGAGCCCTTTGAGAATGAGAGGCAGCCCCTGCCTCCCACTTCTCACTCCCTCTTCAGTTCAGGTCCTAGGATTGTTCAGCCCTGCAAGCTCCTTCCTCCCCAAGAAGGGCTAGGGTAGTTTGCAAACTAGGCACGGAGGCAACCTGTGGCTCTTGTGGTCTCCTGAGTCTTTCTGGGGCTTTCTTCCTTCCATCTCTCTCTCTTTAGAAGAGTCTTGGACCAGGCATCAAGAATCCTGTCTTAAGTTCTCTTGTTGTTGTCGTTGTTAAGTGCTGTCGAGTCGGTTCCGACCCATAGAGACCCTGAGGAGCAGCTGGTGAGCTTGAACCGCCGACCTTGCAGTTCAAAGGACTTTGCAGTCTGGCACAGTAACCCACAGCAACTTTGCAGTCTGGCGCATTAATCCAGGACTCCAGTGCGGCTTTAATGGAAATATGACAACTGGGTGGCTTTAACCAACAGAACTGTATTCTCTCACAATTTAGGAGGTTAGAAGTCAGGATTCAGGACACTGCTCTGGGGAAAGAGTTTCTCTGTCTGTGGGTTCTAGAGGAAGGTTCTTGTTCCTTGGAGCTTCTGATTGCTGATGCCTTGGAGAGCTTCATGTGTCTTACCCCATCTTTGCTGGCTTGTTTAATCTCTTATCTCAAAAGAGAGGAACTCAAGACACATGTGACACTAATCCTGCCTCACTACCTTAAATAACAAAGACAACCCTTAGGCATAAAGGTTAGGATTTACACCATATGTATATGTATTTGGGGGTGGGGTGGTGGGAGGGAGACACAATTCAATTCATAGCAAGCCCCCTTCCCCCTTGTAATTTGAGCTGTCTTTACCTTCTTTAGGTAAATTCCTTTTCCTCTGGGGCCTCTATGCCAATGGACAGGTGTGGGGAAAGCAGTGGCAGAGGCCAAGGCTCCAGGCCTGTGGACAGCCCTCTAACTCTGTTGCAGTCCTGTGACTAGGAGCAAGCGCAGTGACGCCTGGGAGCCCGATTAAGCTTCCTTTCAAAGCACAGGAGTGTCCGCATCTACATTTTTTCTAAATACTCAATGTCCATAGTTCCTAGAGAGACTGGTTTATTCAGTCATTCATTCAACAAACATTAATTAATTCGTTTAATATTTCACGGAAGTAGGAACCAATGTGAGAACTTTAGAAAGCGAGGTTAAGAGTGTTTGACAGACTGCAAATCCCAGGGATTCCGAGTCCCAGTCCAGCAACTTTCCAGCCCTGGTGGTGTTAAGTGCCGTCGAGTCGGTTCCGGCTCATGGCTAGCCAGTGGCTAAATCACTCAGCGGCCAACGAAAAGATCAGCAGTTCAAACCAAAGCGCCTCCAGGAAAAAAAGCTATGGCAATCTGCTTCTGTAAAGATTTATAGCCGAGAAAACCCTATAGGATAGGTCTGTTCTGCCCTACATGGTCGGCTTCATGGCAGGGGGTTTGGAACTGGTTTTACTTAAATTTTTGTTTGTTTGCTCAGTTTGTATTTGAAAGTGAAGTGTCAAGCACGTATTGGTTTTAGTCTTCAAATATAGTCATTTCCTTCAAGACACTGGGGAAGCTGACAGTACTTCACGAGGACACAGATTATTTTGGAGGAATTTGACAGAAAAGACAGAGGCTGGACTCCGCGGATTCCTGACACCTGGAGTCCAGGGAAAGCGGTGGACAACTAGTTGGCAGGGGCGCCCGGGAGACCTTGGGGTGGTGTAGCCGGCCTTCTGCCGTGGTTAGCTTTCTCCATGGGTCGCTCACCCTCCCATCACTCCCGTCCCTGAGCTTCCTCCTGGGAGAACCCTTGCCTGCACGCGACAATCACTTTCCGTAAGTTTCCTCGGCCCTGCGCCTGGGAGACCACGCGGCGCTGGGCAGCGGGCTCTGCGGGAAGCGAGCGGCGGGACGCACCTGGGCCAGGGAGGCAGCGGCAGGCGCTGACCTGGGCGAGGGAAACGCGCGGTGACGCGTCTCTCCAGCAGCGCTCTCGTCCATCCGACTGGCCCTTGGCAGGGGCCGCTAAGGCTGCCCACGGCCATGGCCCAGTCTCGACCCTCTCTTGTCGGTGAAGGCCATCCCAGAGGGGATGCGCCCGGGACAGTAGTGCGCGAGTCCCAGTTGTGAGCGCAACCCAGGGCAACCACGACGGCCACTCGCGTCGCCTCCCAGGCCTCCCGCGTGGGGTCAGGCAGTATGGAGTCCCATTCAAGGGTGGTGGGGAGCGGGGACTTACCGAGCGCGCGGCCCGATCTTCCCTGGAGGCGCCGCAGCATCTGCCCGCCGCGCGCGCGCGGAGCCGGGAGCCGGGCGGCAGCGGGTCCCAGAGAAGCGGCCGCCCGGGGCAGCCTCGGATCAATGAACCCGCCGAGCGATTGGTCCTCGGGGCCCCGGCCAGGGGACGCGCCAGCCCACTGAGTCGGAGGGGCCGCGGGGTGCCGGCCCTCTGAGCAGCCGCGGTTCACAGAGTCGGGCCCGCGCCGCCGAGCGCTGCGCGCGCCTCCCAGCCCCAGCGCCCGAAGCACTGCCCGCCGCTGCCAGCTGCCCCGTGGGCGGCGGTGCTGGCCAGGCAGGCGGGGTGGCCCTCGGCAGGCACTCTGTCCGAGGGAGCTTGGGGTCCCCAGGTGTAAGTGCCCGTCAAGTGCTGGACCCCGACTCGCGGCCCCCGAACTGGGTGGGAAGCGCCCAATCAGTGGAGTTTGCAGGCAGACAGAAGGACCACCTACGAAGATGGTAAACGGGGAATTTCCGTAGGACCCAGAAGCCCAGCTCCACGGGTGCAGCCCCCAGCCATGCTCCAGTCCTTGCATCAATAGTGATGCTTTTTATTCTTCACGACGTTGCCTGGATGGAGCAGCGAGGACGTCCCCACCCCCGCCCCCATCCTGCCTTTTTCGGATTTCTTCTTCCTCTGATTAGTATCCAGGTGGTTGGGATTCGATTCCCGGCAGGCGCTGGGTGAAAGGCAATGCAGTTCAGTAGCGAGGAGCCGCACTGCCTTCCCTTCCCTGGGGCCTCTCCACCACTTTGCCAGAGTCCTCGCGAGAAAGTTGCCGTTTTTGGTTTTTAATTGAAGCCAGGAGTTGGGAGTTCTTTTGATGGCACCGGGACCTTTTTCTCTCAGTCCAGAAGAATGGCCTCAATTAAAATCCTGTCTGCCCCCTGCTCTTTTCATACCCCTCCAGAATCTGTAACACCCCTAATTCCTGGGACTATCTGAAAGATTGGAAGTGGGGAGCAGGAGGGAAGTATGGGGTGGGGTGCAAAATTAGAGCAAAAAAGGAGCTCGCCTGTTCATGAACCTGTGTTGAGACCTTTAGCTTTGTTTTCAAGGTTACTTTCTATAGGTGTTGAGCTTGCCCTGGGTTAAGAACCTCTGTTTCTTCCTCCCATTTCTGCCTGATTTTTTCTTTCTTTTTCTTTTTTCATAATGGATTTCTAATGAGGATCATTTCATAATGGATTTCTAATGCTGGGCCTTATATATATATATATATATTTTTTTTTTTTTTTTAAAGGATAATCTTCTGAACATCCCTAGGGCTTAGTAAAAGTTGACGAGTGGGCTGTTATAATCCCATCTCTAGGTTTCTTTAACTTCATTCTTAAAAGGACCACCATCCCCCCCTCCTTTTTTTCTTTTTTTCATGATTTCCCAGTCATCCAGCTAAGCAATTTCAGAATCACATAATTCTCACACGGCCAGGCTGTTTACAGTTGCATCTCCGGAAACATTAGGCTGCTTTATTCAGATCCTGCTTTCTGAAAAACAGCCAGTGTACTGTTCGCTGCAGACGCGGGCAGCAGCCTGGACGCATGGTGTCATTACTTACTGAGCCCTCTCTGGTTTTTACCTCATTTCTGACTGTGTCATCTTTTCATGTAGTTGTTTAATGGGTGTTATAAACACCCACAAAAGACACAACTGAGAGGCCATTCAAAGGCAGAAATAATGAATCTTTCTGAAAAAAGGAGAAAGTATCCCTGAGGACATGTTGTATCCTAAAGGGGCTGGGTGGAGGGGTAGCAGTAGCCTGAGTGTGTTGATCAGTGACAATAGCTGATCTTTGATATTGACTCAGTAGAAACAGGTAAAATGTGGCATGCATCGTTTTGAACTGGCCCTCTTAAGCAATTCTAACATGCCTTGCCAGTCCTCATGAGATCACAGTGTTTGTAAGATCAAATTAAAAAGTAGCTTTTTCTTTATGTCTGCATACAATTTCCAACGAGGTGGATAGCTCTTTTTTGAGTTCCCTGAATGTATGCACATGCATACACACACACACACACACACACACACACACATGTTGTTAGGTGCTTTCAAGTTGGCTTCCACTCATAGTGACCAACCCTACACACAACAGAATGAAACAGTGCTGGGCCCTACGCCATCCTCACTATTGTTATTATGTTTGAGCCCATTGCTGCTGCCACTGTGCCAGAATCCATCTTGTTGGAAGTCTTCCTCTTTCTCAATGACCTTCCCCAGCATGGTGTCCTTCTGATAACATGTCTGAAATAGGAGACTGGAAGTCTTGCAATCCTCACTTTTAAGGAGCATTCTAGCAGTATTTTTTCCAAGAGAGATTTATTTGTTCCTCTGGCAGTCTATGTTACTTTTAGTATTCTTCTCTAACACTGTAATTCAAATGCACTAATTCTTCTACACACACACACACACACACACACACACACACAGCAATAGTAGTAATAAATGATGAGCAATACAAAACATTCTTTGAGGGTTGGTGCATAGATCATTATAATAGAAGAAGACTTGAGGTGGGTGAACATTTTATACACACCAGTTTATTCCACAGCTGTCTTATGCTGAGTTTTCTCTCAAAGTTTCTGAAGTTGGGGAAGTTTCCTAAATAGAACTGAATATAAAAAATGTGCATATTAATGTATTTTTATTAATTAATAAAAGCCACATTTTATGAATTTGTTGGGGTAAGTGGCATTGTAAATAGAGATCTATATTTGCACACTTTTCTCTACTGATTAGTTCATGGCACTAAACGTCTCAGAGATTTCTGATTGCAAAGCTAGTGAGGAAATAGAGAATTAACATCCAGTTTTGCCTGTGTTTTCATTTCATTGGAAGATTAGGAGCAAACCAGCAGTTTTATCTAGGATGAATGGAAAGGCAAAACAAAGCAAAACACATGTGCATGCATTTCCAAGGTGATGTGAATAGTACATGGTTTGCCTGAGGATTTGGTTTATCCATCTTCTCCACACCTATACAGAACTAAATTTTAAAACTGACGTATAAAAGATAAGGCAGCAAAGAAGCCCAGAGAATACGTCCCTTTGAACCCAAAAGGTTCAGAGAAGAGAAGGAAATGCAACAGAAACAGGACATGCCCTTAATACCAGTAATTATCATCTAAAGGATATTGTAGACTTCGGTTCTGGGATGCTATTGAAATTGTGGCTATTTTTAACTTCAATTCAATTATTTTGATTATTTTTGGCAGGCATTTTGACTTGCTTGGAATAATGCTGGTGCCAGGACCCAGAGCAGTTTGTCTTTTAAGCAAACACATACGCAAGTCCTTGGAGCTCAGTGACCTAGGTTCAAATCTCACTTCATCGATTCACAGTGGGACCTTGGTCAAAGCATGACATCTCTCTCAGTTTCCCCATGCATGACACTTCATCCTAGCGCCCACTATTAAAGCCCTTGAAAATTGTGTGGTGGTCCATGTCTGAGGAGAAACTGTGACCTTGAACTGATGGATTTCTAAAGTCACTTCTTACAATAAACTCTACAAAACAGTGATTTTAGTGAGAAAGCAAAGCTACACAGTTTTCATCTAAATGAAATGAGAAAAATCAGGATTAGAAAAAAAAAATGAGTCTGGCTGGGACTTTATATATAATGGGAAGTAGTCAATTTTTTGCAACCAGATTTTTCTAAATAGTTGGATATATTATACATCAGGGTTTCTTAGCCTCAGCATTTGGGCCAGGTGTCTCTTTGTTGTTGGGGGCTGTCCTATGCTACCCCCATATTATTCATTCCCCAATCATGGCCTTGAAAAATGTCTCTTTGTTGTTAACAAACGACAGTCGAGTTAGTTCTGACTCATAACCACCCTGTATAGGGTTTCCAAGGAGCACCTGGGTGGATTTGAACCATCGACCTTGTGGTTCACAGTCTAGTGTTTATCCTATAGCAAGCTTTCCAAATTTCCATTATGGGTAGGGATCACCCATAGTTGAAAGCTACTAGTGTGTGTGTGTGTGTGTGTGTGTGTGTGTGTGTGTATGTGAAGGGAGCACTGGTGGTGCTGTAGGATAAGCACCAGATTGCTCACCACATGGTCAGCAGTTCAATCCCACCATCTGCTCTGTGGGAGATAGATGAGGCTTTCTGCTCCTATATAGATTACAGCCTTGGAAACACTGTACAGGGTAGCTATGAGTCAAAAGCAATTCGATGACAGTGAGTTTGGTTTGGTTGGGACGTGTGCACATGTGTAAGTGTGTGGCACTGTACATTTATTTCAAAGTTAAACACATTGAAAGAATATAATGTAGATGATGGATTATCAACCACACAAGAGCAAGATCGGAGGCTGCCTTGTGTCCTGCTTTGTGATCTCTTCATACACTCTGTAGTCCGCCACCTCTTATGCCCCAAGTACCATCCATGGAGGCAGACAGTGCACACTGCTGCTGTCCTTCAGGAAGAAAGGCATTTTGCGTCATGACCAGGACACCATTGTGGATTGAAACAAGAGTTTTACAAACAATGTTGCCCTTATTTTAGCCATGCATTCTAAAATCATCTATTCTATTTGATTTCAACAATTGCTGGTTGTGATCCATTAAATGGATTTCATGAGTGACTTATAGGTTTCATCTCACAGTCTGAAAATTACTGATTTATCAGGGCAGGCAGGGAAAGAAGGACAATGGGATGAAGCTGAGAAAAGGGACAGGGAAGAAGGAGGAGAGGAAGAGGAGCAATTGAGTACCAGTTAGTGCTAACACCTGTCCTCTCAGGGTTCCACTTGGGAGTGACTATAAATAGCAAAAGCCACCGATTTCATAGATAACGTTTAGGGCACATTGTTGTTGTTGTTGTTAAGTGCCATCGAGTCGGTTCCGACCCATAGCGACCCTGTACTGGGTTTCCGAGGGTGTAAATCTTTACGGGAGTAGATAGCCTCATCTTTCTCCCGCGGAGCAGCTGGTAGTTTCGAACCGCTGACCTTAAGGTTCGCAGCCCGATTCGTAACCACATTCCATCCTATTAATCTCACTGCAGCTGAAGGTTATATTTTGATCTGGAATTACAAACAAATGTGTTCTGGAAGAGACCAAATTTATTGGGTTTGACATGGCGCAATATTGGAACAGGATAGTGCTCTTGAGGTACTACTAAGTTCTGTTGATTTGATTTATATATTTGGCTAGGATAAATATATGGTAAAGTGGGTGCTGAGGGGGGGACTTTAATGCTGACTCAGCTGGAACATTTAAAAATGTCTGCATGCACGACACCCAGTTTGAATGAATTACAGCCAAAAGAACAGCTATTAAGGATTTACATGTAGTATTTCTGATTTTTATAAAAACATCTTCACTTGTGAAGCACACTGGGCTATTAGTAACCTAAAATGGCAAGGCTGACATACTCCAGATCGACACTGAAGTTGTGATGTGAACAAAATGAAGCTAGGCTTTGAAATGGTAGGTACAGAGGGGCGATGAGTAAAAGCGAGAAAGTAAATAAAACCATTTTCAAGTTAAGATTAAGAGCTGGCTGCAGCATTCAATCACCATTGCAGATCAGTGAGGGGAAGGGGTTCTTCTGACCCCACATCCTGATGACTCTATATTCAGATGAGAGATATCAGCTCCCAGTTTTCATTTCCCGGGCTGGTTCCTATGTGACATTACAGTGACACCTGGCACACACCCTTCTGCACCAGAATTTTCATAGCTGAGGTTGGTTACCTGGAAGTCAAGTGTCATGTCCCCAGGACACATGGTAAATAATATCAGCCTAAGGAGCTCTGGTAGCATAGTGGTTATGAGTCGGGCTGCAAACCTCAAGGTCAGCAGTTCGAAACTACCAGCGGTTCTGTGGGAGAAAGATGAGGCTTTCTGCTCCCGTAAATAGGGTCGCTATGAGTCAGAACCAACCCCACGGCAGACCACCACCACCACCACCACAATGGTCTTAGTGGAGTCCTGGTGTGGTACAGTGAGCTAAGGCCCTGGATCACAAGGTTAGTTTGAACTGCAAGGATGGTGGTTCAAACTCACCAGCTGCTCCTTGGAAACCCTATTCTGGGTTGCTATGAGTCAAAACTGACTCCACAGCATTTAACAACAACAGCGTGTTCTCACTAACTGCAAGGCTGGCAGTTCAAACCCACCAGCCACTCTAGGAAACCATATACAGAGTTGCTTTGAGTCAGAACTGACTCAGTGACACACAACAATGTAGTGTTAATAAAGAGCTCTGGTGGAAAATTGGGTTAAGCAATGGGCTGCTGACCATAAAGTTGGCAGTTGGAAGCCACCCGCTGCTCCATGGGAGAAAAATGAGGCAGTTTGTTCCTGGGAAACTCTATGAGGCAGTTCTACTCTGTCCTACACTGTGACTATGAGTTGGAGTAGACTTGATAGCAATGCTTTTTTTTTTTTTTTTTTTTAATGGTTTTACTATGGTCCCTGCTGTTGTTCAATGTGGTGGAATCAGTTCTGACTCACAGAAACACTATGTAGGATTTCTGAAAAGCAGCTGGTAGGTTTGAACCATTGACCTTGTGGTTAGCATTCCAGTGTTATCCTACAGCAACATACCAGGACTCCACTATGGTTCCTAGACAAATGAAAAAGCAAAAGTAAAATGAACAAATACACAACCACCACAAAAACCTTCCAAGCTCATAACACTTTGGATAATCTAAACCATCCTCTAAATTCTTTTTAAAAAAAACAGCCTGTGGGGTTGCTGGGGGTAAAGTGAGGGGTGAGGTGGGGAGGACCCAATTGTATGAAGTTTCTTGGAAGAAAACCATGGTGATGCTGGAGGCATAATTATCACCAGATTTGTTCATCTTCACTCTGGGCATCACAAGAGCGACTCACAGTCCTTGAGTTAATGCCACTTTATTCATACTTTGAAAGGAAGTGA
Source organism: Chrysochloris asiatica (assembly GCF_000296735.1). Classification (NCBI taxonomy): domain Eukaryota; kingdom Metazoa; phylum Chordata; class Mammalia; order Afrosoricida; family Chrysochloridae; genus Chrysochloris; species Chrysochloris asiatica. The sequence continues at coordinate 5,437,993 of NW_006408652.1, read as the reverse complement.
ATGCAAGCTCAGTTATATGTTTTTGTTTTTGCTACATGTTACTTCAGAACACCACATTCCGTTTGTGGACTCTTTAGCTCTTTATATATAGATCTACTTGGGACAGTCATACTTTTGTTGTTGTTGCTATGTGCCCTCCAGTCAGTTTACTCTCATAGCAACCCTGTACAGGGTCTCCAAGGCTGTAAATCTTTGTTGTTGTTGTTGTCAGGTGCCATCAAATCTGAACCGACTCATAGCGACCCCATGCACAGCAGAACGAAACATTGTCCGATCCTGGGTCAACCTCACTACTGCTGCCACACTTGGCGCCATCAATGATGCCACCTGGTCGATCCATCTCGTTGGGGGTCTTCCTCTTTTTCTCTGACCCTCTATCTTCTCCAGCGACTGGTCCCTCCTGACAATATGTCCAAAGTATGAGAGACAAAGCTTAGCCATCTTGGCCTCCAAGGAGCACTCTGGCTGCACTTCTTCCAAAACAGATCTATCGGTTCTTTTGGCAGTCCATGGCACTTTCAGTATT
>NW_006408652.1:5409928-5437367 GCF_000296735.1 Chrysochloris asiatica | reverse complement strand
CCTCCAAGGAGCACTCTGGTTGCACTTCTTTCAAAACAGATCTATGGGTTCTTTTGGCAGTCCATGGCACTTTCAGTATTCTCCTCCAACACCACAACTCAAAGGCATCAATTCTTCTACGATCTTCCTTATTCACTCTCCAGCTTTCACATTCATATGAGGTTACTGACAATACTGTAAATCTTTATGGGAGTAGAAAGCCTCATCTTCGTCTGGCAAAGTAGCTGGTTTGTTTGAACTGCTGACCTTGTGGTTAACAGTCCAGTGTTTATCTTACAGTGCCACCAGTGCTCCTGAGGTCATAGATTAAATTGTTAATTCAATTGAATATATTTCACAATAAAAGAATACTATTTAAGTCAGTGTGTATATTGTTATTAAATAATGTCAGTTATTATTTACAGCAAAGGACAATTGTCAAATTAATGAATTGATGCTTGACCTTGACTTCTTATCGAATATAATCACTAACTCTAAGGTAACTTATCTCCTGAAGAGAAATAAACAGTGTGTAACAGTTGTGACTAAACTTGGGTTCCTGCTGTAATGTGACATTTGCTTGCAATTCAATTAACTTAGGATTTACTCAAGGGCCTGAACAGATCAGTTTTGAAGTATATTGACAATGTTGGGTATATTGGACTCTAGTGAAATTGGTAATTTTTATCCCTGCTATGGTCACTAGGAGTCCTGGTATGCTGCTGTGGGCTAATGCATCAGACTGCAAAGTCGTTTGAACGGCAAGGTCGGTGATTCAAGCTCACCAGCTGCTCCTTGGAAACCCTATGCAGGGTCACTATGGGTTAGAATCCACTCAACGGCACTTAACAACAACAGCATGGTCACTCATCAAATTTATTCTTCAGCTGTAGTAATATATTCATCACCTGACTTCATCAAATTTTGCTACTTCACTGGTTTTTATGTAACTGGATTATTTAACATAGAGTTCTAGAATGCTGATGAACCATCATACCTATATTGAGTTAAATTTTCCTAATTTTGAATTCATTTTCAGTATTAAAATACAATAGCACCTTAAGTAATTAAAAAAAAACAACCCACCATGATATATTAATATAACAATTCTATGTGGGAAGATTATGCATCTCAGATACAGAGGAGTAGGGCATGTGGTCTACAATTAAACTGCACATTTACAAAGCTGCTTTCATGCATGTTTCAGTTGTTATTTTTCATCAAAATACCAAAGCAATTAGTCATCATTAAGAGTCTTCTACTTGCAAAATATCAGTGATTATTTTGGGTCTAGATGTTGACTAAAGCACTTGATAGCCTAAGAATTTGTGTTTTGTGAATCTCTGTCTCTCCTTCTCTCCTTTGCTTTCCTCTCTACCTCCCTCCTTCCTTCTCTCTGCCTTTCTTTCACAGTTAATTTTTAAAATTTTCTCAGATCGTTTATCAAATAAAAATATAAGTACCATAGATAATAGTTTATGTTCTGAGAAAATTACTTGCGATGAGCTGCTCCCACATCAAAGTTTTGACAAGAATGATGCTACTGTGACTTATTTGCCGCTGGCATTTTTTCCTAGGATAGTGAAATGGTTTGGTGCTGTGGGTTACTGTGCTGGATTGCAAGGTCAATTTTGACTGCAAGCATGGTGGTTCAAGGTTACCAGCCACTTCTTGGAAACCCTATGCAGGGTCACTATGAGTCAGTACCGACTCAATGGCACTTAACAAGAACAACAAGTACAATGGTAGAGCTTGAAGGAAATGAAAAGCGTGTGCTGCAATGTATCTTGCGTGGTGTGTGGGCAGCTCCTGGCTCTTGTTTAACAAGCATGTTTCTACTCCACCTCCCCACCCCCACCCCCCCCACAAACATACAGGACTTCTTTGGAGGTAGAGTCTGGGAATGGTATTTTTATAGGCCTCTCAAGGGACTCGGATGTAATCTGCAGAATCACTTCTATTCCAACCTCTCCATTGTATAGATGGAGAAACAGAGGCTCAGAGAGGTTGACATGATCCCCTTAAAGTCACAGAGGCAAAATCCCCTTAAAGTCACAGAGGCAAGAGTAGAACTCAGGTCTTCCAACTCTCCAGAAAAGCCTCTGATTGTTTGATGTTTTGATACTTTTGTATTAGAATTGCATTGTTCCTGTTGATGACCAATATTAAAATTTAGCACAGAACAATCTGATCTTCTTATTGTTACAATTTGCCAGTAAGAAGTAGCTTGTTGGTCAGTCACATAGAGCAGTAGCATTTTATTTCCCGACTCTTTTGCCTAAAAGCATTTAGTTATTTGTGCCTTGGTGATAAATGATGCATAATAGAATAAAATGTTTGATAAACACTTATTGAATTAAATAAAAACCATAGATCTCAGTATTGAGTTTGCAAAGATTACTCTATTGTTGGCATATAGAGGCTAAAATGTCAAATGTAATAGAATCTGAAGTGGCTTTCTTTTCATGTTATCATTTACCAGAGCTGCTTAATAATCTTGAGTATATTGCAGGGAGACAAGGGCACAAAATATATTATTATTTTTCATCTTGCTTCTTCATTTAAAATTTTTGAGTGAAGTTATATAAACCCTTCAGAAATGTTTAAGTAAAAATACATGAATCTTTCAGAACAAGCTTCAGAAGTGTGGGACTAAGGACACTGTATCATACAACTCTCTTGACCTATAAGTGTCAACTTCAAGAAAATTTCTGCTCGAAACTTAGAAAGATAAAGTAGAACATCTAATTAACATTTAGAAGAGGAAGATATATATCCATTTCAAGTAACCTGACCTGGATTTCTATGGCTAGATCTCTTCTTGACACATTTGTAACTCATTTTAATTGCTAAGAGGTACTGTGTACACACACCCAAGGTAGGATGGGATATAACCTCTTAGAGTTATGAAAGTGAATTAACTTAAAATTAAACATTGCATTTTCGTGTGAAAAGAGATTCCATCTGTCATATTCAGACGGAACCAAATACATGATTGACACTTACCAATTACCTGAGAAAGTTTAAAGGGCTAGTGACATTTTCATGCCCCATCTACATTCCTGTAATTATTTTCAAGGGAAATCAGAAGACTTCATTTGTATGGAGTGTGTATAATAGGAAGTGCTTTCGAAGTTAAACAAACCCAGGTTTGAATTTCAGCTCAACCTGGAGTCTGGGCAATTCACTTTCCTTATTATAATATCTGGCTAAGTATACTAACCTGGTGAGAGATGTAGTGAGAAACAGAAAAAACAGATTCAATATGTTTCATAAAGTGCCTACCATTTAGTAGGTGAAGAGGGAACCATGTTCACCTCCCAATGTCTGTAGCTTGCTCCTTGAAGTAAAGAACATCTCTTTTGAAATAATAGAATGAGAATTTCCATCCTTCCAGCCTTCCATCTCTGTCTCTCTCTCTTCTCCCCCAAGAGAAAATTGACCTCTAACAGATTAGTTGGAGGGAAGATATGGAATAAGCAGAGTTCAGTGCTCTCTGTGGCTCTCTCTTTCAGGGACCTCTGAATATCTACTCTCAGAATATACCCAGCACTGCCTGGGATGGAGTGGATACATTCAATTCAGAAGTCTTCACTGATAATTCCAATTGTGAACATACACCAAACCAAGTTACTGGATTCAATGTGATCACTGATGAAGCTGGTATTTTGATCTCCATCTATCTGATATCTACATTTCCTCAATTAGTTATGAGCCCAAAGTGGGTTTTGAATGGGCAGTTATTGCCCACACATCTCCAACACCAGGCACACAATAAATGATAGTTGGTGTGAGGCTGTGGGTTAATGCACTGGACTGCAAAGTTGTTTTAACTGCAAGGTTGACAGTTCAAGCTCATCAGCTTCTCCTCAGAAACTCTATACAGGGTGTCTTTGGGTTAGAACTGACTCAATGGCACTTAACAGTAACAACAGTAGCATTATTATTATCATAGGAGCTTCTGACTGCATTTCTGTGCTTTTTTGTAGTAATTGGATCTGCTCACCCAGTGGACACATATGAGACATTGCTGTAAACCCTATTTATGCATTAATTGAATGGTAGGAAAAAACTGTCCATTAGTATCTTTTATTTAATAGATAGCATGATCGGGCTTATAGTTTGTCACAAGTGAAATTCTGTTTACAAGCTCAAGGCAAGAGGAAATGCTAGGTTTGGTGCCTCCTCAGTGTCAATTCTGCTTAGTCACACACTGCATGCATTCTTTTTAAACTCTAAAAATGTCTACTGTATCTGAAGCAACTAGATTTAGAGACAGTATGAGGCAATCATCGTTATCATAGCAAGAACAATGCTTAGAACATAGCTTCACCTGGTTTGGAACAATGTGTGTGTGTTTGTGAAAATAGAGTTAGCATTTATAGTTTGTGATATGAATAGACTCAGTGGTGGAAAAAAAGTATATAAGTCCAAGAGAAAATATGAGGGGCTTCAAAAACGTTTGTGACCTGCATAGGCCAAAAAGCCCTTGATCATTTTATTTTTAGAAAAGAAAGAAAGAAATACTGAGGAGAATATAGCAAACACCATTGTTCCAAACACTAAAATGGCCAATATTAAAAAGACCTGAAACAAATGTGAAAAGGATTATTAATATAAAATGTAAGTATGCAGCTTAAGTCAGCTCTGTATCTCATTCCTAGCCCCATTCTCTTCATCCTCCTCAAAGGCAAACACATGGGAGTATGTAGTTGTAGTCCATTTTGTACATTTGTAGATATTGATTGATCCATGGGCAATATATACAATTACTTTGTGATAAATTGCTAGTTGTGTTATTATTCTCCAGTTTTTAAACTTCATGTATTTTTAAAAATCTTTCCTTGTTGATGCATAGAAATCTAATCCATTTACCTTAACTGCTATATAGAACGAAACCTGTAACCTCTGAGTTGATTCCAACACCTGGAGAACATTGCCCCAACCATGCAAGGTATTTCCACATAGCTGGTGCCACAACTGTGTCTTTAGAAGGCACAATTACATCAAACAATTGCTTCAGGATGATGAGGAACATGGTGGTTATTGTTAAGTGCTGTTGAGTCGGTTCTGACCCATAGTGACCCTGTATAGGGTTTCTGATGATCAGCTGGTAAGCTTGAACCACCAATCTTGCAGTTCAAACTGACTTTGCATCCAGTACATTATCCCACAGTGCCACACCAGGACTTCGAAGAACATGGTAAGAACAGTGAATTCCATGAGCATGGGCCCATTTCTGTACTTCGTTTGCTGTGAAGTGAGTTTCTCAATCCGAGAAACCATGGGATACCATGATAGTGGAAATGGCATACTTCAAGTCCAGGGATAGTATTTTGGGCAGAAGCATGCCTGCAAAGAAGGCAAATCCATACTCTGAGTAAGTATTTATTCCAATAAGAACAAAACACTGCCGTTTCCATGATGGGCAACCTGCTACCAGGTTGCTGACTGGACTCCCTGAGGTATGGTTCCATATCACAGACTCAGTGTTGGTTTCATCTATTGGTTGATTAGGCACTCAGCAGTGGCTCTAGCCAAATCTGACTTGGTGAGTGGAATTCCATGCTTCTGAACCCATGCATAGCCTCCATCTCTACTGCATGGCCACTTTGTTCATGAGCCCACTGGGCAATGACAGGTATGGCTGGAGAAAGAGCATGGTTAGTTTCACAGAACATATAATCCTATCCACTTGCTTGTTAAAATCCTTCTCTGCTGAGGTAAACCTTTGGTGACCATTCACATCAAATACAAATATCTTCACTTTTTTGGCCTATTCAGAGGGGTCTGTCCACATACCTCTTCCCTAGACCTCCTTGTCACCAAGTTTCCAATCATGTTCCTTCCAAGCCCATGACCATCCAGTCAAACCATGGACCACAGCCCATGAATCAGTATACAATTGCACATCTGATCATGTCTCCTTCCAAGATAACTTAACAGCCAGGTACACTGCTCAAAGTTATGCCTATTAGAAGTCTTTTGCTTTACCACTGTCCTTCAGGGAAGCTCCAGAAAAGGGCAGCAGTGCTGCTGCCTTCACCTTTTGAGTAGTACCTATATACCTTGCAGAATCATCTGTGAACCAAGCAGGAGTTTTCTCTTTCTCAATCAACCGAACATAAGGAGCTCCCCATAAGGCCATAGGTGCAGACTAGAAGAGGGAAGATAATGTTGTATGAGTGGAGACCACAGTCATTTGAATGTCCACTTCTTCATGTAGCTTACTTGTACCTCCAGGTCCTGCTCAAGCCTGATTTCATATATGCCATTTCCATTTAATTATGGAGTGCTGCTGTGCAAGTCCAAATTTGTGTCTTTATGGATCACACAATACTTAGTTCATGATGGGCAACTTAGGTGACATGGTGACTTTATGGCCCATGGCTATGTGTTCAGTCTCTATTAAGTCCTAATAAGAAGTCAAAAGCTGTTTCTCAAAAGGACAGTGATTATAGAAAGAGAGTTTCTGTCCTTCCAAACTACATAGGATGGTAGGTCTTTGCTCCAAAATCCTAAGGATCTGTGTTGTGATTCACCATTAGAGGCCTGCAAAAGACTCCAAACTGCATCTCTGTCTGCTACTGAAACTTCAAACACCACTGGATCTGCTGAATCATTTGGCCCAAGTGTCAGAGCAGCTATTAAAACAGCCTGAACCAGTTGTAGAACCTTTTGCTATTCTGGGCCTCACTCAAAACTAGCAGATTTTCGAGTCAAGTGCTAAATATGCTGGAGTAGCACACTCACATAAGGGATACGTTGCTTCCAAAGCCCAGAGTTCCACCAGCCATTGTGCCTTCTTTCTAGTTGTGTGAGGGGTCTGATGCAATAACGTATCCTTCACTTTAGTAGGACTAGCACAACATGGCCTATAGCACTAGCCCCCTAGAAACGTCACTGAGGTGAAAGACACCTAGATTTTTGTCAGGTTAATTTCCTACCCAGCATTGATGGACTCAAGCGTGTCAACAGTAGTGAGGTTGGCTTGAGGACTAAGGTGTGCCTGACCCAAGCCTTGGTATTTTCAATAACCTCATATGCATATGAAAGTTGGACAGTGGCCAAGGAAGACTATAGAAGAATTGATCCATTTTAATGGAGAAGAATACTAGAAGCACTATGGACTGCCAGAAGAACAAATAAATCTGTCCTGGAAGAACAGTCAGAATGTTCCTCAGAAGGGAGGATGATGAGACTTTGTCTCATGTACTTTGGGCATGTTGTCAGGAGAGACCTGTCTCTGGACAAGGACATTATGCTTGGCAGAGGGCCAGCAAAAGAGGAAGACCCCCAATGAGATGGACTGACTCAGTGATTACAACAGTTGGCTCAAATATAACAATTGTCGGGACGGTGCAGGAGTGTTTTGTCTTGTAATACATGGAGTCCTTATGAGTCAAAGCTGACTCGACAGCTCCTAACAACAGCAATAATAACATCTGCAAAGAAAACTCTAATTTCCCCAAACAAGGTCACATTCAATGGTGCAGGGATTAGGACTTCCACTTCACATTTGGAGAACACAATTCAAAATTTAACTATTGTTAATACATAGACTTAAATGCCATAAAAACAACTGAACAGAATTCCTTGATACAGAAAGAAAAAGGGTACCTACGTAGAATACTGAAGACAAGATAACAAAACAAGTGTTTATTGTAAGAATGTGGGATCGTTTCTATTGGTGAAAAACTGGAAACAACATTGTATAGGATTTGGAACAGCTTGCTACAAGGTGCTTGGGTCTCAGGACCACATGGAACCATCCTAACAGTGCTTAATTGTCTATCTATAGTTTTTTGTTAGTGTTGTCTTTTTAAACATGATATTTAAACTCCTATATCCAGGGTGAAACTAATCCAAATAGGTATATTTAGCTAAAGCAACAGCATCCTTAAGAATCTTTCCTTTTAAGAATAAATATCTATATACCCATATATTAAGTTGTTAAGTGCTGTTGAGTCGATTACGACTCAGTGACCCAGTACAGGGTTTCTGAGGAGCAGCTGGTGGGTTTGAATTGCTGACCTTGTGGTTGGCTGTCTAGGGCTGATCCTACAGTGCCACACCAGGAGTTCTGCCCTGACATGTTCTTAAATGTCATACAGTTGGTTCTGAGTCCTAGCCACCCTGTAAAGGGTTTCCAAGGAGCAGTTGGTGTGTTTGACCTTGTGGTTAGCAGTCCAGTGCCACACCAGGATTCCAAAGTCTGGGTATCTCCATCAGAGAGGTGGTGGTAGTGCTTGTGTGCCACTGAGTTGGTTTAGAAAGCACACTGACCCTGTGTAGTTTCAGTTTCCAAGACTGTAAATCTTTGCAGGAGCAGAAAGCCTTATCTTCCTCCTGGGGAGTGGCTGGTGGATTCCTCACAGTTAATAGCTGACCTCATAGTTAATAGCCCAACTTGCAATCCACTACATTACTGGGGCTCCTTACATAGCAGCTATTTAACAGCTGAGGAAATTATTCTTCAGCAACTCACTCTGGGAACTTAATTTTTTTTCCCCCTCTTCAATAAAGTAGTGGGATGACCTTAAGACTACATAAAATCACTGTCTGTTAGAGAATTCTATGACCATTTTGATATCATGCTGGATTGTTGGAATAGCATTAGGCAGAAGTGAAGCCACTGTCTACAGATTGGCACAAAGCTCATTAGTTAGAATTTTTTATCATTTGAACACAGGCTAGGTTGAAGTTTACCTTTGTACTATCTAATTAAAAATAAAAGCCCTCAACAAATCTGCAGGGTAATTGTTAATTTACTTTAGAAACCAACTGTTTTCCAATTCAATAATGGCAGCTCTGATTTGTATAGAACCAGTTAATGTTTTAATTTTATATGGTTTTTAAATTGATTTATTACAATAGCCTGGCAAGAGATCATTGATGTTACTCACATTGTAGTGAGGTGCTCCAACACTGAACCTCAGTATTTCTGATTCCTTGAAGACTGGCCCACTCACTGCCATCAAGTCGATTCTGACTCATAGTTGTAAATCTTTATGGAAGTAGAAACTCTCTCTTCCTGCAGAGCAGCTGGTGGATTTGAACTGCTGATCTTGCAGTTAGCAGCCCACCTTGTAACCCACCACACCATCAGGGACTGCTCTTCTATAAAATTGTAGAAAGAGTAGCTGCTGAGGCTGTTAATATACAATTGAACAGCTCATAGGATTTGGTTCTTTGGTTGGGAGGTTTAAGGTCATGGTTTCACATTATTAGGTCAATTTACATCCCAATTAATTAACTTCATAATGTGTTTAGTGCTTCTGTTCTACCTTATAGGTTTTTTTTTTTGGTTTGGTTTTGTGGCCTATTTAATTAACTGTTGTTAATGTTTTTTTTTTCCTTAAATGTTTTATTGTGAATTATGTGATAGTTTACATGGGAGAACATTAGTTTTACATTCATTCTATCGTATATCGTCTCATTGCCATGGTTACAATCCCCTCCATGCAATCCTTCCCCCGTGCCCCCCAGGTCTTCAGCACACAGTCACTCTCCCTCTCTGGATCTAGAGTCTCCAGCTGCTCCATAGCTCCACGTCATCATCTCTGGCTCCATTTCAGGCATCACTGCTTCTCGGGGTAGGGTCCCGCTCTCTGTTCTTCTCCCTTGATAGTCCCAGGGACCTCTGCTCCTAGACTGAAAAGTTAATCACTCCCCTCCTTGCTATAAAATGTCTACCTTTACATTTCCGACCCTCACAATCAGTCCTGATAACAATTATTCACTATTGTATCCCAAGAGACCCGTCTGCATTTCATTGCATCAGCCCCACCTAGACAGATTGGATACTACTCACTGGAGATTCTACCTTCCTCCAGGGCCTCTGGATCTAGGCTCCCTCTTGAAAGCTTGTAAGCCAGTCACTTCTTGCCTTGGTAGCGCCCTGCCCCCCCATTTTGTGTATCCAATGTCCAAGTTGCCCATCCCTGTCTACTCTGTGTGTGGAGGGGGTGGGAATGTTTCTTGCTGTAAGGACTTGTTCCCTCTTTTGAGCTACTGCTTCCATAGGTGTAGGTCAAGTTCATCAAATTGTATGAGAATATTTTTTTTTTCCTCTTCTTTTTACTTCTGGTTGAGCTCTGATCATCCAGTCATTGAAGCCAGGACAAGTGGGTATTATCTGCAAGTGTGGGTGTTCTTGTGCATATGCCCTCTCTTCTTATCAGCTGGACGCTTCACTCTCCACTCTAGTCCTCTGTGGCTATGACACTGACTCTGGGCCCAAGAGTCCCCAGGTCTTGCCACACAGCTGGCCAACCAGGTCTTCACCCGGGTTCACAGAAGTCTATTGAACGTTGTAGGGCTTAGCTCACCACTTCATTGCTGTTTTTCCCTCACTTCCCCTTATTGGTGTCGAGCGTGGTCACCAATCACAGCGTGTATTCCCATTAAGTCTTAGTCTTGGAAGGGGGTTTACACTGAGGGGACCCGACCACTTGCCTTGATGTTTCCTGGGCAAGCATGTTGCTTGTGCTTGTAGTAACAGTTGGTCTGCCTATGTTGTTTTATATTTTTCCTGTAGGTCTTTCTTTCAAGAAGTATCTTCTGTTCTTCTAGCCACTCCAGGTTGGTCTGCTTGTCCTTTTAAGTGGGAATTTCCCATCGCTGGAGATCTGGATGTGGTTCAGGCTTCCACCTATAGTCTTATGTATTGCAGAGTCTCCGCAGGAAACCTACTTCACTGAGAATGTTGTAGCCCCATTTTAGGTATTCCAATCAGTTATAGGCAGAAGACGGACTTACATCTACCTTACAGTGTACTGTGTAGTACCTGAACTCTTGAAAGCTTGCAAGCAGGCCAACCAAGCCACAAGTTGTTTCTATGCACCTAAAACAAGAGAGGAAGGAGAGTTAAGAATAGGAGGAGGATGTGGAAATTGTGGGTAATTGCCTCAGTGAATGTTTCTCATTTGTAATGAGACCAGAGGAACTGGATGATGCCCTGCTTCAATTATCAAACATTGTGATCAATGATTTTGTAGAAGAATTCTGATCAAAAGGGAAAAATGCAGAACAAATTTCAAATTCTCATGGACTTTAGCCATGGACGGTGGATGATGAACTCCTGAAATGATTCCCTTGAGGTAATCTTTAAACCTAAAAAAAATATCCCATGAAGTCTTAAAACCAAACAATAGTTTAGCTTAACTTGTTAAACATCTCTGCCTTGAACATTATGCTCTTTTAAGACCTATCTCTATAGGATAGTTATTACGAGGAAGACCCTCAAAGAGACCAACTGACACAGTGGCTGCAACAATGAGTTCAAATGTAGAAACAATTGTGAAGATGGCAAAGGCTGGCTGGTATTTTGTTCTGCGGTGCATAGGATCACTATGAGGTGGAACTAACCTGTTGATGCCTAACAGCAATAGCATATGGGGTCAAAGTGACCACAGCAACTCAAAAGATTGGACAGAAACTTTCAGGGCCACTGAGTTTATGTTAATGGGGGAGAGCAGCCTAGAAAAGGAGAGTCACAATGGTTCTATAACTCAAACAGTGTAATTAGTATCACTAAAAGGTAGATGTAGAGTCCTGGTGTGGCACTGTGGAATAATGCACTGGACTGCAAGGTTGATTTGAACCATAAGGTTGGTGGTTCAAATTCACCAGCCACTCCTCGGAAACCCTATACAGGATGTCTTTACAGGGTTGGAACCTACTTCATTGCACTTAACAACAGCAACAACAGAAAGTGTTGAACTTGTATATGTTTTGCTGTACATCTTATCAATTTGTTGTTGTTGTTATGTGCCATGGAGTCGGTTCCGACTCATAGGGACCCTGTTCAGGGTTTCTGAGGCTGTAAATCTTTACGGGAGCAGAAAGCCTCATCTTTCTCCCGCAGAACAGCTGGTAGTTTCGAACTGATGACCCTGAGGTTAGCAGCCCGATTCGTAACCACTACGTTACCAGAGCTCCTTATATTATCAATAATACCAACAACAACAAAATTTCTTTAAAATTTGCAGGAAATTTGCTTCCTTGGTGTTTGAGGAGTGAAAACTGGGATTTTCCTTGAGGGTAGGAAGTCTTTCTCTTGGTTCTGGCTGGGGATTACTTGTAAGTTTTATTTACATGCAGATGCAAATTAAGTAGTTATTCTTTGTCTTCTGATTATTGGTACAAACAATTCAGAGAGGGGTGCTAAAGTATTTTAATAATGCAAAAGTTTGCTTTTCTTAGGGATTTTAATGTTTATTGCTAGTTGCCCTGGAATCACTTCTAAGCCATGACAACAGCATGTGTTTCAGTGACTGATTTTTCAAAAGTAAATTGATAGGTCTTTCTTCCTTGGCACCTCTACCAGGATTCAAACAGCGAAGCGCATTAACTGTTTGAAGCACCTAGGTCCTCCTCTTGGGAAATGAAGGGGTAGAAATCCAAGCCCTTAAAGACATTAGGAGTCCTGGTGTGGTGCTGTGGGTTAATGTGCTGGACTGCAAAGTTGCTTTGGGTTCAAGCTCACCACTTGCTCCTCGGAAACCCTACACAAGGTCACTATGAGTCAGAACTGTCTCGTCGGCACTTAACAACAACAACATAGATATTAAGTGATTTTCTGTATTTCTCTGATCTTTCCAGGGACAAAAGTTTAAGAACCCTGGAATTGGAGAGAGAGTGATGACAGGAAAATAAATACTGGCTGCTGGCCTGCAAAAGACCCTTTGTACTTCAGGGTGTGTCCTTTGGAATTTGGAAGCAGAGATGTTTGATATAGAGGTAACTTTTCATTTTTTTTTTTTTTTTTGCATCATAATATTATTAAGGGAGGAGCTCTGCTTTTGTATCTGGGCAGAGGTTTTTGATAGCTGGAATAATTTGACTGAATGGTATCCAGATAGAGAAGTTTAGCACTGTTCCAAAGAAACTTGATGCAGCAGTTTGGAGTGAAACATCAAAAAGGAACAAGGACACATAGACAGTAAGACAGATGGCATAGGAAGCCATCTGTGTTGTTTATGATCTTTAGGAGGAGGTCTCAAAGTATTTTACTTAGGTATTCAAGAAAGGTAACTTCTAGAAGTCTGAAACCTGGGGCACTAGGGTCCTATAATAATAAATTGGTATTTCTATTGGATGTTTACTTTATTCCATTCCCTATATACATGACATATATGATCTCATTTACTGCTCAAACATGCCTGAAAGACAGTATTATCCTCATTACTAGATGAGGAAAATGCTTGGAAATACTTTGTTGATTGGAAGTTTGCCTTAATTTACGTTCCTGTAATAAAAGTATATTTCTTTATTTATTTTACCTTTCTACCAGTTCATATTGATCTTCCTTTCAGTTCATATGAATTGGTGATATTTGGTAGTCAGATAATGATGTAATTTGCATGGGTTACTTACTGATCAAGAGGGTTAATTTGCCAGAAGAATATGGGAATATTTCTGTAAATCTCAAATTAAAAAATATAACAATTATGTTTAACATATAAGGGAAGAGTATATACAGTTTATAAACAAAACTTTTATATTCTTAATACATTTCTTGTCTGAATTGTGATGCAAAGTGACAATTTTCCAGCAGTAAAGGACTAAAGTTACTGGTATTTATAATGAGCTTCATGATTCAAATTGTATTGCTATGCAAAAGAATGAGTGTTGCTAATGCAGTAAACTGTATGCAGACTGTTGCTAATGAAAAAACACAGCAAACAAAAAAGACTCCATTAGTTAGTGATGGCTAATAAAATCAGAAGTCTTCATGGAGAGTAGTATTACAATTGCTGACTCTGCACCGTGTACAACATTCATTGTTTGACTGCAGGATGATTGTTTTACTCTGGAGGGTTTGACACTTAGTTTTTCTTCTTGCTTAAAGATTATATGCAGAAACTTGCTCAAATTGCCTGATTTATTGATCACAAAAGAAAGTGAGATTGAGGGAGCTCCTTGGGCCTTTTGTCACTTTGTCACATGTACAGTGGCACAGAAGGGATGATTTGAGTACCTGGCAGCTGTTACATCTTTCTTTATCCCTTTCCTGCCCCCAGGGCCTGGCCAGCCCCTACTAAATCACTGCCCTGGAAGCCCCTGCAGTCATGTGCCCAGTTTACCATGCAGATAAGGATTCAAGCAGGAGAGAGGGACCAGACAGCATGGAGATGAGGCAGGTCTAACTTGGGATGAGGAGGCAAAGCAGTTTCCAATGACTTGGCAGATTGAGGCACCAGACCAGAGAAGAGCCAGCAGGATCAGTAGGCAGGAATAGAGCAGGAGTTCATGGCTTCCCTGGGACCACTTTCCAGTGAGTCATGTGGCTTCTCTAGGAGAAGTCAGCCTAGTAAAGTCAGCCTCCCAGGATGTAAAGGCTCAAGGCCTCTTAGGACTGACTGTCCCTGTCTCTAACGAAGACCAACTGGCTATATGGCAATACCATATTCTTTGAGTGTCTTGTGGAGTGGGCCTGGTTCAGGTGAGTGTGGATGAACTATCACACACTGTTATGTGCTCAACTACTAACTAAAATGTCGGAAGTTCAAGTCTACCCTGAAGTGCCTTGCAGAAAGGTCTGGCATCTGCTTCTGAAAGGTCACAGCCTTGAAAACCATTTGAAGTCAAGTTCTACTCTGACACACATGGGGCCACCATGAGTCAGAGTCAACTCTCTGGCAACTGTTTTTGTTTGTTTGTGAATCCACTGGATACTAAGTGCTTCTCAGGGTCATTGCCATCAACTTTATATACTTCCCAGACTAGGGCCAAATTTTCTTCTCCTCTCCCTCAGGTTCTGACAGCTAGAATTCTGGCAGTGTGGTTTTAAAGTGCTGTATAAGCAATGGACTGTTAATCACAAGGTTGGCAGTTCAAACCACCAGCTGCTCCTTGGAAACCCTATACAAGGTTGCTATGAGTCAGAATTGACTCCATGGAACTTAACAACAACAAGAATATTACTTGAGCATGGTAACACCTGGACTGTGTAAGAATTATATGAACAGTTTCTCTGGTTGTTGTCCCTGTCTTTACCTTCATATCTATTTTAATTCAAGGTGTAATACAAATGTCAACAAATACTTATTGTCTTTTTGAGAGACTGATGGGTGTTCTGCATTATGAGGACTAGAGATGCACGAGAAAAAGTCATTCCCACTGAGAACCATTCAAAGACAGAAAACACACCCATAGATATTTAAATAACAATTTAAAGTGATCTATAATTAGGTGCCAAATTAATGTGACAGCCAATAAGTACTGTGTGGATGTGGATTGCAGTGGTCTAAACAGCTATCACATGATGAGAGGAAAATCTCTAAAGTTTGAAGACTAGATGACTAGAATTTAGATGGAAAAAAGGGGAGGGAAATATACTCATTTATTTACTAAACATGCATAATCAGCTGCTGTCAAGTTAATTCCGACTCAACAACAATCCTAGAGGACAGAGTAGAACCATCCCACAGAGTTTCCAAGTCTGTAATCTTTATGGAAGCAGACTGCCACATCTTTCTCCCACAGAGTGGCTAGTAGGTTCAAACTGCCCACATTTCACTTAGCAGCTGAGTGCTTAACTACTAGGTCAGCAGAGCTTCTTAAACATGCATAATGCTTACTATATGTAGTGAACTATTTTGAGCGCTTTAGAAATAAGAACTCATTTAATGCTCATAACCACCCAATGAGGTAGAATGAATTATTAGAAAACAAGATGCAGAGAGATGAAGGAACATGCCCAAAGTCATATAGCTGTTAGATGGTAGAGCTGAGAATTGGAACCCAATAGTTTGACTGTAGAATTGTGCTGTCCAATCCAATAGTCACGGTTGTTGTTGTTAGCTGCTGTTGACTCAGCCCTTGACTCATGGTGATCTCATCCACAACAGAACAGACTGCTGCCCAGTCCTGTGTCATCCCCAAGATCACTTTGGATCAGAAAATTGTGAGCCATAGAATTTTCATTGATGGATTTTTGGAAGTAGATCAGCAGGCCTCTCTTCCTAGTCTGTCTTAATCTAGAAGCTCCACGAAAACATTTTGAGTATCCTAGCTATGTACAAGTCTCCACTGACAGCTAGTGGCTGTAAATGAATCAACTGGGGACTCCCACATGGAGGGTGAGAGTTCTACTGCTGAGCCTCCATGGCCCTACACCCAAAGCCACTAATGGCCACTTAAATTGAAATGTATTACAGTTAAATATAATTACACTTTATTTCCTCAATCACACTAACCTCATCTTTTAAGTACTTAACAAGCATATGTGGCTTTTGTTGTTGCTACTAAGTGCTATTGAGTTGGTTCTTACTCATGTTGTTGTTCTTATTGTCATTAGGTTCTAGTGAGTCGATTCTGACGCATAGCAATCTAATGCACAACAGAACAAAATACTGCCCCATCCTGTGCCATCCTCAAAATTGTTTTTAAGCTTGAGCCCATTGCTACTGTCATTGTGCGAATCCATCTCATTGGGGGCCTTCTTTTTTGCTGACCTTTCACTTTACCAAGTATGATATCCTTCTCCAGGGACTGGTCCCTGCTGACAATATGTCCAAAGTATGAGAGATGAACTCTGTGGTCTTCCTGGTTTCCAAGGAACACAGATTTGTTTGTTCTGCTAGCAGCCCATGGTACTTTTAATATTCCTCTCCAATACCATAACTCAAAGGTATTAATTCTTTTATGGTCTTCTTTATTCACTGTCCAACTTTAACATTCATATGAAGCTATTGAAAATACCATGGCTTGGGTCAGGTACACTTTAGTCCTCAAACTGACATCTTTGCTCTTGAACACTTAAAAAAGGTCTTGTACAAAAGATTTGCTTAATACAATACATCGTTTGATTTATTGACTCGTGCTTCCATGAGTGTTGATGGTTGATCCAAACAAAATGAAGTCTTTGACAACTTCAAGCTTTTCTCCATTGATAAGAATGTTCTTTATTGGTCCACTGGTGAGGATTTTTGTTTCTTTACATTGAGGTGCAACCTATACCTAAGGTTGTGGTATTTTATCTTTATCAGTAAATATTTTAAGTCCTCTTCACTTTCAGCAAACAAGGTTGTATCAGCTGCAATGTGCAGGTTGCTAATGAGTCTTCCTCTAATCCTGATGCTACATTCTTCTTCATATAATCCAGCTTCTCATATTTTTTTGCTCAGCATACAGATTGAATAAGTGTGGTGAAAGAATACAACCCTGTTGCACACCTTTCCTGATTTTAAGCCATTCAGTGTCCCTTTGTTCTGTTCTAATGACTGCCTCTTGGTCTACATACAAGTTCCTCATGATCACAATTAAGTTTTCTGGAATACTCATACTCTGCAATTTGGTTTATAGCTTTCCACACAGTTGAAAACCTTTGTGTAGTCAGTAAAGGACAGGTAAACATTTTTCTGATATTCTCTGCTTTCAGCCAAGATCCATCTGATGTCAGCAATGATATCTCTCCTTCCAAATCCTAGTCTGAATCCAACTTGAACCTCTGACAGTTCCCTGTCAATGTAATATTGCAGCCATTTTTAAAATTTCTAGGGTAAAATTTTACTTGTGTGTGATATTAATGATATTGTTTGATGATTTCTGCATTCCACTGGATCACCTCTCTTTGGAATGGTCACAAATATGGATCTCCTTCAATCACTTGGCCAGAGGGTGTCTTCCAAATTTCTTGGCATAGTTGAGTGAGTGCCTCCAGTGTTGCCTCAGTTTGTTGAAATATTTAAATTTGTATTCCATCAATTTCCAGAGCCTTGTCTCTGTCAGTGCAGTTTGGACATTTTTCAGTAACATTGGCTCTTGATCATATGCTACCTCTTGAAACAGTTGATCAGCCACCATTTCATAGTGATCCTGTATAGGGTTTCTGAGGAGCAGCTGGTAAATTTGAACTGTAGACCTTGTGGTTCGCAGTGTAGTGCTGACCCTGCAGCACCACACCAGGAGTCCAAAGTAGATAGAACAAAAATAGAACTTTTCCACATCATAGAAAATTCTGGTCTCCAATCCATACATTTATCCATTCCTCTATGTATTTCTTCCTGGGAAAATGGTATGAGCAAACTTGTGGGGGTGACTGAATATTCATGAGTCCCTGTATAGATAGATGTCTTGGACTTGAACAAGAAACTATAGGAGTCAGTTTTGCAAAAACAAGCTAGTCTTGAATGCAGGCAGGAGACTGGACTTACTCCCAGTATGAATTTTCTATAACTGTATAACCAAACACCATGAAGTTAATGACAAAACGATATACACTGGCAATCTCATGGTTTACTTGTGTTAAGAGTCTGGACATATTTCATTTGGTTCCTCTCCTCAGGGCTGCACCAGGCTATAATCAAAGCCTGACTACAGCTTCACTCTTATATTAACTAAAAGTTAACTGGATTGGGATCTTTATGACCTCTGCCAAATTTTCCTTACTTTTGCCACATAGCAATGTTCTAATGGAACTCTGGTAGTGTAATGGTTATAAGTCAGGTTACTAACCTCAAGGTCAGCAGTTCAAAACTGCAAGCTCTTCCGTGGGGAAAAGATGAGGCTTTCTGATCCAATAAAGATTTAAAGCTTTGGAAACCCTATACAGGGTCACTATGAGTCGGAACCGACTCCACAGCATAGTACCACCACCACCACCAAAGGGAATGAAGTGTCACTGTTTTTTACAGGTTCTGTCCACAGTCAAGGGTAGTGGGCTATACAGGGTTAATGCACCTGGGTTCACAACTCATCTGCCAGTTCGTCACACTGTGGTGGCTTACAGGTTGCTGTGATGTTGGAAGCTATGCCACTAGTATTTTGAATGCTGGCTGGGTCACCCATGGTTGACAGATTTCAACTGAACTTCCATTCTAAGACAAACTAAGAAGAAGGAGAGTCAGACTACTTCTGAATGTTTAGCCACTGAAAACCTTATGAATACCAATGGAACAATGTCTGATAGCACCATAATATTGATTATTGAAACATGATGAATAGCACCAGACACGGCGCTAGAAGATGAACCCCTCAAGTTACTAGGCACTCAAAATATGACTGTGGAAGAGCTGTCTCCTGAAAGTAGAGTTGACCACGATGACACAAATGGTGTCAAACCCTCTGGACCTTCATTTGCTGATGAGGCACAACTCAAAATGTGGAGGAATAGCTGTAAACATTCGTTAGTAATCAGAACATGGACTATATGAAGTATGAATCTAGGGCAGTTTTAAGTTGTCAAAAGTGAATGGGGAAAAAAAGTGAATGGAATACATAAACATTGATACTCTAGGCTGAAATGGGACTGGCATTGGCCATTTTGAATATAAAAATCACTCATTTTACTATGCCAGGAATGACAAATTGAAGAGGAATGGTGTCACATTCATCATCAAAATGAACATTTCAAGATCTGCTTTGAAGTATAAGTATTGATGCATCTAAAAGGAAGACCAGTTAATACCAGTATTAGTCAAATTTATACATCAACCACTAAAGCCAGTGATGATAAAATTGAAGAATGTTACCAACATCTTCAGTCTGAAATTGATCAAATATTCCATCAAGATGTATTGATAATTACTGGTGTTTTGAATGCAAAGGTTAGAAACAAAGAGGAAGGATCACTAGTTGGAAAATATGGCCTCGTGATAGAAATGATGCTGGAGATCGCATGATAGAAATTTTCAAGAACAATGGCTTCTTCATTATAAATATCATTTTTAAACAACATAAAAATTATTATACACATGGATCTCACCATATGGAATACACAGAACTCAAACTGACTACATCTGTGGAAAGAGACAGTGTGAAAGCTCCATATCATCAGCCAAAACAAGGCCAGGGCAGACTGTGGAACAGACCATCAATTGCTCATATGCAAATTCAGGCTGAAGCTGAAGAAAATGAAAACAAGTCCAAGAGACCCAAAACATGGCCTTGAACATATCCCACCTGACTTTAGAGATCAACTGAAAATCAGATTTGATGCAAAAGAAACTAATGACCAAAGACCAGAAGAGTTGTGTGATGACATCAAGAACATAATACAGGAAGAAAGCAAAAGGTCATTAAGAAGGCAAGAAAAGACTAAAAAGGCTGTCAAAAGAGACTTGCTCTCCAGTATAGAGATGCTAAAGCAAATGGAAGAAATTAGGAGGCAAAATAGCTGACAAAGGTCAGCTGGAGAAGACAAAGTCAACTGTTATAATGAAATATGAAAGACCGGGAGTTAGAAAGCTAAAAGGGAAGAACACGTTCAGCATTTTTCAAACTGAAACAACTAAGGGAAAAAAATTGAAATAATGAAAGACTGTTTTGGGGAAAATATTGAATGATGCAGAAAGCATCAAAAGAAGATGGAATACACATAGTCACCACACCAAAAAGAGATGGTCAACATTCAACCATTTCAAGAGGTAGCATAGATCAAGAGCCAATGATACTGAAAGAAGAAGTCCAAGGTGCACTGAAAGCGTTGGCAAAGAGCAAGGCTCCAGGGATTGATAAAAGCTTTCAGTAAACTGATGCAGCTCTGGAGACCCTCACTCATCTATGATAGGAAGTTTGGAAGACAGCTACCTGGCCAATTGATGGGAAGAGATCCATATCTGTACTCATTCCAAACAGAGGTGACCCAACAGAATGTGGAAATCATTGAACAATATCATTAATATCACATGCAAGAAAAGTTTTGCTAAAGATAATTTTAAAATGGAAATTACAAGGAACTACCAGAGTTTCAAGCTGGATTCAAGCAAGGATGTGGAACAAGGGATATCATTGCTGACTTCAGTTCTTGGCTGAAAGCAGAGAATACCAGAAAGATGCTTTATTGACTATGCAAAGACTTTCGACTGTGTGGATCATGACATGCTCTGTACAACACTATGGAGAATGAGTATTCCAGAACCATTCATTGTGTTCATGAGTAACATGTACATAGTCCAAGAGGCAGTCATTCAAACAGAACAAAAGGACATTGAATGGTTTAAAATCAGGAAAGGTGGGTGCCAGTTTTGTATTCTTTTACCATTCTTGTTCAGTCTATTTGCTGATCAAATAATGTTAGAAGATGAATTAAATGAAGAAGAACATGGCACCAAAATTGGAGGAAACCACATTAACAACCTGGGAAATTCAGATGATACAACTTTGCTCTTGAAAGCTAAGAGAACTTAAAATATTGATGAAGTTCAAAGAGCACAGCCTTCAGTATGGGTTGCACCTCAATGTAAACAAACAAACAAAAAAATTCCTCACCACTGGACCAATAAATAACATCATGATAAATGGAGAAAAGATTGAAATTTTCAAAGACTTCATTTTGCTCGGATCCACCATCAACACTCATGGAAGCAGCAGTCAAGAAATCAAAGGACATATTACATTAGGAAAATCTGCTACACAAGATCTCTTTAAGTGTTCAAGAGCAGCGATATCAGTTTGAAGACTGAAGTGCCCTGATCCAAGCCATGGTATTTTCAGTAATCTCATATGCATGTGAAAGTTGCACAATGAATAAGGAAGACCATAGAACTGATGCATTCGAGTTATGGTATTGGAGAAGAATATTAAACTTACCATGGACAAACAAATCTATATTGGAAGAAGTACAGCCAGGATGCTCCTTAGAAGCCAAAATGGCCAGCCTTCATTTCTCATGCTTTGGACATAATAGGAAGGACCAATCCCTGGAGAACATCATGCTTGGTAAAATGGAGGGTCAGCAGAAAAGGTCAGCAATGAGCTCACATGTAACAGCAATTGTGAGGATGACCCAAGACTGAGTGGTGTTTCCTTGTGTTGTTCATAGGTTTGCTATAGGTCAGGAGTGACTTGATGGCACCTAACAAGAGCAACAATGCACCTGGGTGGAACATGTGGTTTGCAGTCTTCTGCTAACATAAAGATCGGCAGCTTGAACTCACCCAATGGATGTGTGGAAGATATGTCTGCTGATATACTTTCATAAAGATTACAGTCAAGAAATTATTTCCTCCCTGCAGGGGATTGCAACCATGTAATGAAGCAAAGTATATAATTTGTTCAATATAAAACTGATGATGTGCTCTGTAAACCATCTCTCAATTCACCATAAAAGTTTGAAAAAAATTATTTCCCCTAAATATTTGGCCTGCAATTAAAATATAGTGTCAAATGGAAACCTTGATCTTGTGACCCTATTATTTTGCCATTTAAGACAGAGCCCTAACGAGGATCTTTGAAAGCTTTGAAAACTTAAATATGCTTAAAAATCAAATGACAACTTCTCTCTCCTTTCTCTTGTTGTGTTTATGGCAATATATGCTTATTATATAAAAAGTAAAACAATACAGATGCATATTAACTATAAACTAAAATGTAAAATTGACCCATTTCTTCTAACCATATCCCCAATCTTACTCCATAGAATATTTTCATTCTTATACTTTTATAAGTATATGCAGACACATATACTTTATATTTTAAAAATATGTATTTTTCATACTTACTTAACGTTATACAGCATGGATATAGATATTCTTCCATGTTAGTGCTTACAAGATACTCCTCTCTGTCTATATATATTTGATCTAGTTCATGATCATGACTATAAAGATTGAAGGCAATAGTCCTAAATGAAAAGCTATTCTAAAAAGCAATGCCCAGGTATAACTCCTTATCTTATCCTTTTAATATATTGTTGTTTGGTCTAACTCTGGTTTTAACCACTTTAGAACATCTTTAAACTCACCTGAATCTTTAATCTTTGTTTTATGTCAAGATCTATTTTCAGACCATAATCACAGCTCTGGTGCTTTAAAGTGTCAAGGCAATTTGATATCAAAAGGATTTGACTTTGTTCTTTCTAGGGAGATAGACAAAAATGCCTGCTTGAAAAAGTCACATGGTTGCAGAGTTGACTCTTTTAAATCCCTTCCTCCCTGGACTAGGGAGAATGAGGAAAAAATTGTTCAAGGAGAGGAGGAATACAGCAGCTCTCTGAGTCTCCTGTTCCAGCTTTTTCTGTACTTCTGGCCTGTTCCAGAGACTCAATTAATCTCTGGTTCTAGGATCAATTCTGTTACTTAGGCAGGGAGGATGTGAGAAACCTGGAGCCTGACATTTTGCTATAAATCAACTTTTCTGCTGGTACTGATCTGATAACTGATTCTAACAATTGGCTCTCGTCTTTCCTTGTGACTAAGGTGCCAATGCAGGACATTGTGAGTGATAAGGGACTGCTATTAAAAATGAAACTGGGAGCAGGTATACCTAGGCTGGCCCATAAAACTGGCATACGATAGCTTTATTAATGATCAAGTAAGTCTGGTGCAATGAATGATAGTAGTCACAGTGCACATTGATTGAGCTCATGTTCTAAGCACCTTCATTAACTCTCCTTTAATCTTCACAGCCTATGGGTGAAGTGCTATTTTCACTCACAATTTATAGAGTAGGAACCCAATTCCTAGATATGTGAAGTCTCTCTTTGAAGTTCCCCTGGCTAAATTTCCAAGTGCAGAGACAAATTGCAAGGATTTAGAAGTGGTTAAAGTCCCCTGAAAGGAATAAATAGTTTGCACTGGACTACTAGCTTAAAAATTAGCCATTTGAACCCACCCAATGGTGTCATTTGGCAATCTGCTTCCATCAAGATTACAGCTAAGAAAAGTCTCACAGAGCAGCTCAACTCTTTGACATGTGGTTGAGTTGGAATGGACTCTACCGCAAAAGGTTGGTTGGTTGGTTGGTTTTTGAGAGGGTGAAAGGGAACAGCAGTTAACTGGAAAACAGGGAGGGCTGAGTTGGAGTGAAGGAATGAGAGATGGCCTAGACAATTTCCATAGGCAGCTTGGCAACACCTTCAGCTGCAATCTTTTTGGACAGGGAACATTTCGTCAGGAGGTTAGGAGACTACGGGCTAATGGATTATTTTTGTTGTCAAGCTCAGTGCCTGTATATATTAGCCCATCAGAGTAAAGATAAGGTCCACCCAGCACCTCCAGTCTCCTTGGAAAGCCCAGGGATCACATGTATAGAACATCAGACATGCATTAAAGTGTGGTGTCAGATAACTCACGTGTCCCCACACTTCTCCCATGCATCCTTCTGTATCCATAGAGTGATTGATCTCTGTGTATGTGGTCATGCCGACAGGCATACTTCTCCTTCGAATCCTTCACGAACACTACACTCTGTGTCACCTTGTATTACCGTCCCACCCCAGATATTTATTTAGGAGACCTGGTGGTGTAATGATTAAGCACTTGACTGCTACCGAAAAAGTCAGTGGTTTGAACACATTTACCATTCCATGGGAGAAAGATGTGGCAGTCTGCTTCTATAAAGATTTACAGCCTTGGAAAGCTTATGGGACAGCTTTATTCTGTCCTGGGGTGGCACTGTGGGTTAATGCACCAGACTGCAAAGCCATTTGAACTGCAAGATAGGTGGTTCAAACTCACCAGCTGCTCCTTGGAAACCCTATACAGAGTTGCTATGGATTGGAATCGACTCGACGGCACTTAACAACAACAACATAGGACCATAATGAGTCCGGATTTAACTCCACAGCAGCAGGTTTGGTAGCATTTCCTCTGTAAACCTTGTCTCCTCAAGTGTTTTGACATTTCTCCAAGTGCCCACCACAGTGCTAAGCACAGAGGGATACTCAACAAAAGTGTATTTTCCCTTGTTTCTTACTACAAATGGAGTGGCATAAAACAACATAAATGTTCAAGTATTCTCTTATAGTTCTAGAAGTCAGAAGTTCTACGTGGGTCACACTAGGCTCAAATCAAGGTATCAGCAGTGTTGTGCTCCTTTGTGGAGGTTCTAAGGAAGAGTTAGTGGCATAAAACACAGCATAGATTTATTCTTTTATAGTTCTGGAGGACGAGAGTCTGAAATGGTTTTTGTTGTTGTTGTTAAGTGTCATCATGCCAATCCATCTCATTGGGGGGGGGGGGTGTCTTCCTCTTTTTTACTGACCTTCCACTTTACCAAGCATGGTGTCCTTCTTCAGGGACTGGTCCATCCTGATAGCATGGCTAAAGTATGAGAGATGAAGACTCACCATCCTGGCTTCTGAAGAACAATTGTGGCTATACTTCAAAGACATTTGTTTCTTCTTCTGGCAGTAAAGGGTATTTTCAATATTCTTCTCCAACACCACAGTTCAAATGCATCACTTCATCTGTGCTCTTCCTTATTCATTGTCCAGTTTTTGTATGCATATGAGGTGATTGCAAATACCATGGCTTGGGTCACGTGCACCTTAGTCCTCAAACTGCCATCTTTGCTCCGGAACACTTGAAAGAGGTCTTGTGCAGTAGATTTACCCAATGCAGTATGTCATTTGTTTCTTGACTGTTGCTTCCATGAGCATTGAATATAGATCCAAGTAAAATGAAGTAATTGAGAACTTAAATCTTTTCCCCTTTTATCATGATGTTGTTTATTGGTTCAGTTTTGAGGGTTTATTTATTTATTTTAACAGAGTACAGTAGTCTTTGTGCTTGATGATCAAGTGCTTCAAGTCCTTGTCATTTTTGGCAAGCAAAATTATATCATCTGCATATGACAGGTTCTTAATGAAACTTCTTTCAATCCTGGTACCATGTTCTTCTTCATATAGTGTAGATCTCATTGGGGGCATCCTCTTTTTCAGTGACCCTCCACTTTAACAAGTATTCTGTCCTTCTAAGGGACTGGTTCCTCCTGATAACATTGCCATCCTCATTTCTGAAAAGCATTGACAGATTGCTGTGTTCTTCTGGCAGTCCATGGTGCTTTCAATATTTTTATCCAGCACCATAATTCAAATGCATCAATTCTTTCCCAATCTTACATATTTATTGTTCAACTTTCATATATATAATATGAGCTGATTGAAAATTCAATGACTTGGGTCAGTCATATGCTTGTTTTCAAAGTGACATCTTTGATATTAGTACTTCAATAAGGTATTTTACAGCAGCAGATTTGCCCATAAAAACAATATATTACTGAATTCAAGGATACATAGTTTTAAAATAGAAAAGTGCTTTAACTTTGTATATTTTCTATAGTTTTTATAAGATTTTCAATGCAGAACACATTTATTTAAATTCCTTAATAGCTCAATTATCTGATGAGTAATCTTTACTACATTTGCAACCTTAATTCTCCTTGCCATGCAACATGAGGTTGGCACAGGACCGGGCTGTGTTTCGTTCTGTTGTGCATTGGGTCGCTATGAGTTGGTACCAACTCGATAGCATCTAACAACAGCAACAACAACAACATGCAACAAGTTCCAATGATTAGAACATGGGCATATTTAGGTATGTGTCAGGGGCATTATTCTGCCTACCACACCTTTTGAAAAAGTTATACAAAATGTTCAAATATGCACAAAAGTAACAAATTCCCAATTTTTAGTAATTACCAAGCTTTAGACATGCCTGATGTTCCAAGGTTATTCTTTGAGTGGTGTAGATATTTTTTCATATAATTAACACTTTTTATTTGTTTGAATCCTTGTATGGCAGTGTAGGATAAGCACTGGACTTCTGGTAGAAAGGTTGGTAGTTCAAACCCACCAGATGCTCCCTGGAAACCCTTTTCAGGGTTGCAATGAATCAGAACAGATTCAAAAAGCACTAAACAACAGCATTATTGTTAGGTGTTACTGAGTTGGTTTCAACTCACAGCAGTCCGGTGTATTACAGAATGAAATACTGCTCAATCCTGTACCATCCTCAACTTATTGCTGTATTTAAAGTTATTTTTGTAGGCCCTGACAGTTCACATTATTGAGGTCTTTATCTTTTATACCAATTGGGTACAATTAATGCTAGTCAGCTTTATTTCTAAAGAATTTCAATTTCTTGTTATATATTGATTAAGATTATAAAGTGTTCTTTCAAAATAATTTTGCCAACTTTACTTAATATTCATAATAGATATAAATGATAGTAAACAACACTTCAGAATACCCAAAAGGCAGAATACTGTAATTAAAAATCAAGAAAAATTAAGACGCACAAGCACTCACCTGAAATTTGGACACGGTGTGTACAGAGGAATGCTTTTGAAAGCAAGTTTGTACAACGTTTTATCAGAGTTTGCACTTTTTATGTCTATGATCTATGAGAAACTCATACACACACACAAAGCAATGGTGGGGTATATGTAGTGTGTAACTGAATAGGTTTCAGCAGAGCGTCTACACTAAGATGGACCAGGAAGAAAGGCCTGGCAGTCTACTTCTGAAAATCAGCTAATGAGAACTCTGTGGAGCACAGTGGTCCAATCCATAGCTGATCATGGGGAGGGCTTAGGACCAGGAAATGTTTCATTCCAATGCAAATGAGGTTGCCATGAGTCAGAGACAGATTTAATGGCAGCTAAAGAAGCTCTGGTAGCGTAGTGGTTACGATTCGGGCTGCGAACCTTAAGGTCAGTGGTTCGAAACTACCAGCTGCTCCGCGGGAGAAAGATAAGGCTTTCTACTCCCGTAAAGATTTACACCCTC